>NC_089253.1:40745374-41051582 GCF_963930625.1 Muntiacus reevesi
AAGCCTGGTTCTCCCTCCACACCTGTTCATTTACTACAGTGTGTGTTCTCGAGGTTGCCTTTGTCCACCTCTTGGCCAGTTAGACTGAGGGGCTTCCCAGGGGCGGGGTCATGCCCCGTTTGCTCCTGGTCCTTGCAGGGTGCCCTCAGTAGGGCTGTGCACACCAGCAGGTCCTGCCAGGCCGAGCTCACCATGGGAGTGGGAAGGCCTTTCTCAGTTAGGACAACTCGCTCCCTGCTGCCCAATCCCCCAACCCCGGGCCTCCTCTCCGAAGTCCCCACAGGCACGTGTCACCACATCTGGGCCCCAGGCAGCCTTGAGCTCTCCGCCCACCTGTGACTCCCAGTGACGGGACCAGTGACTCCTGTGACCCGACCAGTGACTCCCAGGCACCACAGCTACCAACAGCCCCTATAAGATGGTTCTTGAGGGGAACTCAAGGATGGAGTTTAAAAGTCCCTGTCTGGGCCCTGACTCCAACCCCAATCCCCAGAACTAAAGCTAGAATAACGCCTGAGCTGTGGCCTTTTGGGGGTGGGGTGGGAGGTGGGGGTGGCAGGGGCGCTTTAGGGATCCTTCAGGCCTTCATCTATGACAATGGTAAGCCATAACTGGCATCTCCAGGACCAGGCACTGAGGGGCAAGAAGGATGTGAATCAAACAGCAAGGCCCTGACTACCCACCCGGGACTTCCTCCTTCCACACATTTCTTGTCATAATTTCGCATCCCTGAACCAATTCCAGGTCTCTACCACCCCAGGCCTAAATCCATCCCATTCCAGATCTCAATCTCTCCCCACAGCCCAGCCTGCCTCCTGTAGGCCTCTCCTGCCTACAGACTAAGACTCTCACCCCATCTCTCTGGAAGGTGAGCCCCAACAGAGGACCACCCTGGGCACCGGAGCAGTGCCTGAGGGTCTGGGAGGGAGTCAGTGACAGGAAGGTCAGAGATGGGGGATCGTGGTCAGGACGCCTGGGCTCTGTCTCCAGGTTTGCTGAACACCAGGGCTTTTAAAGACGGTAAGGACTTGGTCGAAGGGAGGCTAAAAATAGCTGAGCATTCTCAACGGTACCACCAATTAAAGGCTGTGTAATCACTAGCGAGTCACTTCATCTCTCTGGGCTTAAATGTCCTCATCTGTCAAACAGGGTCAGGAGACATCCTCAAGTCACTGGGAGAGGGTGTACGGGCGGGGGTGGGGCGGCAGAGGGGAGCTGTGGAAAGCAGGCATCCCACAGCAACAGGGTGAGGGGAATGAGGCGGCCTAAAATCCTCTTCCTCCAGCCCATGCTTTTCTCTTTGTATTTGGGTTCACAGAAGAGAAAGAATGATCAGAATGAGTGGAAGGAAATAAAACACCACCATGAGAAAGAGAAAAAAAAAAAAAAAGCAAGATACACTATCAGGAAAACGCAAAAAAGGTGACTGGAGACAACGGCAGGAGTTCAAACATCTCTTGATGTCAGAAACCAAGGTGGGATGAGGGTGGATGGAGTGAGTCGGGGGAGTTAGGGGAGGGGAGAGCACACACCAGGACCAGCCCCCCAACCCCCGCCCCAGCACCCAGTAAAATAAAGATATGGCAGAGGAAGGGGGTAGGAAGGCAGGAAGGAGGCGGGGCAAGTGGAGGAGGGGGAAGAGGGCGGGGAGGGGGCGGGGCCAGAAAAATCCAGGCGCAGGTTGGGGGCCATCCAATCCAAACCAAACCAGAATTTCAAACCATACCTTCGCTGTTTAACGTCAGGTGAGCCGGACCTTGGAAAGGGAAAGGAGAGAAAGAAATAGAGGAGAAAAAAAAAAGAAGAAAAAAGAAAGAAAAGGGGAAAGAAACAAAGAAAACACGAGTCATCAAAATCAGCCAAAGGGGAGAAAAAAGCTTTTGCTGCCACAATTTAAAAACCCTTTTAACTTGTGACAGACATCGGGGGAAAGCCCCCAGCCCAGAGCTGAGGGAAGGGGCCCCGATGCTGAAACAGAAGGTGGAGGGCACGAGAGGGGGAGAGAGAGAGAGAGAAGGGGGCGCCGGAGAGGGGGAGGGGGTACAGGCAGAACCAGAGGGAGGAGGGGGCAGGGAGTTACTGCACGGGGAGAGGAGAGTTTGGTTTCTTTTTTTTCTTCTTGCCGAAAAAAAAAAGGAAAAGGAGGAGAAGCATGAGGCTGGGAGGACTGCTTTTTCCTTTTTCTTTTTTTCTTTTTTTTTTTCTTCCGGGAGGCGGAGAGAAAAAAAAACAGTCAACGAGAAAAACGATTCGGATGAAGGAGAAAATAAAACACGACACAAAAATCAAAGCCACCTGGAGAGAGAGAGAGTGTCCTGTTAGCATGGGATTGAGCTGGCAAGCGGGATCTCCACCCTCCACCCCATCCCCCGAGCCTGGCAGAGACAAGAGGACTTGGGCGTGAGGAGCCTGGGCCTGGACAGCCTCTCCCACCAAAGGGGGCGGTGGAAAAGCCTCTATCCAGGCCCCATCCCCCAAGCTGCACCCCCCCACAGCCTCGGAATGGATAGCAGGTACCTTGACACCCAGGTTCTGAGAGAACACTGGGGCTCAGGAGGACAGACGGCAGCAGCAGGTAGGAGGAAGCAGAATCTAAGGGCTGGATCAGGAAGGGGGTCTTGGGACTTCTCTGGTGGTCCAGTGGCTAAAACACCACACTTCTGCTGCAGGGGGCCCCGGGTAGTCAGGAAACTAAAATCCCACATGCCCTGGGGCGTGGCCAAAAAAATTAAATAAAGAATGGGGGTCTGGGACCTTCCATAGGGAGGCCTGGGAGGGTAGGCCAGCACCTTTGGACAGCAAAGACAAAAGAGGATAGCCAAGACCCCCGGGAGGGAGCTCCCTGAGAGGTCAACACACCTCATTCAAAACTGTGTTATGAAAAAAACAAAAACCTATTCTATGGATCCTCTTTCTCCGGCCAGGTCCCCTCTGAGGTGACCCAAAAACTGAATTTTGGAAATGGGAAACACCAGCCCTACATCCAAGACTGAGAGCAAGATTGGTTGGGATTTTTTTCAGAGTCGCCTTGGTCCCTTGAGAGAGCCTTGTCAGCTCTGATTTGGGGGACCCCTCAGCCTCGGGGGGAGAGATTCTGGCCCACTTGACCAGTACCCCAGTCCCTGAAAAGCACCAGTCAAGGAAAACTCCCCTCCAGAGAGGCTAGCAGCACCAGGTCCCACAGCTGAGCTGAGACCCCGGGGCTCCCCCAGACAACCAGTCAGCCCCACCAACCTCCGCCCTCACCTCCCCACTCCTGCACCTGCCGGGTCTGGCCAAGAGAGTGGGGAAGGAACGGCCCTGCAGCACCGCATCGCCCTTGGAAATCCTGGGGGCTGTGATCATAAGATGTGAGCCCTGGAGGCAGAAAGGCAGGACCAGGACAGCTGTCTCTGGGGCAAGGAGGAGGGTTAGGATGCCTGGGTTCCAAAAAGAAAAATAGCAAAAAGGCCAGAAGGGCACGGCCGAGGGCCAAGAGCCTGGGCCCTGCGGAAGATGGGCGAATGGTTCCTGCTGCCCGCTTCTAGTCTCAGGCGCATGGGTGTCTCCCCACCTCTGGGTCTGAGGCCAACTGGGGGAGGGGAGCACAGCTGCTGAGGGCTGCCTCCAGACAGAAGAGTTCTTGGGGAGACACAGGTTTCATCCACAAAACTGGAGGGAACCCAAATATTTGGACCGAGTCGCATTCCTTGCTCCGAATGTCCCCACCAACTGTTTCCCCCAAACTACCATCTTCTTCCAAACCCCCTACATGCAGGACCCAGACCCGGGGCCCTAGACCCTCATCCAGCTCTTGCAGGCCCAAGAGCTGAGTGCCCTGTGAACCCCGCTTCTGTCCCCACAGGCCCGCACCACTGCTGGGGCCAGAGGCTTCTCCGCCTCACAGACCCTTGCACTGCCCGGCTCCCCGCCAGCCTCATTAGCATGCGGCACTCTCTTCTGTCACCACGGCAACCAGCTGCTCAGCTCCCTCAGGCGTGACAGCACCAGCCATCTTGGGGAAGGGGAGGCCGGTTCCCTGCTCCGTTGTCTACCCATCTACCCGCAGCTCAGCCCAGCCTGGCCCAAGGGTGCCCTCCCTAAAGCCTGCCTCCCCGCCCGGCCTGAATTCTCTGCTCTCCCCAGGCCCTGGCCCTTCTCCTTACACCCCTCCCTGCTTCCACCTGTGGCATCAACTCCTCCGCCTGCCCCTGAAGAAGAGCCGGCAGTGACGGATGGCATTACTAAGGGTCCTTTCCTAGGGCACTTTGTCTGGCTGCTTCTGGGTCTCCTCTCCCTGCTCTAAAAGGCTAGAGGGAAAGGAGGCAGGGTTACCAGGATCCCCAAAAGGAGATACTTGACAGGAGCCTGGGGAGCAGGATGGCTGGGTTCCTGGGAGAAAGCTAGGCCTGAGCCACAGTGTCCAAGGGCCGGAAATGGGGGTGAAGGCACGGACGAAATCTGAAGGGGGACCTGCAGAGTCCAGAATATAGCGCCACCGAGGAGTCCCCCAGTCCCCCCCCATGAAGCCACCACCTGCCAGACCTACTTCCCCACCCTCAGTCTCACCCCCTCACTCTCCTACCAGAACCCCAGGGAGGACCAGCATTGAAAGAAGAAAGAGGGCTACAGGGACAAGATTGGAAGACACACAAGCAGCCACGTCACAGAGACACACAAATGCATCACATCCCTGCGTGTGTATACGCACACACACACACACACATAATACATATACACACAGAGCCACAGACACACACCCCTGCCCAACCACTGACATGCAGGTGCACGCAAGGCCTCATTCAAACCAGCAGGCCACCATGGTGTCCCCAAGAGATGGCTCAGTCCCCACTGTCCCCGCAACCCAGCTTCTCTCTCGTCCCTCTAGTCTACTTGTTTGGAGAACTGGTCCCTATTTTCCCCCCTTCAGTTCCAGGCCATTGCTCCTCCCCAACCAGCCCTCCGGCTTCTTCTCCTGGCCTGGCTGTTCCCCCGCCCGCTTCCCCCCTTTCTGCCCCTCCCTGCGCTGCCTCCTTCCTCTTCCCGCCTCTGTTTGCCCCCCCTCCTTCCTCTGGTCTATCTGCCCCCTCCCCCAAGGCTCTCTCCTCCACCCTTTCCCCCTCTTCCTCTTGCCTCTCTCCCTTTGTTCCGGAGGAGACATGACATCAAGAGCAAGTAAAAGTCACATCAGCACTAAATCTTATCTCCAGCCCTCAGAAGGCTGCGTCCACGCAAACACACTCTCTCTCTCTCACACACACACACATACACACACATACACAGGTAAACACTGACACATGGAGAGGCAGACCCAGACAGGACAGATGCAGACACAGATGCAGACACTTCTACAGAGGTTCCAGAGACATGGGCCACAGCAGACAGGACGCTGGAGAGGCACACAGCTCCGCACAAACTCAGATGCATACAGACGTGTACACAGATATAACAGAGCTGCATGAACATGTGCACACAGGTTCACATACACACACGCATGTGCACATGGGTGCCTACCTACAGGGATCAGGGGACCTGTGGACACTCAAGGAGAAGGGACATCGGGGAGAGAGACAAGCCAAATGTGGACATCACGAGGGAAAGTGGATTCCAGCCCCACACTCAGCCAAGCTCCCCTTGCCTTCTTTCTGCCCCACACTCCCGCATCCAGGGCAGGGCGGGCTGCCCACATGCTTCCCACTCCCGCTGCTCCAGGAAGAAAGTTAGGGACAGGTTTGGTGACCGAGATCCTTTCTCCCTCCCAGCCCACTGCCAGCCCTCCTGTGGGGGCCACGTGAGCTCCACTGCAGCCCTGCCTTCAAGCCTGGACCATCCAACCCAGTCTTTTCTCCCTGATCTGGTCCACCTCAAAGAAGGAAAAGAAACGTGGAAAAGCACAGTGAGAGAAGGTTCAGAGAATGACAGGAACCCAGAGGGAGCCCGGGGAAGGACAGAAACAAAGAAAGAAGTCCAGGGACAGGGCCCTGGAGAAAAAGAGAGGCAGAGACAAAAACCAGAGAGAGAGAAAAGGCAAATGAAGCAGAAGACAGGGAAAGAATGGACAGAGACCCTGAAGCGAGGCACGCTCCGCACCCTTTCCTGGGCCTGGGCTGAAGGAAGAAGCAGACCACCCTACCTACTCATGCCAGTCCGGGGGACCAGGGACTGCATGTGCATCAGAGAGGAGAAACGGCCACCCACACCCCTGACCAGGGACCCAGCTCCCCACCCATGGCTGCACTCTTCAGACCCTGGAGCGAATTCTACCCGAGCACCATCCCCGGGCCCTGGCAGTATGGCCCTTCTAGCTTCCTCCCCTGGGCGGAGCAAAAACATATCTTCTCAGTCATTTCTGGACACGTGTGACTCTTCAGCCCGCCCCTCCGGCTCCACTCCCCGTCTGGTCTCCTCCCAGGGCTGAAGACAGGCCGGTGGGCAGAAGTGCTGAGGACAGGCCGTGGAAGGTCTGGCCCTGCCAGGCAGCTCTCCCCAGCAGACCAGAAAGAGGGAACAGGTGAGAGGCGAGGCCAAGGCAGCCAAGAGGACAACCAGACATCCTTCCCTGGGGCCCCCCACACGGGCAGGGGAGGGAACCTCCAGGACCCCCAGCAATTGATCCACCACTCCCAGCGACCGAGAGGCATCACTCACCTTCCATGGGGTGCTCCTCTGTAGGCCAGCGAGGTTCAGGAAGGGGGAGGCAAAGAGAGAGAGAAAAAGAGGGCCGTTAACGAGGGTACCAAGGACAGGGCTCCAAACAGAGTGATGGGAGGTGGGTTCAAGGTCTTCTAGCCTTCCCAGGCCTGGACACAAGTCACCCAGCCTGGAAGGCCCCTGGGGGACAAGAGAGAGACCAAGCTATTCTCTGAGTTGGCACCTCACACATAGGGTCACACAGCCCAAGGGGACCTGAGCCTAAGTCACATTTCAGGAAACTGAGGCCCAAGACAGGGAGGCACCCATTCAAGAATCGGAGGCCAGGCCAGGAGCAGCGGTCAGGTGCCCAGCCTCCCCCAGCATGCTCCTCCCAGCACTCCACCGCGTCTCGGAGACAGACGGGGACACGCTCACGCAGGGCTCGCCCTCACCGACACACTGACACACATAGGCACTTAGTGATGCAGAGACATGCATAATCTCTCACACAGTTCACACCTGAGGCCTCTGCACACTCAGACCCAACCGTGCTCCCCAGCACCAGCCTTGGGGTTGGGGGGTTAGTACACAGCTTCTGTCTCAAAGTGCTGCATGACTCCCATCCCAGCCACTCAGCCTCTCTGAGCCCCCAGTACCTCTCCAGGGTGGAGATGGGTGGACTAGAGCTCCTCTGAGGCCCCTTCTGGCTCTGGTTCTGTGATTCTGGGATAAATGACTTTTCAACAGCTGGGTGAGGCAAAGTGCCCCCAGGTTGGATGGGCTACTTCAATGGTAGAAGCGGGTCAAAATTCGGGGGGCCAGACTGAGCCCACCCTCTGTCATGCCACAGCCTTTGGGCAGTCAGCCCGCACTGCTTAGGGGCCTGCCTGAGCCTGTCCTTGGGGTTCACCTCGTAGGGCAAGAGAGAAGGAAGGGAGGGAGTGAGCCGAGAGGTGAGTCCTTCAACTAAGCTCAAGCAGGCTGAGCTCACACACACACACACACACACACACACACACACACACACACACACACACATGCATAAGTAGACCCCAGGATACACACGTGCATAGGCAAACAGCTGTTCAGGACATACTCATGCCCGCGTGCACACACCATCTCCTACCTCCAGCCTCACTTTGTGTTATTGTCTCATCCGCTCTTAGGGGGTTAGGTAAACTCCAGAAGCACTCACTGTCATTTGTCACATCTTCTACCCGCCCCCACAGTACACACACAGGCTCCATGCAGAATCAATACCCGCGCTGTGATCTAATACATAATGTGAGCTGCACACAGCACATCACCCCCCACTCCCTCCAGGGGCTGGAGACCCACCCCACTCCACCCCACCCCCGTGAGGAACACAGTTCCCTTTTTCGTCTATGATCTATCATCTCCCATTTTCTAAACCCACACACACAAGCCTGTACGTATCCACATGTTACATATACACTTCTCTACAACATAGGACATCTTTTACCTGGCAGTTGCATCTCCCAACAGCCATGTATACAATGACTTGCTTAAATAAACTGAATCACATGACATTTATGGCGGGGAGGGGAACTGGCTAGGAAGGGGCCCCCGGGAAAACCCTTGGGCTCTCATGAGCATCCCTGTGTCTCAGGGATCACTTCGGCCCCCATGTGCTGAGGCCCTGGCCAGTCAGCACACTCATCTCTCTAGCTCCTGCACAAACAAGCAGGCTCAATGTTTCTGAATAATCCAACATGGCGGGGATTGCAAACTCTATTCCTGCCTGCCACAAATCTGGGTTGTGCTACACTCAGGAAGGTCAAATGACCAAGTATAGTTTGCTGCCTGCACGAGTCCCCTGTCTCCTGGCTTCCTAGCGAGGCACCTGGGGACTCATTGGCCTCTCCTTGGCTGCACTTCGCTTTCTGCTGATTCACCTGTGCCCCTCACCTGCCATCATGGGCCCCTCCAGGCTCAGCCCTGTGCCCTCCACACTCCGCTCTCTTCTCCCGTCCTCCTCTGTGAGAGCTCACTTTCATGGCTGAGGGACCCCCAAACCAGTATTTGCAGCCCTGGCTTTTTCCCTGTGAGCCAGTCCTGCACCCACGGCCGTGCGCTCAGCAATCACTCAATTCCTGACATTCAGCCCCGCTCAAGCCACGCTTGACATCTCCACCCTCTGCAACAAAGTGCCCATTTCTCTGCCTTCAACAAAGGCACTGCTTTCAATAAATGCTTCTTTTTTTTTATTTTATTTTTCGGCTGCACTGAGTGGCATGAGATCCTAGTTCCCAGACCAGGGATTGAACCCATGTCCCCTGCACTGGAAGCACAGGGTCTTAACCACTGGGATGCCAGGAAAGTGCCTCAACCAACACTTCTTATGGAGTATATGCCCCACACTCTGCCGGGCTCCAGAGATGCCGTGAGTCTGTCACACATTGTATGCCACCACACACCAGCTTCCGGGCAACCCTCGCAAGCTTGGAATGTTACCTCCCTGCTTTGCACAGAAAAGGACACTTGCCCAAGAGCACAAAATCACCTCTGTCTTTGCCCACTGCGCTCCTTGGTCATCAGAGCCCCCACACTCACCCCTGACCCGGGTTCCTGCCTTAGTCTCCTGCTGATTGGTAGCCCCGTCCAAACCCAGCCTGGTTCTCTTGGTACATGTACCAGATACACCTGACTAAGTACCATCGTGATCAATACACATGCACACACACATGCACATGGGCAGAACTTCTCACTGGCTCAGGTACAAACCTCTTCTGTGCTCCTGACCTGCCTTCAGAGAAGCGTGACTCGAGTGGCTCACGGGCTGAGTGTCCTCCTGTCCACGATGGCCCTCTCCTCCTGCCAGCCTTCTCTGATTAGATCAGGCACCCAGAAAGCAGCCTTGATCTTTTTTTTTTTCTACACCAATCACCAGGTCCTATCAATTCCAGCTTCTAAAACTAAAAGCTCAGTTCAACTCCTTGAAACCCTTTCCATCCCTCGATCACCATCAGCACAGCCCAAGGCCAAACCCTCCCCAGACCCTCTTATCAGAACACTCCTAAATGATCCCCCCCATAGCAGTCTTTTTACACTATAATTCAGTCCAAGCACCACTAAAGTGGTCCAACCAAGTCATGACCCTGCTTAGAACTCTTCAAGGCTTCCCAGGACCTACAAGATCAAGTCCAATCTTTTTTTTTTTTTGGCTGCACTGGGTATTCGTTGCTGCACCCAGGCTTTCTCTAGTCGTGGCAGGGGCTACTCTTCATTGCAGGGAGGGCTACTCTTTGTTGCAGTGAGCAGGCTTCTCACTGCAGTGGTTTCTTTTGTTGTGGAGCACGGGCTCCAGGTGCTCAGGCTCAGTAGTCGTGGCAGATGGTCTTAGTTGCTCCATGGCATGTGGGATCTTCCCGGCCCAGGGATTGAATCTGCATCCCCTGCATTGCAAGGCGGATTCTTAACCTCTGGACCACCAGGGAAGTCCAAGTCCAGTCTTTTTTTGTTTTTCTTTGGGTTGTTTCTTGGGTGGCTGTGCCAGGTCTCAGTTGCGGCATGCAAGAATTTTGTGCAGAATCTTTGTGGCAGCATGCCAGATCTTTAGTTGCATCACACAAGCTCTTAGTTGTGGCATGTGGGATCTAGTTCCCTGACCAGGGATCAAACCCCAGCTACCTATGTTGGGAGGGCAGAGTCTTAGCCACTGGACCACCAGGGAAGTCCCAGTCCAGTTTTCTTGAGAAAGTCCATTCGAGGTTTTACCATGCCTCCCTCCAACCTCCCCTCCTTGCAACAATCCAGGCTCCAGCCACACCCCATTTCCCTAATATGCCATGTGTCTATACATACTATTCCCTCGGCTGCCTGAGAAGTCGACTCCTGCTTTCAGACTAGGTCAGTCTATGTGGGTCTGTGTTCTGAGCTGATCTCCTAGCCATCCATCCCTCTTTTGTGCCAGTTCTCAAGATGTACCTTGGGTTGTTATTTCACTTATCGGATCTCTATTGCGATTGTGTTTCCATGTCTGCTTCCTGGCTGGACTGTGAGATCTCCAAGAGCAAGGACAATGTCTCATTCATCTCTGTGGATCCAGCTGCTCACACAGTTCCTGGCTCAGAAAAACGCAGGCCTGTGTTTGTTGAATGAATAAAAAGTTAAAAATGAACACTCTCCACTTACCCAGCACTTTGAGTGAGCCTGACTTTCCGTACACCATTTCCCTACTGTTAATACTTCATCAATAGATACTATTACTCCCTCAGAGAGGTGGGGAGACCAAGGCTCGGAAAATGGAAGAAACTTGCCCAAGGCCACACTGCTGGGCAGAGGGGCAGAATCAAAATCGGAACCAAATCTGTCTGGCTTTAAAAGTTCTGATGGGCTGCATTCTGGGCCTGCAAGTCAAGATTTCTAGAAGCTGGTTTTAATCTGCAGTTCCAATCTTATTTCCCATAAAGCACACCAGGGACTTGCCTGGTGGCCCAGCCAGCAGCTAAGATGCTGCACTTCCAATGCCTGGGTTCCATCCCTATTCAGGGAACTAGATCCGGCATGCTGCAACTAAGACCCAGCACAGCCAAATAAATAAGTAGCTTAAAAAAATAATAATAAAGCACAACCATCTTGGTCTGATACACTCAACTCACATCCTCTAGACTCTGCACTTAGGCCATT
Organism: Muntiacus reevesi; assembly: GCF_963930625.1. Lineage (NCBI taxonomy): Eukaryota > Metazoa > Chordata > Mammalia > Artiodactyla > Cervidae > Muntiacus > Muntiacus reevesi. The sequence goes on from NC_089253.1 coordinate 40,756,637, forward strand.
TTCCTGGTGGTAAAGCCCTAGCCTTTCCTTTACCTCCACAAATCTCACTCAGCCATCCTTCAAGATCTAGCCAAGTTCTACCTCCTCTTTGAAGCCTTCTCTGACCATGAGGGTTAATAATCACAGTAGCATTTCTTTTTTTTTGTTTTTTTTTTTTTCATAGTAGCATTTCTTGATCACTTAGAAGAGTGCCTGGCACATCGTAAAGTGAAATTGTTAATCGATCAGTCATGTTCAAATCTTTGCAACTCCATGGACTGTAGCCCACCAGGCTCCTCTGTCGATGGAATTTTCCAGGCAAGAATACCAGAGTGGGTAGCCATTCCCTTCTCCAGGGGATCTTCCAGAGCCAGGGACTGAACCCTGGTTTCCCGAATTACAGGCAAATTATTTACCATCTGAGCCACCAAGGAAGATCTAAGGGTTTCCATTTGTTGTTGTTCACTTGCTAAGTTGTGTCTGACTCTGCGACCCCATGGACTGCAGCATGTCAGGCTTCCCTGTCCTTCACCATCTACTGGAGTTTGTTCAAACTCATGTCCATTGAGTCAGTGACATCATATTTCCATGTATTCACTTATTTAGTCCTCACAACAACACATGACCTCCATTTCACAGAGTAGGACAAAGAAAAACAATGTGATGCAGCAACTTGTCCAGGTTCACACAGCCAGCAGTTAGCAAACCCGAGATTAAGCCCAGTAGTTCATGCTCTTTACCCTTCCACCCTAGGAGGCTCTCCTGGGGAACACCTACCTCATCTCTGGGATCTTACAGCAGTCGCTCCCCACCCAGCTCTCTCAGCTGTCCATCGTTTTCTGCCTGGAGCTGTCTCCAACAGCAGAAGCTGTCAGGACCACAGGTTATTAGATGCTAGAGCTGACAGAGTGATTCCACATATGTGGCCTCATTTACTCAACTTTCATACACGCAGGTCTTGACTGCCTCCCCAGAGGGCATAAATGGTATTGTCTTAGCTAACATGAATTCAGGATTCTGGCAGATTCATTATCAAGGACAGTGATGAAGAGCAGAACCGAAGAAAAGAAACAGTGCGGAGCAGCCACAACCGACATGATAACAGTTATACATTAAAAACTGTTATTTTCTCATAGGGGAGCCTCTCACACCCAACCCAGAATCCGCTCTCTGTTAGTGGCACACAATTCTAACATGCTGGGGATGCTGATTTCCAAGTTCACAAACAGAGAGAGGGGGGGTTGCTACCTGACAACTCTTCCAAAGGGCGGAGGTGGAAAAACTAGAAAAAGCCAGCGTAAGAACACAAAAGTACAGCAGTCTGGTATCATTTCAGGCAGGGACAGTCCTCAACAAAGGCAGCACTGAGTGACAGGCCGGTGCAACACCTGAGGGGAATCACGACAGCCTGAGTCATCCGGAAAAGGCTAAATCACCTTCCAAATGTGCTTGGGCAGGCAGGGAGGTGTGCAACATACTTTTTAAAGATTTCTATCTGAAATGTAGTAAATGGTGGTGAGTTGCGTATTTTAATGGGATAATGCCCCCTTTTCAGGATGAGTTCTTCCCCGAGGGCTCCGGAAGTCTGAGAGTTTACTGATCGATTTCCACTGCCCTCTCTCAGTGGTAGAACAGCCGGCCAACAAAGACGGGAACACCCTCATCACACACTGGCTGAAAGATGAAGCTGTAGCCCAAGGAATCCAGGGTGGTTACTGGTTTCGGATGAAACACCGTCCCGAAGCACCTCCAATAAACTAAACGCAGGTCATCCAATAAACCAAACGCAGGTCGTCCATGACACAGCTGACTGATCGCCTCTCCTTTTCAGAGGCAGCGTGGAGAAGGTGGAAGCCCCCGGAGTCAGCTCAGGTTCAGATCCCAGCTCTTAATCTCACGGGGCGGTCATGACTTCAACACACCCAGCAGACGCCCACTAGCTGTGAGGTCCTGCTCTCTCCTCCCTTGACTGTGTGATCCAATTCCCTTTCTGTTCTAACTGCTCCCTCAGAGTGTCTGCGGCCGCTGCTTTCCCTCCTCCTCCCAAATGAGCCCCCTGACGTCTCTTCACCTCCTCCTTGGCCACTTCATCTGACCCTAAAGTTTCCAATACTCTCTCCGCACACGCGGCTCCCAAGTCTCCACCTGCAGCCCCACCTTCAACTCAAAACTCTGGTCTCACATTTCCGACTGTCAGGACACCTCTGTCTAGGAACAGCAAGACAGGGCTGTGATCTGTAGCTCAAACCTGCTCCTTCTCCCAACTTCCCCCTCCCTGTCACCCCCACCACCATCCTTCTCACCAAGCAATCTGAAACCTCACCACCTCTGCCCCTCCTCATGGGAAAGGCAGAATCCTCCCGCTTCAGTCTCCACCAAGGCTCTCAGCCGCATTGCTGCTGCTGCCACCACAGCCACCCCCACCCTTCCTCGCCGCTCCCCAAGACAGCTGAGGTTCAGGGCCTCAATGTCTCTTTCCTGAGCTTTCTCCCACTGATTGCTCCACCGCATGATTCTGCCCTCCATACTGCATTCTACCCTTTGCTCCCAGCTTCCAAATCACAATTCTTATTCACACACCTGCTCAAAATTATTTTGTGGCTCCATTTACCAATACTCTACACACAGCATCCAATACATGTTAGTTGAATGATTTAAGTCAAAACCTGGGGAATTTCCTGGTGGTTCAGTGGTTAGGACTCAGTGCTTTCACTGCTGGGGGGAGCCTGGGTTTGACTCCTGGTCAGAGACCTAAGATCCTGCAAGCTGTGGGGGGGGGGGGGGGGGGGGCGGTGGGGGGAACAAACAAAAAGCAACGCCAAGACCTGGCCTCAAGCTGCTTCTCCTGCTTTAGGTCTCACTGTCTTCCCTTCACTCTTTGGTGACCCTGTATGGCCATGATGTGCACTTCCCCCTTCTACATCATTGTTCTTACTAGCTCCTTTGCTTGGCGGGACCTCTCCAAACCAAGTTTACTGATCCCCCTTTGCTTGGCGGGACCTCTCCAAACCAAGTTTACTGATCAACCAGTCTTAAATAGTATGCCTTTTATTACTAATCCCCCAACCTGGCTTCCCAGGTGGTGCAAATGGTAAAGAATTCGACTGCCAATGTAGGAGACCCAAGAGATGCGGGTTCCATCTTGGGTTGGGAAGATTCCCTGGAGAAGGAAATGAAAACCCACTCCAGTATTTCTTGCCTGGAAAGTTCCATGGACAGAGGAGCCTGGTGGGCTATACCCCATGAGGTTGCAAAGAGTCAGACTGAGCATGTATGCACACACAACTTGTAAACTCTCCCCTTCTTCAAAATCCCAAGAATACTCTGCTTATAAGAATACTATCATTTATACCACTAGGCTTCCCTGGTGGCTCAGCTGGCAAAGAATCTGCCTGCAATGCAGGAGACCCAGGTTCAATCCCTGGGTTGGGAAGATCCCCTGGAGAAGGAAATGGAAACCCACTCCAGTACTCTTGCCTGGAGAATCCCATGGACAGAGAGGCTGGGCAGGCTACAGTCTGTGGAATTGTGAAGAGTCAGACACAACTGTGTGACTTTCACTTCACTTTACACCACTAATTACATACCAGATACTCGTTTAATTCCCACAACAAACATGTAAGATAACCATGCTTGTTACCATTTTGCAGGTCAGAAAAAACCAGTCTGAAGATTAGGTATTCATGTGACTCACAGGCCTAGTGAGTAGAGAAGTCAGATTTAAACCCAAATCTGACCCTCAGGAGACAGAGCTTCACTGTCACTAAGCTACACTGCCTCACTGCATCTTGCTGCATGTAGCATGTTGTTCATTCGCTGTTATTTCTCGAGCTCTTTCTATGTGCAGGGCACTATTCTAAGCATTTTATACAAATTAGCTTATTTAATTCCCATAACAACTCTGTAAGGTAGGTAGTATTGCTGTCCCATTTTACAAATAAAGAAATCAGGCAGAGAGAGCTTAAGTCCAAGGTCACTGCCCAGACAGCCCGACTACAGAATCTGTTCTCTTAACCACACGCTGGGCTGCTTTTCATCTGCTTCCTCAGTTAAGCAGGCAACTCCCAGAGCAGTGTCTTCTCCACGTCTGACTCACCTACAGCCCCCAACACAAAGTTTGTCACAAAGGAGGCCTTGACAACAACCAGCTGAATTAAACTGCCAACAAACCTACCATATACACATGAGACCCATGCATCTATCTTCCTATTAACACACGCATCACCGCTGGTTTCATTTCTCTCCCAAGAGAGGTACACACCACACACCTGACACGCCATCGTGTGCCTCTGAGCCCCCACTCCACTTGAGGTATTCCACACATACCGGCACACTCCTCTTCCTTGATCACTCTTCAGCTCTTTCTCCCCACACATGAATGACATGAGGAGGAATTCCCATGAAAATCAATGCAAAATCCCAGTCTACTTGATCCCCACTTTGGCAGACAGTCAGCAGGAATACACACACTCAGTGACTCATAGTTAGCCCTGTCTTCAGTCACCTGTGGCCAGAACCCCAGAGAACAGAAGCCGATTTCCTAGCATGGAAGTTCTCAGTCAATGGGCAGGCCCAGACCCAGGAAGGCGGGAGGGCTGGGGGTGGGGGGTGTCCAAAGGATCTGAAGGCAGATTGGTATGTCTTACATATAAAGCTAAAACATTTTTCCTAATGTATATATGATTAACCACAATGGCAAATATAACATCAAAGCCATGTAAAAGCTTTCCTGAATTCATAGTAGCTTTGAGTCATCTATTTTCACAATAAACAGATATAAAAATAACTACTATTTGGAATGGGTACTGTGAATTACTGACTTTTAAAAGTTTCTTCAATCTCAGAAAAAGTTGGGGATCACTCAAACCAGATAAAAATGAAGGAACTGTAATTTCCAGGGAGGCTTGAAGACTCGGGCCCTGATCAGGAGCCAGACCTGTTCCCCTTAAAATCTTCCAACCCCAAACCCAATACCCAAGGGGGAGCAGCTCATTCCTTTCCTCCTTGGCTGGGTGAGAATGTACTAAAAGAAGTGTAATGAGCACAGGATATTACAAAACCTACCCAGGAAATAAGGAACAAATGTAAAGGGAGGGAATGAGGTCATGGGTGGGAGGAGAAGCAGGAGAGCTGTCACTGTGCCTGTCATCACTAGATGTAATCAGAGTTTATCAGCATTGATAACCACCATGCCCACAATACATATCTGAAAATATACACATACATAGTTCCACATACACATACAGCCTTCCCCAAGCCTTATTCTATCAAATACTTGTTAACATCTATTCAGTCATCGAAGAGATGTTTATCAAACACCCACTAAGTGCCAAATACCACACTAGGTGCAGGGAATTCAGAGATGAATATCTCTACCTTTTTACCCCAGACAGAGCACAACTCCCTCAATGGATATCTCACGCACACACACACACACACACACAAAATGGGTTAGATATGCAGCTGCCTCTCCTAACTCCAACAGAGTTGACAAAACATTTAACTGATACACATTCAACATACATACACATGATACAACCACCCCACCACACACAGGTACCCAAACACATCTCAAACACACAACCACACAACGCACATTCCAAAGCTCCGGCCGATGAATCCTTTCAGAGAATGAATACAAGGACTCTGGCTGCATTTTTCATACAGCCAGGCCAATTCTGCCCCAGTGAGATCATGGACCAGTGGCTTCTCTGTAGCTCAAATTTCCCTTCCATCAAGTCAGAGGGGTGTAGTTCAGGGACTTCCCTGGCGGTGCAGTGGCTAAGACTCTGAGCTTCCGCTGCAGCAGGCTCAGGTTCAAACCCTGGTTGGGGAATGAATATCCCACATGCTGCTGCATGATGCAGCCAAAAAAATAATCTCTAAAAAATAATTTTTTAAAAAATAGCATGGTTCATGCTATTTTCTTAAGAAAGTTTGGAGAGGAGAGATCACAGGGACCAGGGAATCAAGTTAAAGGTCATGAAAGATTCCTCATAAAGTCCAGGGTCTTACTGATGTCTCCCATGAAAACACACGCACATGGATACCTACACATGCAATCACACCCTTACACTCACATCCTACTCACTCTACTAGGCACGGGACTTTATTTGCCAACAGACCATTTGCACATGATATTCACACCGCCAGACTCCCGCACCTCTGCATGCAAGCAAACACACACAGACACACAATTTCACAGTTTAAGGAGCACCTGCACTCCTTCGAGAAAAGGCGAGAAGGTGCCAGATTGACTTAATACACACAGTTCCTGAAGATACATCCCACCACCTTGTACAAATAACTCCCAAGAGCCACTGAAAACCTCCCTTATGCATTCCTCTACCACAACTGCAGATACACAGTCAAAATACTGGGCAAAGTACAGGACTTCACCTGCAAACATGGCTACTCCTGTGGCTATCCCCAGGTCCTGGCCAGGAGGACACTACCCGCAAAGCAGTCCCAGGGCCACAGTAGTCTGTGGGCACACACACTCCTCAAAGGCCCTACCTCTTGAGGACAGACACACCCACAACTGCTAAGCAGCCCACGGCTCCTAGGGGGACTGAAGGAGAGGGCTGCACACCTCCGCTCCAAACGGCTGCCACACCCCAGGGTGGAAGGAGGTGCCTATGCCCGGGCGCCAAACTGATGCAGAACCTCTCCCGGACTCCCCAGCCAGACCAAAGTACAACAGGGGCCTCAAAACCCCTCCCTTTCCCACCCCCCTAAAACCTCACCCCACCCCAGGCCTGGCGCAGCCACCGTCGACCTTGTCCCCCCACCTTGCTCATCAAGGCCTCTTGCATCCCGGGTACTGGATGCAACCTTCCTTTAACCCCCCCTTCAAGTCCTGATTTCACACCCAGTTCCAGAGTCCTCACCAGTCTTCTCCAGCCCCCCAATCTCCCTTCCAAACCCCACGCTTGCGAGAACTCCGACGATCAAAACCAGCCTCCGCTTGCAGTCTCTCACCCGGGAGAAACGACCAGCCATTTTTTTCCCTCTTATCAAAACCGGCGACTCTAGTCACCAACCCTGAGAGGCCTCAGCCACCCTCTCCCTCGAGCTTCATTCACTCTGCAAGCACTCGCTTCCCGCCCTCCTGGCGCGTGCAGTCAGTCACAGCCTCAAAATCACCACCCACCCTCGCACGCGCCGTGGGCTCTTCTCCCCGAGCCCAAAGGTCTCCCGCCCGGGCCCTCAGGCGCAGGTCCAGTCGGGGTCTCTCACGCAGAGCTTCCCGCCCGCGCGCGGAGGCCCCGCCCACCCGGTAGACCACGCCCCCGCCTCCTAGGCCCCGCCCGGCCCGACCCTCCCCACAGCGCTCGAAGGCCCCGGGCCCCTCTCTCACTCTCACAGCGCTACCCAGCGCCAGGAGGTTACAAGCCCCACACAGCCTTCAGGACTCTCTCACTGGACCGCCCCCAAAACCACCGTCCCCGCCCACAAAGCCCCACCCTGCCGCACATAGGCCCCGCCCACACAGAGCTCTTCCACCTGCCCTCGCGGGCGCCTCACAGTCGGTCACACACCCGACCCACACGCCCTCAAGGGCCTGACCTTTATCTTCTCGCGAGCCTTCGCTCACTACACAGTCCTACCCACAGGTCGTCACGGAACCCTCTGGGGAGAGGCGCCCCGGATGGGCTCACGAGGCCGCGCCCACACAGGCCATGCCCACACAGGCCGCGCCCACAACGGACCTGCCGGCAGGTCACGCCCACCTGGGGCACCCGGCCGCTTGTCCTGCTCCCTGGCTGACCACGTGCGCCCTCTCCTTGAGACAGGGGTCCTTACACGCCCCTCACAACTCGCGTGCTGGTACATAACTCGCCCTTGTGCCGGAGCCCGCGGACCGCAGGTGCCCCCCCACAGGCCCGGATCCCGGACAACCCTCCCGCCCCTCACTCCCGCGCCCAGGCACCCAGCGGCGTCTCCCCCGGGCTCACCTTCGCTGCAGAACTTGCCGCCGAAGCCCGTGTGGCTGCAGTCGCAGCCCACCTCGCCGGGGGCCAGCACGGTGCAGAGGCCGCCGTTGGCACAGGGGTTGCGCGCGGGGGCGCACAGGGGGTCGGCGGCAGCGCCGCGCAGGCCCTGGCTGCCCAGCAGCGCGGGGGGCCGCTCGCCCAGCTTCAGGTTGGCCAGGAGGCCGCGGAAGGGCGGCTCGTACTTGACGGTACTGAGCGTGAGAGCCGAGAGTCGCACGTCGGGTGGGATGCCTCCCACGAACAGGTCGCTGGCCACCTGCATCTCGCGCCGCTTCGAGCGCACCTCGGCGGCGCGGGCCTCGCCGTCCACCGCCAGGGCGGTGCGCCGCGCGTCGCGGGTCAGCAGCACCATGTGCCAGCGGTCGTCGGCCACCGGCGTGTCCAGCTGCAGCGTGGCAGGCTCGGCGCACGAGAGCGTGAAGCGCAACCGCAGGCGCCCGTCCACCAGCAGTAGCTCCAGGAAGTCGCAGTCGCCGCCGTCGTCCAGGTAGAGCAGCAGCGCGCGCGTGGCGTTGGTGCGTAGGCTGAAGCTGAGCTCGCCGCTGCTCGCCGCGCCGGCCCAACGCGCGTAGCGCGCCCACTGCCCGGGGCCGCCGCCGAACTCCAGGCCGCCCGCACCTGCCGCGAGCGTCAGCAGCAGCAGCAGCGGCAGCGACGTTGGCCGCCACCGTTTCCCGGACGCCATGCCTCCGGCGGCCCCGGCCCCGCCCGGCCCCCGGCCCCGCTCAGGCTTCAGAGCCGCGGGCGCATGGGGCAGGGAGGGGGCCGGGCGCCCCCCGCGCCGAGCGGGGCTCCTTCGCCAGCTCACAGTGCCATGGACCCGACCGCAGGGCGAGGCGCGCAGAGGCCCAGATGCCGGCTTCCCCCGAGCGGTGGCAGAGGCGCCCCTCCCCCGTTGCGGGCTCCGACGGAAGATGGGGGAGGGAGGCCTGCGGGGAAACGGAGAGGAAAGGGTTACTGAGGAGCTCGCAGGAGGGGACGCGTCGTCGGTGTCTGGCTCCCGGTTCACACTCGCAGAAGCTCAACTGTTTCCCTTTAGAACTGGAGGAGCCACCTTGACCTGGAGAGGGTCTCTCCACCAGGATGGGAATACACGGGACCCAGTATTTGGGAGTGGGGGGGAAGAGGCAGAGATAACACTCTCTAGGGGCATCATCTAGGGTTTAAGAGGTAGACAGGTAGGGAGGTGACACCTTAGAGTCCAGTAAGAGCCCAGTCCAGATGTCCTCACCCTCGCCTCCCATCAGGACCAGGGCCAGCTCCTGTGGGCGAGGCCTAAAGACTCCTCCAGCTGCTGACCACAGCCCCTTCCTCTTTGAGCCACCCAACCTCTGTGCATGGTCCCACTACCTGCCAATAGGCTCTCTCTCATCAGTTCCTGATGCTGGATAATGAAGTTGCTAAATAATTCATTGGGATTAATTAAATGCCAATTCATCGATGGTATCCCTGGGTAACCTGGCTGGGAAGGAGGCAAGGGAGAGAAGCCAGCCAGGACCCAGACTTCCAGGCCCCAAGCCCTCTCCTTCCATGCAAGGACTCGGGCACCTGATTCTGCATCTACAATTCCCCCAAAACCACACTCACCCCCTTTCTTGGCCCCAACCCCCTGTTCACCAGCCCAGGTCCTTCCTGAACCTAAATGTCTGTCGCCCTCAAGCTTCAGCTCCCAGTCTTCAGCCTGGGACCTAGGCTGATACTTGGGCCTTCACTTCACCCCTGGGTTCCAGCTTCCTACCCATCCAGGGCTGGGGGAGCCACCAGGAGGCAGGCAGCCTAATTTGCATAAAATTGTCTTTCTGAAATGATTACCCTTGTAACTGGCTGTCAGAGAGCAATTTATACCCCACAACGGGGAGGGGAATTTGCATCTCGTTAAACTCCGAGTCGTAATTATTTATATCCAACAACCCTCCTGAATATTGCATTGATTTTATTTTGGGGAGGGAGGAAGGGAAAGAGGTGGGGTGAAGTCTGAGAGAGAAGCAGAGAAAGGCCAGAGTTTAGGAAGAGACAGAGAAAGATTGAAGGGGTAGGGGGAGAGGAAAAAGAGAAATCGCATGGAAGAGAAGAATAATGGATGAGACAGAAGGTCTGATGGGGAGAAAAAAGAGCGAGAAGAGAGAGAAAATTAAATTCCAAATTCCAACAGCATTTATCAACACCCTGGATGTTGAGCAGTTTTACAAATGTCATTTTACTTAATCAGTCTGAGAGGTCCCATTATTCCCATTAACCACTGGGGAATCCCACATATTAAAGTCTAGGGACTTGCCCAAGGCTGCACAGCCAGTCAGAGGGGAACTGAGACTTAGATTCATGTGTCTCTGACTCCAGCATGACAAAGGGCAGGGCAGCCACAGGTGTAGTTCAGAGAGGTGTGAGCCAAAAGAAGAGAAGACAGATCCTTGGAGAGAGAGTAGGTTAGATGGAGGTGTCTCCTCCCTCCATGGGAGGAAGCTAGGGGTATGAAGGGAGAGAGAGAGCTAAGGCCCCCCTAAAAAAACAGGTGAAAGGTGAGCAAAGAGTTGGGGGACAGGATGGTTGGAGTGATATGCATGCAGAAAGATGGGGCAGAGAAGGCCTCAGGAGGCTGGCAGTAGAGAGTGAGGAGTCACCTCCAAGAGACCCTCAAATCCAGCTCTCAGGTCCTTTCATCTGACTCCTTCTGACTCCCCCCTCCCCAACCCTACAGCCTCCAAGAGGGTCTCTACAGTCCTGCCCCAGCCCCCCTCCAAGGGCTGCCCCTTCCCAGGCAAGAAGGGAGGCAGTCCAGGCAGGCAACCCCCTCTCTCTCCAAACACTGTCGCTGGTTATATATAGCTTTGCCACTGCCTCTCCTCATTGGGTAATAGAGATAATTAACATGCGCGGGCTAATTAGCCAATCAAATTAAATGCAGCACCTGCTCCCAGCCTGATTGACGCCCTTACCCCCCAACACACACACACACACACACACATACACACACACCCTCACCCCGGTCCAGGGCAGGGGAAAGGGACCCTCAGGCTTGGGGGAGGGAAAGACCAAACCCCTCTTCTTCAGGAGCAGCCAGAGACCCCCCAGAAGAGGCGCAGCTCCAGACGCCAGAGAATGGCATCCTCCCGCCTCCCCCCCAACCCCCCCCCCCCGACCCCCGCAACAGGGTCTCAGTCTAGCCTGGCCTCTCTCCCAGCCCCCACCCCCACTTCCGGACACTATTTTGGGGAGGGAATTAATTAGCTATTGATTTCTGCTGGCAGAAGGAATAGGATTTCGTGCTGCTGTCCAGTCACCCCTCGGCCGGGGGAAAAGGAGGGGGATTCGTTCCCGGCGCCGCCCCCCCCACCCCGACCCAGTGCCTCTGTCTGCTCACATCCCCCACCCTCTGCAGGGAGGGTCCCTGCTGACAGAGCCTAGGGGCAGGGTCTCCCTGGTTCAGGAAGCTGGAGGAGGGCAGACAGCGAAGGATGGCAGAGGAGGCCTCCAGAGGCTGGAAGGCAGCTGCCTGGGTCCTAAAGATCAGAGGAATGTTACCTGTTTAGGGGATGGAAGTGGCGGTGGCAAAGTGGTTAAGAGTCCAGAAGATGACTCTAGGGGTCTTTGTGTGCCCAGATGTGGAGGGAGAGTGTGGCAAGGGAGTGGGTGCTGTGGGCAGGCAAGTGCCTGGCAGCAGCTGTGGGGGCAGAACCCGGGCTTCTGCGGTGACCCCGGGAGGGGCCGGGGCAGGGGCCGGGCCTGCGGCCCCTCAAGGCTCATTACTCATTCTCCCCACAGCCCGCAGCTCTGCAGCACGGACCAGCCTGGCTCAGCGCCGGGGCCCAGGGGCTGCAGGGCTGGCTGGGAGGAAGCCCCCGCCCTCCCTGCGTCCACTCTCCGGAGACCACTGGGGCAGCTTCAGGCTTGCCAGGCAAAGATAACCCCAAGAGAAGCATGAGCTAGGCGGACACCTGAGTCCTTCCACCCCACCCCACTCTAGAGCACCCAGGAAACCTGCTGCTCTTCACCACCCCTGCCCCCTCCCTTCATCCTCCTCCAGTCCAGGACCAAGCTTCTTCCTCCCCGGACACAGGGGCTTCCTGCTAACCTAGGATGCTCCGTCCTTCCTCAACTCCTGGCATGCAGCTCTGCTCCCCGTGGGCCAGGGCCAGGGCCTTGCACAACTACGTCAAGTAAACGGTCCCTGGAGTTGAGCACAGCCCCTCCCCCACGCTTATGCAGTAGAAGCCCCCCGGCACCTGCAGTGTCCAGGCTCTGCTCCCCAAGATCTATGCTTCTCCAGTGCCCGCTGCCAGCTCGGAGACACTGGCCAAAGCAGCCTTGGGATATCCTGCCTGCCGAGTGACATCAGTGTAGCGTACACCGCCAGCCACTGCTGGCCCAGGGCCACTGCTCCTCCGGGATTCTTCCCCCAGTCGGCTCCTTAGCACCCCCTACCCACGGGTGGACTCTGCAGCCTGAGTCAGTGGTGATAGGAGCTAGACGGGGTGGGGATGGGGTGACTCAGCGGCTCTCAGGACCTCAGCCCACTCTCAGTCCCACAGAATCCTGTCCCACAGATTCCTTCTGGGCCCTGACAGCCTCCTCCTCATCTTCCCACGACCAGACCAGTGCCAGCACGGCATCTGGGCTGTGACTCTGGGGCTTGCCAGTGCTCATCAGGTGCCAGGCTGGACCACCACAGCATTGTCTTATATATCCTCCCATGCTAGGAGGTAGGCTTGCAGACAGGGACACTGAGCTTCAAATGATGGATTCATTTCCCCAAGTTCAAGAGCAGGTGAGGGTCAGCTGGCTCCAACACCTGTGGCCTTTCTTCTGCCCTGCACCAGCCACAGGCCACAAGGCAGTGTCAGGCTCAGACAGCTCACCCTTCTCTGACCTGACCTTCGCTGGGGCCCTGCCCTCTTCAGACAACCCAGACTCTGAGTCTGCCCCGTGGGGCACCAAAAGACAGACCGCAGAGCTCGAAGAGTTCATCCCTCAAGTCCCAGAGAGGAGCAACGACAGCCCTAGGGCCATGGAAGAAGCAAGACTAAAATGAAGGTCGCTGGACTTCCATTCTAAACGCTTCCCATGTACCCACTACTCCACTCCTGGGTCTTCCAGTCTGACCAAAGTCCTCCGCCCCCACACCAGCAGCACAAACTGAATGATCGGATGTGAATTTCAGGGTTAGACTGTCCACACCCACTCCGGCAGAGCCCCTGTCTAGAGGTCTTCTCCCAGCATCCACTTGGTCCCATCTCTGATGTCTACACCACACACACACACACACACCTCAGCCATGGGAACGCCAGCCTCTCTCTGGTTCTCCTCTCTCGCGCGCCAGCTGGGAGTGTGACAGCAGGGGCCTCCCCCAGGCATCAGGGAGGAAGAGCTGGGTTTACACACATTCTGGTGGCCCCAGAAGGCAGCCTGTGGACAGGTGGGAGAGTGTGTGTTATGGGGAGGGAATTTTTGGCTCAAGCTAAAGAGAAACTTGCCGGCAATCTAGAGCAGCCAACAGTGGAGTAGGCTGCCTCCGGTCGGGGGGAGGGGTGAGTTCCCCGTCTGTGGAGGTGTGTGAGCTGAGGAAGGATGACTACCACTCAGAGGTGTTCAGCGGGGGGCTCCTGAATCACAGGGGAGGGGGCATCAGACAGCTCGAGCTCTGAGGGCCCTTTCAGTGGTAGAAGGTGTTTTTGGGAGGGTCCTCTCTCCTCCCCAAAACCTCAGGCAAGATCAGTAAGCAAAGAATAAGTCCCACCCCCGCTTCCTGCTCCCTCCTTCCAGCCCCGATGACCTAGAAGTTACAAGGGAAGACCTCCAGCAAGTCCATGTTCAGACACATCTCGGCAGGGGGCAAAAGCAAAACCGAGAAAGTGCAGGGATTAGAGGCGCTGACTCAGGAGCCTGGGTTCATGCCAGCTCTACTCCCTTCTAAGCTGTGTGACCTCAGACAAGTTGCTTAGCTTCTCTGGGCCTCAGTTTCCTTATGTGTGAAATAGAGATATTAGTTGTGTTTTCAAAAGTGAATTGATATATGTAAAGCACTTGAAACAGTGCCTCGTAGAGACTAACATGGAGAAGTATGTGTTGTATTAATAATCACTTTAAAAACTCATCTCCGCATTTTACAGTGTGCAAAACTCCATGTATTTCTTGCTTCCTTTGATCCTCACCATAGCGGGATGAGAGAAGTAAGCAAGGCGGACCTTATAACTGCGCCCCTTTTACAAATGGGGAAACACACTCAAGAGACAAGAAGGGGCCTCTGAGTGGCCATCTCTATGGGACAGAATTCTGCGGGGGAAGAGAGGGTGGAGATCCCGAAGGCAGTAGAGTCTCCCCTACCCGCCCCCAGCTCCCATCCCCACTGGCTCAAGGCTGCAGTCCACCTGTGGGTAGTGGGTGCTAGGGCGCTGACCAAAGGCAGACTCCACAAGGTCACACAGCTTGTCAGGGCAAAGCTGGGACTAGGATTGTGTCCCCTGGACCCTCCCCACACCGCCAGGCACTTCTTCCTACCGAGGAAGGTGGGAAAGAGATGAGTGGGTCTGGAGACTAGTGGAGGTCCCAGAGCAGCACGGCTGGGAGTGGGTGTGTGTGTGCGAGGGTCCCCCTGAGCAGGTGTTCATGTTCATGGAGAGAAGCCTGAAAGGGTCTGGGCACCAGAGTGGCAGCTCATGACGTGCATGACGAGGCAGTTGCCAGGTGTGTGGGGCTGAGGAGATGGGTGGGCTGGGGAATGAGGTGCAAATGAATGACTCGACGCACTGGGGGCCGGAGCGAGGGTGTTTGAGGTAGGCGGTGAAAGGCGTGAGCTCACCCCCGTGCCCACTCCGTGCTGTGCACAGCTGAGGGATGATGCCCCGGGTGCGTACATCCCAGCAATTCAGAGGGGACAGACGGCTTCCAGGGGTGGGGGTGCCTGGGAACATTCCTAACAGCACCCATGACAGGTGTATGTGCTCACGTGGAAGGTCGTGATGAACATGGAAATAGCTGCCGTTTACTGGGGGCAGGACGAACACATCAGACAAAGTTCACAGAGTGCTTAACACAGAGCCAGGCTCATGGCAGGGACAGTGTACCTACTCCAAAACCTTGGAGATACCACGGGTTCAGTTCCAGACCACCACAATAAAGTGAATATTGCAATAAAGGAAGTCACACGAATTTTTTGTTTCCCAGTCACACTGTACGATATGATCCTATAGTCCCATGTGTGACAGCATCGTGTCTGAAAAAGCAGTGTACATACCTTCATTTTTAAATACTTTATTGCTAAAATACGCTAACCGTCATCTGACAATCAAGGGTTGCCACAAACCTTCACTTTGCAAAAAACTTAATTATCTGTGAAGCGCAATAAAACAAAGAATGTCTACGAATACAGTCATTGTTATCATTATTGTCATCATGATCATCTGGCCTACTCCTCAAAAGAACCCCATGAGGTAGATGGGGACCCCCCATTTTATAAATGGGGAAACTGAGGCTCACGGACGGGCAGAGCTGAGACCAGACGGCCTCTCTCTGACCCCAACCAACCGTGGCAGCAGCAGAGAGGGCTCTGGAAGGATCAAGGTGTTGTGCACGTGCCAGGTTGTTTGCTGAATGAGTCTCTGAGGGCTGCAGCCCTGCGGGTGTGGACAGGCCCAGGCCAGGGGCCGCCCGGGCAGATGGAGCGTCAGGGTAGGTGCAGCGGGCTCACACTCGGGTGTCAGGTGTGGTGTCCCCACGGGTGGCTGAGAACGAATGGATAGTTTGGCACCAGGCGGGGGTAGGGCCCCACGCGTGAGGATTAGTGCTGGGGGCGGGGGCCTAGAAATGGGAAGGATCTGAGGAAGACAGGTGTGGCTGAGCACCAGGTCAGACCTAAAGGGGCTGTGGTCACGCGCATGAAAGCCTGGAGCAAAGTGCTTAGGACCCAGGAGAGAACGTGGTACTTAATGATGGGAGGGGGGCGCTCTATGAGGAGAGGGTGTGTCTCAGGAGTGAAGGTCTGTCGGGAGACTACAGGTGTGCTGAGATGGCTCTACGAATCTAAGGTGGTGCCTGGTTGGATGGAGCGGGGGCTGCGTGCATCCGAGGGTGAGAGCTGACAGCGTGGCCCTGGGGCTCTGGGAGCTCGTGGGGGCCCTGAGGGTGTCACAGGAGAGCAGGGGACCCGGGGGAGGTCTCTGAGGCAGGCAGCGAGGTGGCTGTCTCTCTGGGCGGGGAGTGTAGGCGGTGTGCTGCTAGGAGGCGTATTGTGTACGCAGGTGTGTGTGCCTGTGTAGGTGTGTGTCTGGGTGGGTGTCACCAAGCATACGTATCCGTGTCAAGCTGTCTGTGTCACTGGCAAGGGCGGGCAGGAGCGGGTAGCTGGATAGAGACTGGGGGCCTGGAGGGGAAAGAGATCCCCGCCATCCCCTCTAGAACCCAGCCCCCTCCTCTCAGGAACCCAGAGTGCAGACTCAGCCCAGGTTGAGAAGCCAGCAGAGGCCCGGGCTCCCGGAGAGAACTCCCCAGCCACGCTGTGACCGCCTGCCTGGCCTCTGCCTGCCAGTCAGTCCTGCCCACCCCTGTGGATCGGAGGCCACAATGGATCTGAGAACACCTCCTCTAGCAGGAATGAAGGACCCTCTCCAGCCAGACCCTTCTACCCCGGCCCCTAGAAAGATCCAGCCCAGTCTCAGATTCCAGCATTCCTGGAGGCGGGAGGAGTTAGGGACCTGAGTGGCCAAAGCCCCACAAAACAGACGACCTTATGGCCTTACGGTGAACAGATCAGCCGACCTCCCTCCTCTCTTTCCTCCTCTCTCCTCTCTTTCTACTTCTCTGGCAGAAGATAGAGAATGCAAGGCCCAGGAGTCTACCCTGCCCCGAAAGGAATACCTAGACACTGGCAAGGTGGACAAGAGGGAGGGGCAGAAATGAGTGACCCCACCCCCCAGCACAGAAAAAGCCAGAAGTGTTTGGAAGCCTCGAGGCAGTCAAGGGGACTGGAGACCCGAGACCCACACCCTAAGACGGATTTCATCACTCCAGGTCTGGACAGCTTCCCCCTTCACCTCCAGGCACCAATAAAGAGTCCCCTCCCAGCCCTTGCTGGTTCAAGGAGGCACCGAATTCCTTCACCCAGGACTCAGGTGGGGGTGGAGAGTAGAGAAGACAACAGCCCCCCAAAGCCAGTTTAGCCTCCAAGGGCCCATCAAGGCTTCAAGGGTTCAAACCCCAGCCCAAAGAACCCAGGGCAGAGAGATGGCTCCTTGACTGGGGAGAAGGCTGGGACGTGAGGAATGGTCCCCTCCTCTTTGGGGGTGGGGAGCAAGCCCAGGGCCCTGCAGCTTCCTCTCCCTGCAGCACTCTCTGCCCATAACCCTTTCGCCGCCCCCAGCGCGTTCCCACCCCAGCACAGCCCCCTCCTACTGATTTCCCAGTCTCCCTCTCTCATCACCCCCAACCTTCCCCCGCAAGCTTCCGCTCCCATCCCTCAGGCCCCCCATCTTTCCCGGCTCTCCACCAGCACATACCCATCTCTGCCTGGAGCACCTCGGCCCCTTCCCGTCTGGTCCCTCGCAATAAGCTCCTCTCCCCTTGGCTCCCATCCCCCAGGAAAGCCAGGTCCCCCGTGGTGCCCCCCAGTATGGAGCTCTTGGCCTGGCCCTGTGCTCCCAGCCTTTCCACTTCTCTCCTTTCCCCTCTACAGCCCCCTCTCTTTTCCCCAGGAAGCCCAGTTCCTCGCTGATCTCTCCCCTGCAGACCCTTCAGAGCACAACAGCTCCTCATTCCCTCTGGACGAGCACTGCTTCCAGCCCTTGGGGCTAGAGCATAGGCTGGGGACCCCCCCTTCAGAGCCTCCCTCACAAGCCCTCCGGATGCACCTCCTTCTCGCCCCATTCCATCTTCAGTGACCATCCCTCCCACCCCCCTCCATTCACCCCAGCTCGGGGCCAGTGCCCCTTCTACAGGGAGCCTCCTATCCCCAACCCCCCCAGCCGCTTAGCCGCCTCGCTGTCACCCAGCCAGCCCTCTCAGCGCGGCAGCGCCCCCGCCCCCCAATCCATCCTCCCTGCCTCCCCCGCCCCTCCAATCGTTCCCCTCCCCCGATCGGCTCCCGCCCCCCGCCCGTCTCCGCCGCAGCCCCCCCCCCACCCCATACCTGGTTCTGGGGGCGCCAGGAGGAGGGTGGGGATCAGAACCCCGGGGCCGCCCGGTCTCCGGCGGTTGGCAGAACCAGGGCCAGCAGCGTCGGCCGCCTCGCGCCTCTCTCGCTCCCCGCCACGTCCCCGCCCGCCTGCCGGTCCACCCGCCCCGCCGCGGTGCCGCTCAGAGGAGGACGCTCCGCGAGTCAGGGCGGCTGCTCCCGCCGCCGCATCCCTGCAACACCGACTGACGGCAGCATCAGCACCAGTGCCCGCCCCCCGGGCGCGCGCATTGGATCATGCCGCGCTAACAGACGAGCGGCTCAGCCAATGCGAAGGC
Organism: Muntiacus reevesi; assembly: GCF_963930625.1. Classification (NCBI taxonomy): domain Eukaryota; kingdom Metazoa; phylum Chordata; class Mammalia; order Artiodactyla; family Cervidae; genus Muntiacus; species Muntiacus reevesi. The sequence continues at coordinate 40,775,050 of NC_089253.1, forward strand.
GCAGAGGCCGCCTGTCCCCGCCGCTGCTCCACAGGCCCACCTCCTTCCCCCGCGAGGGACCCAGGCGTTCCAGTCTCAGGGCATCCGAGTTCTTTCCCGGTTCTCGAGGTCCTTAGCCCTGGCGCCTGGGCCCCGAAACCGAGCAGACATCCGAAACCAGCCCCAATGACTTTTCCAGAAACCCAATCGCCCTAGCCTCTTGCCCTGGGGTCCCGCACCCCCCGGCCGGCCGGACCGCGTGGCAGCGCCCGGGGCTGGGGCGAGCCGAAGGGGAAACCGTGGGCCCAGACTTCGGGCACCGAGGGAGCAGGACCTTCGCGGGGCCCGGGCCGCAGCGCCCTCTGCTGGCCACGCCTAGAGTCGGGCCCGGGTTGCCCGGAGTCTAGGGAAGCGGGACCCCGCCCGCGCCTGTAAGGTGCCTTTCCCAGCCCTTGCCTGGCTTCTGCCTCTTACTGCCCAAGGGCCCCCTGGCTGCCCCTAGAAGTGAGGAGGGAAGGTTTTTCCTGGGAAAGGGACAGAGGCGCGGTGGGGGAGGGAAAGGCAGAGATGGGATCGGGGTAGATCTAGGGGCTTGGGGTTTCCCAGCCCTGCCTCATGGGTATTCCAGAATTTGAAGCCTGATTCCCAGTCCTGCCTGGAGCTCTGGACTAGCAGCAGGTTGAGGGGCAGGGCCGTGGATGCACACAATCTGGAACACTGAAGGGAAGCTGGCAGCAGCTCCCTTCAACCAGAACTCTGAAACCAGAAGTTTCAGAGTGAACGTGGTGCTGGAGTGAAGATTTTCCCCGTGAGGGCGTCAGCATCACTGCATGGGTATGAATGTGGAAGAAAGGGGACCCCTCATTCACTCAGCCAACCCAAGGTGGACCCTGGCACCCAACATGTGTATCACAAAGTTGGACACTGGGTTTCTGAATGAAGCAGAGCATGTGTGTGTGTGTGAATGACCATTCTGCCAGCTCACTCCATGACCCTGATTTCTGTTGCAGGGTCTGTGATCTGCACAGCCAGTGCTAGGTGGCACTTCCTTAGCCAGAGGCTACACGCGAGAACACTCACATTCGATCACTAATGCAAGCACAGGCACTCGGAGGCGTACTCATGGCCATGCACACCTATCCATGTGTGTATAGACACTCCCAAAGGGATACACAGGGACACCTACCGAAATGCACCCCCCCATGGCACAACACCCACAGGAAACACATGCTTGCTCAAGAACACACACGAACTTGTGCACACAGGGGCCTGGGGCAAGTGCATGCCTAGGGGAACAGGTGTACACAGAGGACCTTCCCGCGAGGTCATCCTGGCCCCTGAGGCATTTTGCACAGAGTGGTCAACGGGGTAGATGTATGGGGACCCACACTCCCCCAAGAGAGCTCTCTCCCCAGCCTGTGAGGGGATGAGAGGGGGGACCCAGGCCATAGGGCCCCAGGGCTTGGAAAGAGAGATCCCTGAGCCAGGTTCCAGACTTGGGGGGGGGGCTCCTCTGACCTTGGACAGACCCTCAGGATGGCCTCCACCAAGTCCACTAGCTGAGCCAGAGAATGGGAACAGCTGAGTCAGGGCCAGTGGATGTGAAACGGCCTCTGTGACCCCAGAACCCACTGCCCTGCCCACCCCTCATTGCCCCTTTCCCTGCAGCCTACACACACACACACACACACACACATACACACTTGTGCCATAGGGCACCAGGGCATACATGGGCAGACGGGGGAAGTGACTCACAAAGACTCTCAAACCCTTATGGATGGGTGTGTGCAGGGGTGGGGGGAGATGGAAGAGGGAGCACTTGTCCCTGGTCACCCTCCCCCCAGCTCCCTGGGCCACCTTTCCCCACCAAGGGCAGGAAAGGTCACCTGGCAGCTGCTGTACCTCCCTGCCCCTCCCCCAGCTACAATGATGTCTCTCCCCACCCAGGTCCAAGGCTCAGACTGCCGGATGTAGTTGGGGCCCACCGCATCCAGACACCTCCCCCCAGTAGGCACCCACTCAATGTGGCCCTTCTCCCACGCGCAGTCCAGTGAGGACACACAGTGGAGGGGAATGCAGCAAACACAGCGTGCGTGCCCGTGCACACACATGCACACACGCACACAATGGGAGGCTCATCCGCCAAATTCACACGGACGACCATGAAAAGGCAGTCGCGTGTCACACTCTCCCGGCTGGAGCCAACCTGGGCACCCGTATGCACACACACGCTCCAGCGAGAGGCCGGCTGGGGCCGGGGGGCAGCAGGGAGGGGCGCCGACCAGGCTGCAGGATGGAGGCAGCGCGGGAGGCTGCGCAGGGAGCGAGCTGCTCTTCACAGCACAATCGCCGTCTGTTGTTATAGCAACTCAGCCCCCAAATCGTGAAACGGATATTACAGCCTCGAGAGGGGGAACGGCGGGAGGGGGCTGAGGACAGAAGGAGGGGCAGTGTGGGGTGGGGGGCGGGAATACCCAACAGGTGGCCAAGCTGCAGCTGAGAAGTAACAGGGTGGGAGGAGGTACCCCAGGTGAGGAACAGGCCAGGGGTGTGTGGTCTCAAAGGCAAAGATGGGCTTGGGATCAAGGAACTTTGAGAGAGGGGTTGAGGCCATTGGCAGGTCCTCAGATGTTGCCTGTGGCAGCTAGGTGCCTCCACCCCCAGGACACCCTGCAGTTGCTGTAGGACAAGCCTCAGCTTGGGGGAGGGGGCCGGGAGAGGTAGCCCCCACCCTCAGATGGCTGTCTAGAGTCTCCTGACCCCGGGGGCAACCTGACCCAGCTTCAGGATCTTTGGAAGACTCCCCAGCCCCACCTTCTCACCCAGACCAGCCTTCGAAGTGGCCTTAGCCATCCTCAGGCAGCGGTGACCCCCCCCCCCAAACCTCCATCATGCTGCAGACTCAGGAGGGAAGAGCTGGGTTAGGAGAGACAGCCAGAGGCTCAGAGCAGGATCAATATGCATTTCCTCTGGAAGTCACTGTCCTTCCGGCTGGCAGCACCAGGCCAGGAGGGTGCAAGCCCAAGGAGTGCAGCCCCACCTGCCCCCTTCCCTCACAGCCAGCACTCGGGGCGGCCCTAGCCCTCTCATGATTCTCTGTAGTGAGCTCCCCGTTGCTGGAAGTATTCAAGCAATGCCACCTGTCACGCAAGGGACTTTCAGCTTCAGACTGAAGGCTATGGCTCTACATGACTACCAGGCTCAGCAATTCTACTTTCAAGTCTTAGCCCCCCAAGATTCTGGACTCCTCGAGATTCTAGACCCTCCCCAAACTCCCTGTTCTGAGGTTTCCTGGTTCTAAGGCTCTATCCCCCAGAATTCTAGTCCCCCCAAGATTCCAGCACATGAGATTCCAGATGTCCCAAGATTCTCTGACTACCGGGTTTTAGACTCCACAGTTCTAGTTCCCGTGATTTACAGACCCCTATCCCCCATGAGGATTCTAGGCGCTGATGGTCCAGGTTAATTACACGGGCCTTTTTATTCCATCTGGAAAATACAAATATTCACAAGAGTCTGTACAATCTTAGGGACACCAGTCCTGGCCCTGCCCTCAGCCACATGCTACCCTCATGCCCCTCCCCCCAGCCCCAGCCTGCTGCCTCAGCACCCCAGGCTCCCTGCTCTGGTCCAAGTCTTTTCTCCAAGGCAGGCATGAGTGCTTGATCCAGTCACAGCTGGGAAAAGAAAAGCAGAGGTTGTAAGGAAGAGCCTCCTCGCCCCCCAAAAATGTTGGAGTCTGCCTAGCCTGGGTGATTTGGACACAGCACCCACCCCCTCTTCCCCCGCACATTGCCCTAGCCCTGAGTGGGGAGGCTCTGGGCAGGCTACAGGGGGACTTACCATCAATTACAAGTGGATGTCAAACACGCCATCCTCCACTGTCTGAACCTCCTCCTCTCGGATCTCTGCAGGGAGGGGGGTTGCAGGACCAACTCCTGGGCCCCTGGGCCCTGAGCAGTCCTGCCCCCCTCATCAAAGGCACCCTGACCCAATCCAGAAGCAGAACCATCCACCGGAAATCAATTCACTGAATGACTAAACAACCCCAATTTTTGAGGCTCTTTTTCTAAGTTTTCAGTTTGCCAAGGCTTTTTCGCAGCCATAGATTTATCAGTGCAGTTTGCTTAAACATCAATTTTGTGTGTGTCTCACATTCTAGACCCCAGCACTTCTGGAAGGCTTGAAGCAAATGGTTTTATCTTTTCTATTTTCGAGAACTTATGCCCTGTGCCTGCCTCTATTTTTGAAGACTTATGCCAATTTGAACAGTTGTGGTCAACTGCCTTACATCCCAGTTTAACATGGTTGCTCAGAGTGTTCTCAGCAAAATAACCATTTGAGGAACTGTCATTCAGAAAACTGACCTATAACCACCAATGACTCTAAGAGAGCTGCTGGGAGATTTGGGGGCAATGGACTTTTCTCAGAATAGCCTCCAAAGCAGCCAAAAAGGGAAATACAGGCAAGTGGTTTAAAAAATTCCTTCTCCAAGCCCATTGTCAATCCCCCTAACAAAATAAGGGTGTAAATGGAATCTTGAAGTCTCTTTCACTTTTACTCTGTTTTTATTTATGAGTCTCTGTCCTCATCAGCCTCAAAGTATTGACGGCTCCCTGGTTACCTCCTGGCACCCTTATCTGTCCAGCCCTCCTCTATCACCTCCCCCCACCGCCCCCCAAATAAGACAATTACAAATGCTGCAATGACTTCCATCCTGGAAAAGTTTCCATACTTTGCCACCATGGGCCTGCCTCCCTCGCTCCCTCCCTCCCTCCCTCCACAGGCCAGTACAGAAAGGGACCCCTCTTACCTGGAGGCCGGGAGCCCCGTCTGCCAGGGCGGGGCAGGGAGAAGCTGAAGGCGCGATGGTGGGTATGTGTGGGTGAGGGAGAGGGCGCAGACCCCTCCAGACTCATACTCTGGGCCCGGCGCCGGCACTCAACTGACAGGCGATCCTTGCACTGCTTGTGGCAGTTCACACCACAGGCTGGGGAGGCAGATGGGCAGCCCAGCCAGATCCACTGGTCAGACCACCCCTCATCCCACTCGGCAGGCCTGCACTTCTCCCCAGGTCTCTTTGCTCCTAAGCAGCTGCTCCACCAAAACAAGAACTTTCTTTCCAAACGCTTTCTTCTTCCTACTTGCCAGTCTGTGCCCTCTCCAAAACTCCCAATTTCTGGGCAGCTGCCTCACCAAAATAAAAACCCTGGGGTACGTTTTTTGTTTGTTTGTTTTTTGGCCATGCAGCAAGGCATGTGAGATCTTACTTCCCTGATCAGGGATGGAACCTGCGCCCCCTTCAGTGGAAGCAGAGTCTTAACCCCTGGACCACCAGGGAGTCCCAATCAAAACCAAGTTAAAGGCTACCCCCTTCACATCAATCAGCATGCCTCTCTGGCCCTAAGGTACTTTACTCCTTGACAATTGCCCCACCAAAATAAGACTCTCCATCCAGATAGTAACTCTTTCCCCCAAAACAGCCCAGCAGCCCTGCAACTCCATCTCACCTCGGCATTTGAGACCCTGCTTGTAGATGCCCAGGATCTGAAATAGAGGAGGGGGGTGTGGTAGGGGTTTAGAGGGCATGACTCGTCTTCCTTTCTATGGACAGGGACTGGAACTGACCCTTTCTGGAGTCAGGCCCCTCAGGGTTTGGTTCAGACCAGCAAGAGGAGGCAGGTGGAATTAAGGCTAGCCTCGACCGAGAAGGCTCCGGCAGCGGGGCGGGGCCAGGAGGGAAGGTGCGGTGTGGCTGGGGCGGGGGCTCACCAGGGCCTTGCAGTGGCGGCAGGCGACTGGGCGCAAGGAGTTGCTCTCGTGGAAGTTGTGTACGAAGCCCATGCGGCCGCCCAGCATCGAGCTGGAGCGCAGAAAGTAGGAGACCATCTCCTCCTTGCTGATGCAGCCATCCCTGTCCGGGGGAAGGCGGGGGCAGGGCCTCAGCTCGGGGGGCTTCCCTGGGACCACCCGCTACCCGCTTAACCCAGCCTACTGGGAAAAGCCCTACCAAATTAAAGGTCATCACGGGACTCCTGACTTTTGACCTTCTGTGCGGGAAAGAGAAAGAGCACCAGACCTGGAGTCCAGCAGATGTAGCAGCAGCTTCTAACTAGTTGTGTGGTCTTGGGCAAGTCACTTGCCCTGGGTTTCCTCGCTGGGAAAATGGGGATCATAATTCCTGTCTACCCACTTCACAGGGCTGGTGAGTAAACTAAAATTGCTCTGCACTTTCCCGTGGGCTTATCAGTTTCTGTTTCCCAAAGTGAGCTCTATGGAACACCGGTTGGGATTCCTGAGAGTCAGGAGCTCTCTGATGAGTTTGGGGACCAGGTAAGATTGGAAAAAGCTGCACCTGTCTCACTCCTGCAGAATCCTGCCAGACAGGTAATCCGGGGTTTCCCACAGAGCCCTCTTTTCACCTATTCAGGTATTTTAGGGAAAGAGTGAGCACTGTGCTCTGGAGATAGAACTCAGTTCTAATTTGGGCTCTATTTCTCTGTGCGACTTCTTCCCCGTGCCTCGATTTCCTCTTCAATAAATGGGGGCGCTGATAGCTCCTGCATCTCAGAGGGGTTTGGGTTAAGAGTTGAATGAGATGGCACACGAAGCATTGACAACAGTGTCTGTAAAGGCTAATAGGTGCCGGGCCACTGGGAGCTATTTCCGTCAGAGGTGGCCTTTATCAGAAACTCCTGCCTATTAGTATTTGGGTGGTCCAGGTGGTCTTTCAAATCAATGGCACATTGGGACAACTGACCATCTCAAAAATATAAACTTAGGCTCCTATCTCATACTGTGCATGAAAACTAAATTCCTGCTAAATTGAAGACACTAATGTAAAAAAATAAAATTCTCAAAGTATCTGAACAGGTCTAAGAGAAGAATTTTGTCATCTGGAGGGGATAATAGCCCTTCTACACATAACACAAATCCAAGAAGCCAAAAAGGAAAAGACTGACATATTGAGCACACATTTTTTTAAAATTTTATATGGAAAAGGACAACATAAATGACAGACTGCGAAAAAATATTTTGCAAACATATTCAACACCAAGGGTTAATATCCATTAACAGAGAAATCAATGAGAAAGACTCACAAACCCAGTGGAATAATGGACAAAGAACAAGAACAGGCAATTAACAGAAGAAATAGAAGTGGCCAATAAACATACGAAGATATCCTACCCCCACTAATATTAAAGAAATGCAAATATAACCAAGACACCATTTGCCAATTAGACTGGCAAAATTATAAAGCTTATTATAGCATCCACTGTTGGCAAGGAAGTTGAGAAATGGGCTCTTGTTCACTGCTGATGGGGGTGCAAGCTGGCACAACCTTGCCTGAGGTCACTTTGGCAGTCTCTCTCCTAATTTAGAATGTGCATATCTTTTGATCCAATTATCCCACTTCTAGGAATTTCTCCTACAGAAATAGTGGCCCGAGTGCATCAGTACAATGTTCACAACAGCATAGCGGATATTAATAGCGAAAAACTGGGAACAGTCTACATGTCCATCAGCAGGAGAATGGGGAGGCAGATGACGGCCCCGCCACCCAGTGTACTACCCTGCAGCTGTTCTAAAGAATGAGGTAATTCTGCCTGGATCGGCCTGGAGAGATGTCCATGATGAGGGTTTAAGTGGAAAACAAAAGTAAAAAAGAAAAAACACAAAGTGTGCAATTCTGTCAAGACAGTGATTTTAAAACAAAAACAAACAAACAAAAAAGCCCTGAGAACCCTACTGCCACAAAAACCTAGATGCTGGTTTAAATATATCAAAAATTGTTTTAAATGCACAGGTGAGTTTGCAAGAAATGGAAACTCCCAAGTTCCAGAAACAGAGATCTTCAAATTGAGGCAGTGAGTTGGGACCTGATGGTACAGCTGCCCCAGGAGCCAGGTGCTGGGTTTTGATACCTGCCTGGGATCTGCAGGAGATGGGGAGTTAAGGCTGAGATGCCTGCATGAAGCTAGGGTCTTGAACGTCTCCAAGGGCTGTGCTGTGCTTAATCGCTCAGTCGTGTCTGACTCTTTGTGACCCCATAGACTGTAGCCCACTAGGCTTCTCTGTCCATGGGGCTTTTCCAGGCAAGAATACTGCAGTAGGTTGCCATGCCCTCCTCCAGGGGATCTTCCCAACCCAGGGATAGAATCCAGGTCTCCTGCATTGCAGGCAAATTCTGAGTCACCTTGCAGGGAAGCAAGGGCTGCACCCACCCTAAAAAGTGTGGCCTGGAAAAAAATCTACCCGACCCAGGGAGGTATTGATAGGGAATTGTTTTCAACTCAGAGAAAACCGTCTTCAACTATTGTCCTCAACTCTAGGAGGAGAAACAACTTAACTATAATGCATGCTACTGGTAGAACTAGATTTATACCATAATCTGATTTGTCTGTGAAACAGATACAAACAAACAAATTCTCTTATCAATTTGCACCATGCATGGAAAAGATTGGAAAGATACAGGCATTGCTACACCAGTAATGTTGCTAATGTTGTAGTTACTACTGACAACCTCTTAAGTGGGAAAGGAGGAAGGGAATTTTCGCTTCTTACCTTATACACTTCATTCACTATAAATCTATTTTATTACCTGGATTTTTTTTAACCATGGGTTTTTATAATATGATAAAAAGCACAGCTTTTTGAAATCTGGATAACATTAAAAAGTCAACTTGGGATGGACTATAAATTTTGATTGGAATTTTGTCTGCTCAGCAAAACAGGGCTGTGAACACAGTTCAGGGGGACACGTATAACCTACTTCAGAGAACCAGCTGTTTGTCCAAACTGTTGGCATGTGAATTGGTGATAAGCAAGTGGGTGCCGTGAGTTACGGGCCTTTCTTATCTATTCATTAAGACATGCTACCCAGTTCAGCTTGCCCACACTTTTTCTCAGTTGTGGGCCCCACAAATAAAGTGGCATTTATGTAGCAAGAGTCCCCAGGAGGCCACAGTCTTTGCAAGATTCAGGTGGATATGCCCCCTACCCTCTGGCTCATCGGTCTGAATAAGCGAGGTAACCCTGAGCCTCCGTAGCTGGCAGCCTCCCAGAAAATAAGAGCCCCTCCCCACATGGGTGGCTTCCCTTGCCAAGATCATCTGGTTCAATGGCCTCATCCTTCTCAGGAGGAAGCTAAAACCCAAGGGGAAATGAACCTGCCTTCCCTCTGCCCCTGCCCCCAGGCCTCTCACTGGTTCTGGTCGAGGTCCCCAAAGGCGCTGAGATAAGGAAAATTCCCACGGATGATCTGGAACTCCTCCTGTGAGATGTGGCCGTCCCCATCGACGTCAAAGTTCCGGAACACAGACTGAAGTACACAGAGGGACATGTGGGGGATGGGGAGGGTAAAGGGGGCCTTGGCCCCATCCTGCCCACACTCCCAGTCCGAGTTAGGAAGCCTGGGCATCCAAGAGGCGGGCAGCTGTCTCTCTACCCCACCACCTCCCTTTTCCATACCCCGGTCCCAAGGCCACCCATCAGCTGCATCCCATGCCTTCTGTCGACTGAGCATTGGCCCTTGAACCCAGCACTGTTGGTGGCTCCCAGGGCAGTGCCCTGGTCAAACCAGCCTTGACTGACCACTACGGACCTGTCCCCCCTGCCCCACAGGCTCCAGAGCTGGTGGCCACGGAGTCTCACCTCCACCATCTTCTCAATGTGCTCCACCATGATCGCCTGGTCCAGCTTGGGTTTGGCAGCTGAGGTCCACTCCTCCAGCACCGGGGGCCGGGGAGGCGGTGTGCAGGTGGTGGGACTGGTTGGCTGTGGAAATGGCTAAAGCTGAGCAAAGGCCAGAGGTGAGGGAGCCCAGGGCCCAGTGGAGGAGAGAGGGGCCAAGCTCTCAGGACAAGGAAGCCTGCCCAACAAGCAGGATGGGTAAGGTAGCCTCTAAGCCTGGGAGGGCCAAGGTGAAGGAGGAAGAGGATGGGCTAAGCGGGTATGCAGTGGCTCCCGCCCTCACCGAGGACTTGGAGCGCGGTTCCCGCTGCAGGGACAGCTGATAGAGCTCATCCTCTGTCTGATATTGATCCAAAGACACCTGGGGGAGAAAAAAAGACTAATTCAAAGACACCTGGGACACACCAGTCTGATCACACCCACCGCCTGTGCTGCTCTCAGGGGCCCAACGCCCAGAACCCAGACCCCCAGGCCTACCTGAGGGTCACAGCCCAGCCCTGAGCCTGGCCCAGAAGTTAGACTGAGGACCAAGGCCAGCCTAGAACACACCCCAGCAACCACACGTCAGCCCAGCACACAGCCCAGAACCCAGAGCTTGGCCCCAGGCCTTGAAGACAACTTGCTGCTAAAATCTCAGCCAGGAATTCAGGTCACAACCCAGCAGAGAGCTCTGAAATCCCCCCTCCCAACACAGTACCCAACCCAGTAACCAGATTCCAGCTCAGATTTCAATTCTCCAGTCCAGCCCAGAGCCTAGAAACAGGTTAAGGCTTCACACCAAACCGTCAAACCTAAGCTCCAACCCAGTGATTAGAACCCAGCCCAGATGTGGACTAGAACCCAACTCCTACTCCAGAGCTCAAGTCTAACACCAAGCTTAGAACTTCAGAGCTCAGAGCCATGTTTAAGAGCCACCCCTGCAGAATTCCCTGGTAGTCCAGTGGTTAAGACTCCACATTTTCTCTGCTGAGAGTGAGGGTTCAATCCCTGGGCAGGGCGCTAAGATCCCGCAAGATGTGTGGGGCAGCCGAAAAGTAAAAACAAAATAAAATAAAACTCATCTCTCTACCCAGAATCCAGAGTTTAACCCCAAACCTTGAACATAACCCACTGCTAGGAACTCAACCCAGGGCTCAGACCCAGCCTCAAGCCCTCATGCCAGCCTCAGGGGTCCACAACCCCATCCAGAGCTTGGAACCCAACTCCAAGGTCACCCCAACCCAGGGGCCCAGGCCGGGTCTCGGCTCCTTGACCAGAAGTGAGAACCCAAGGCCAAGCCCGCAGGACCAGGGGCCCGGCCCCTCACCGTCAGCAGGCTCAGCAGGTCAGGGTTGGCTTGCACCGGGGGCCGGAGGCTGGTCACCATGGCCAGCTCCTCCAGGATACTGAAGAGCTGCTTCATCTTGGCCCCGTTGAGGCGGGTCCGGGCGGGGTCCAGCCAGTCCGGCAACGCCAGCTGCAGGGCCACCAGGTCCTTGAGGTGGACCCCCAGGATGGGGAAGCGGAAACCCACACAGGCCGCCAGCCGGCGCCGATAGTTGCTGTAGTTGCCCGTGGCCGTCACCAGCTCTGTCAGACCTTCCCAGAGCTGGAGGGCAAGGGCAGAGAGTCACATACACACACACACATCACATACACAGAGCGTATCACAGGCTCTCCTCTCCCTGCCCAGCCCTGGAAACGTGGGAGAGCGTGAGCAGTCAGTCAGGGATGGGTGAAAGGCCAAAAGCCTCCCTCCTGTCCCCCAAGGCTGACTCCCCTAGCCCTTGGCAATCCAAATTCATAGGTCATCAGTCCAAAGGGGTGCCCACTACCAAATAACACACCTCTCCAGCAGTCCTGGGCACAGATTATTAACATTTAATAGAGGAAACTGAGGCTCACAGAGGCAGAACAGCACAGGAGAAAGATTTCCAAGAGTGTACTTAGCGGTGTCATTCCTAACAGCCCAAACTGGAAAGACCTCAAATGTTCAACAGTAGAGGACATACACAAATAGAGAGGACAAAAATATTACATGACAATGGAAACAAATGAATAATTGCTGTGCAAAGCAGAATGTAAGAATGAAAGAAGCAAGAAATAAAATAACACACACAACATGATTTCATTTATAAGAAGCTCAAAAACAGACAACAAAATACCCACATGGTTTTGAGATGCATATACAGGTGGCAAAGCCATCAAGAAAAGGAAAGTTGGGAATTCCCTGGTGGTCCAGTGGTTATGACTTTGCCCTTCCACTGCTGGGAGCACGAGTTGGGGAACTAAGAGCCCACAGGCCGTGCTGTGTCGCCAAAATAAATAAATAAGTAAATATTTTTTAAAAGAAAAGGAGGTCATCATCCTTAGGAAGGTCATGACGTTGGTTACCTCTGATGAGGAGGGAGGTTACCTCTAAGGGCTGGGAGCTTCAGGGGCTGGCAATGTTCTACTTCTTGACCTGTCTTCTTTTTTTTCTTGACCTGTCTTCTTTCTAGTTTTTTTAAACTGTGAGGGCTTCCCTGATAGCTCAGTTGGTAAAGAATCTGCCTGCAATGCAGGAAACCCTAGTTTGATTCCTGGATCAGGAAGATCCCCTAGAGAGGAAACCATACATGTGTTTTATACACTTGTCTATATGTATAGCACCAGATACGTATTTTTTTAAATAAAATAGGAGCTTCCCAAGTGGTCCAGTGATTAAGACTCCGGGCTTCCACTTCAGGGGGCACAGGATCAATCCTTGGTCAGGGAAGTAAGATCCCACTTGCTGCACAGCATGGCCAATAAAATAAAATAAGCAGGACAAAAGAAAAGCATGAGCTTTGAAGTTCGGCACACCCGTGAGACCCCTCTCTGCCATCTTTCATTGTGCAGCCTGAGAAAGGGTTGAACCCCCAGGCTCAGTTTGACCTCATTTATCAGATGAAGAGGGAGTGACCAGTCCCCAGCTAGGCTGGTAGTTCTCACGATGCCAGCCCTAGAAAGGCTGTTCCCCTGACCCCCGGGTCTCAGGCACCTTGATGGTCTCCGGGCTCACGTGACCGTGGGTCTCCTTGAGGCGGGAGATGGAGCTGTGGCTCAGGCCCCCAACCACTGCCATCAGCGTGTTGAAATTCTGCAGCTGCAGGAGTTTCTGCGGGATAAATGGGGAGAGAGGAGGCAGTGAGTCACTGAGAGGGCCCAGAATTTGGCCCAGCTTTTCTGGAGAAGATCTGGCAGTGGGTTAGGGGAAAGGAGGGACTCGGCCCAACAGAGGCGACTGGGGGAGTTGGGGGTGGGGGAGGGGCGGACACCTCTGCCACGTGGACGAAGTGTGTGATGACCACTGCCCGTTGCGGGGCTGTGGGCTTGCTGAGAATCATCAGCTGCACCCACTGCGAGACACTGTTGAAGAGGGAGATGAATCGCTCCAGGACCGGGTTGTCCACTGTGCAGCCATGAGTCACGAAACTGTGATAGTCCTGGAACTGGGGGCGCAGGGGCTTCAGCACCCAGTGCCCCCCCCCCTCACCGATGGCTGCTCCTCCCCCTCCAGCTGCCCTTTGGTAGGTACCCTGTGGCCCCAGATCCCGCCCTGTGACCCTGTCCCTCCTGGCACCCCCTCCCCAGCCCACACCCGACTCCTGACTGAAAGCCCCCGCACCAGGATCTTGCAGAAGGAGCGATATTCCAAGTAGGTGAGATGTGCCGCCAGCTCCAGGGGCTCCAGGTGGTCAAACAGCAGGGACATCTTGCGCTTCTTCTGTTCCACGGGGTTCCGCTGGGTCACCTGCCGCTTCCACTTGTAGGTGGGGCTGGGGGGTGGGCGGGACAGGGGCAGTGAATCCTTTGCCGGAGATGCCCCACCCCTCATTGCCCCACACTCAACACCACTCAAGTTCACGGCGAGACACTGGGCAGGACACCGATGTCCCCCATCCGAGCAAAAAACTCCTGTCATCTCCCCCCATCGCCATGCCCTCCACACAGATTTATGGAAGACCTAACTCTGTGCCAGGCACCAGGCGCTGGGGTTACAGAAATGAGCAAGACACAGTTCCTGCCCGTGAGGAGCTCAGAGTCTACAGGGGGAGACAGACGCAGAAACAAACACAACACAGCGTGGCGGGGTGCGGAGGCCCAAAGGCTGCAGGAGGAGGCGCCTGGTGGGGGCAGGGGGCCGTGGAAGATGCAGCGGGAATGCCAAGCTGGCCTGAGACTATGAAAGGCCTTAATCCCCAGCCGAGGCATTCTGAAGAAGATAGGAGGAGCCACAGGAAGTTTTTCAGCAAGAGTAACACGACCCTCACACCACTGCGATCAACGAACGTTTATTAAGCGCAAATGGTGTGGAATGCTGAGCACCCCTCCCAGCCCTGCGAGCACCCCCCACCCCACGCACACGTTCTCGATGTCGATGAGGCTGCTGTGTCGGCGATTCCCTTCTTGGTCTAGCAGAGCCTTCAGCTCCTTGATCTGCTCAGCAAGCTCAGGATTCAAGTCAAACTCAGCTGGGAATGCTGAGATCCAGTACCTGGTGGAGGTTCAGAGTCACCCAGGGGCAGGCCTTCCCCCACCTCCCCTAGGATGGTCATTCCCCCAAAGAGGGGGAGAGGGCCTCAAACTGTGATCCCCCTTACCCAGCTCTTTCCTTCCCCAACCCCATTGGGCAGATCAGAAAACGGGAACCGGGCAGAGCCAGGAAGGGGCAAGCCTGTGGCAGCACACCCACCATGGACAGAGCCCAGGTTCAAACCCACATGACCAGCTCCCAGAACATACTATTTCTACTCCTTCAGGCCAATCAGAAGCCTAAGGGAAGGGAGCAGAGGAGGGGCCAGAGCCCCAAGAGGAAGACTCACCTGACCAGATGGCATGTTTTCACCTGCAGCGAGCTGGAGTTGTCCTTCCGGGATTGTTGGTAGGTGAAGGAAGGTTAAGGAAAACAAGGATGGAGGCTTATTCTAGAAAAGGAGGCAGGGGATGGGACCTGAGCTCCCCGGGGAGGCAGAGGACAGGGCCTGGTACTAGAAGAAATCTGGGGGATGGTGTCTGGCGTGGGGCAGGGCCCAAGTTCTGGAAAGGAGCCGAAGGCAGAGGTGAGCTGTGAGCTTTGGGAGGGCACCTGGGTAGAATGGGGGTCAAGCTGGGAGCAGGACCTGGGTTCTGGAAGAGAAGCAAGAGGCGGGACCTGAGCTGGTAGTAGGGACCGGTTCTAGGCTGTAGAAGAGACAGCAAGGCCAAGGTTAGGGAGAGGGGGGCGAGGTCTTAGTTCTAAGGGGAGGGAAGGGGCAGGGTTTGGGCCCAGCAGAAGCCTGGGCCCATCCTGAATCCTATCAAGTGGGGGCGGCCCACGTCTAGCAGCGAGGCCCATCCTCTGCCCGGATTGGGCAGTGGGGCTTGCTTACGGACTTGGACTGCAGGGCCCTTGGCCAAGTCGGCGAAGGATATATGTGGAGCAGTTTGGCCGCCAGCTGAGAGGAAGGGATGTACCAGGGGTGCATCATAAGGAACATGCGCACCAGCTGTGGGTCCCGCACCTTCCCGGAGTCATCTAACTCCGAGGGGCCAAAGAGAAGCAGGTTGACACTTCGTCCCGCGGTCCCTACAGGTCCCTACCCTGCAGCCTGCTGGATGTGGCTCCCAGCCACCTCCTGCTTTCCCAGGGCTCCGAAACCAGGAGGCGCAATATAAAGAAAAAGTGGGGTGGAAGGGGGACAAAGGCAGGATCCGAGGAACCGAGGGATTGGAGCAGTCTGGGTCGGGCCTGAGTCCGGAGGGGAACCAGCTGGGGCGGAAGGAGCCTGGGTTCCCCGGGGTTAAGAATCCAGAGGTCATTTCCTGAGTGCTTAGGGAAGGGGCACCCCTTCACCACCCCACCACATCAGCCGGAAACAGCTCCCAGACCGAGATAGCGAGTTCCTCCGGATCCCCCGGGGAGACAGATAATTCTCCTGTTAAGAGAGTCCCGGGGACCCCGCCATCCCTCCCTTCAAAGCCGGCATACTAGGGAAGGGAAACATTTTCTCTTTCTGCAGCATGTGGACCTCTCCACCCTGCGATGAAGGGGAGATTTTCGCTAAAGAGGCTGCAGGATGCAGGCTGGGTGGGTCCGGGGCCGAGATCTGCCCAGGGAGGCAGGGGTCCCGGCTCAGGCTGGGTGTGTCCTCCCGTGCCACTCACCAAAGGCTTCGATGCAACCACGGAGCAGCTCCTCCACCGTGCAGCCCTTATCCAGGTCCAGGGTGCCCGCCATGGCCGCCGGCGCGGGTAGGCTCGGCCGAGCTGTGCTCCGGGAGCCTCCCACGGGGCTCGGACCGGACCCCTGTCCGGAGAGAGAGAGGCAGAGCCGGAGTCGGCGCCGGCCAGCGGAGCGGCCCGGAGGGCAGAAATGGGGCGGGGCGGGCACGCCCCCTGCTGGGCAGGGGCGGAGTCGTTCCCCTGCGGCCACGCCCCGGGGTTAAACGGTCTGGCCCGGGATGGTGTAACCCACCAGTTGGGAAATGAACTGGCCAAGAAGCTTCCGGCCCACCCTGGGAGCCGCGGGAGGGCCGAGGGACTCCCCGGGGATGGTCGGTGTCCCAGTCGCCCTCTCCGTAGGCCCGCTCTTCTCCTCACGTCCTCTCCCCAGAGGCACCTGCAGCACCCCGCAGCTCAGTTCTGCGCCCCCTCCCGCTTCCCTCCCTCCACAGCCTCCCTTCCCCCGCAGGGTTATTTTGGGAACCCAGAGCCTGAGGGGACCTCAGAGGAATTTCTCCCTGGGATGAGAAGGGGGGAGGAACCCAGGCGTCCTGCCCGCGTCGCCCCCTCCCGGGCTCCCAGGAAGAGGAGGCGGGGCTGCGGCAGCCCCCGGGGGCCTGCCCTCGGGGAGGCGGGCTGGGGTGGAGAGGAACATTCCTGGGAGCGGGGGGTGGGGGTGGGGGAAGAAGGGCGGAGGTGGGGAGCCCCCTGCGGCCCGGAGGCGTCAGCGGGAAGCTTGGGCCTGGGAACTGCGCGCTCCCGAGCCACCTCCTCCATGAAGGCCCCAAGGGTCCCGGCTCAGCCGTTCCGTAGGCCCTCTTCATCCCCAGTCTCTGACGCAGGCCCCCCGTACTGCACAGTCGAACTGGGGGCACACACAGGCCTTCCACACTCGGGCAGAGTGGGGTGCCCAGAAGGGGGCGCTAGCGCCGTGGAGGGTGGAGTGCCCCTGTTGGACTCCACCAGCAACTCCAGTCACTGGAGGGGATTTACGCACCCAGGCAGAGACACACTCACTCCACACCCCAGGCCAGGGACCCACATCGGAGTGCAAGAGTGCCTGAGGCTCCCAAACAGCCGGGGCTCAGACAATTACCTCCCATCCTCTCTCTCACTCACCCAATGGCACCCCACAGCCCCGCACACCTGAACGAAGGAACCCGCAGGCACACATACCCAGTCCTCTACCCCAGAAAGCAAAACCGTTGAAGGGGCTGGCTTCCGGCCGTGCTGCTCACTAGACCAGACCAGCCTGGAGTTCCGAGGCCACGGCAGCGCTGACATCCGCACACGTGTGCGCACACGCAAGACAGTGCACCTACACGCATGTACACTCTTCCACACATGCACACGGGCGGTGGGTGCGCACACACGCCCACTCCAACCCCCGCCCCATTCATCTGCGATCCAGTGCCGGCCCTGCGGCCCCAACGACCTGACAACCCTCGCCCCGGGACACTGGCAAAGCCTTGCCCCACACAAGGTCCCCCGCCCATACAATACTCCCCCGGGCAGGGAGTGGGGAGCGGGGGAGGGGGGGCTTCTCTATGGAGTTCTCTGGTAGACTTTTCCTAGGAGCCACCCAGAGGCATCCCGCCCGGCTCGGCCGCTTCCTCCCTATGTGACCTTGAGAGTTACTCGGCCTCTCGGAGCCTCGGTTTTCTCATCTGTCAAATGGGAGGTTCGCCGAGGAAGGTCCCGCTGAGACGTGGCTAGGAAGACCCGGGTGCGCCGCGGACGCCGCCCCCTCCCGCCGTTGTCCAGGGGGCTTTGGATCTCTCGGTAGGTCCCTCCCACCCCCGACCCGGGCTACAAACTCCCCACCGACCAACCCACCTGCCTCCCCCAGCCCGTCTGCGCCGCCCTGGGGGCCCCTATGGGCCGGGCCTCCTCTGTCCCGCGCCCCGCCCGCGCTCGCTCACTCACACTTGGGACCCCGCGGCAAGGAGCCCGCACCCGGCCCGGCAGGCGCCACCTCCGTGCGCTCCCGCCCGCCGACCTCTCTGCGGCTGCGGCTCCCGCCCGCTCTCCGCGCAGCGGCCGGGCTCCCCGCCGCCCCGCCCCCGCGCCGCGGCCGCCCCCTCCTCTCTCCTCCCCGCCCCTGCGCCGGGCTCCGCACCGCCGGCTGCGCCTCCCCAATCGGGGGCTCCCTCTCGCCCCGCACGCGGCGGTCCCTGCGGCAGCTTAACCCCTCCCCTGCCGCGCCGCCCGGGAGGCCAGGGCCGCAGGCGCGGGGGGGCTGCGCCACGAGCCGCCCCAAGGGTGGGAGAGCGGAGGTCAGGCCGCGCGGGACGCGGAGGGGGAAACTAAACCAGGGGTCCTCTCTCCCCACCCCAGACACCCCCATGCCCCCCGCCCTGCCTGGTGTTGGGCAGAGGAAGCCGGGAGGGGCAGGAAGCGGACTGCGGTGGGGAAGGGGCGCCCCGCCCAGCCCCCGGCCCGGGTTCCTGTTTTCGAGACAAACCGTTCCCACGGGGCTCACCCGGCCCGGGGCCGGGCGTCTTCCTGCGGGCAGCGGGAGGCCTGGCAGAGATGGGGGCGTGGGCGCAGCGGGTCGTTGTGATAGCCTGGGGGAGGGGCTAGGACAAGGTGGGAGCATTTGAGAGGTGTTTGTGGGGAAGAATGAAAACGCGGCTAGCGGGAGAAGGGGCCTCGGGGTCTGGGGATGTTGGGGGGAGCTCCAGTTCACACCGGAGGGACTGGGGCTCCGGAAGCCTGGCTCCCCATGGGGCCAGATGAAAAGGGGCAGCTGCAAGTGACGGTGGGTTCTTGCAGCTAGAAGACTGGAGCCCGGAGGCCTGGCTCCAGAGGAGCACACGGGAGGGGTAGCCGCAGGCGGTTGGGGTCCCCACAAGCCGGGCCGAGGGGAGCCGGTAACCATTTCCGGCCGTTCAGGTTCAAACACTCGCTGTAAAACCACCGGCCCCAAACAAATCTGTGAGACTTGCCCCGCCCTGCTACCGCGCTGGGGAGGCGGGACCTCCCCCACAACTCAATCTTGGTAATATGGGACCTAGAAACAGGCCCTTTCGGGTCCTTAATTTCCCCAAGTGAGGAGGGGCAACGTTGGCGCAGCCTAGACGGCCCCCGCCCGAACACTCCCCTTACTTTGGACCTAGCGTAGCCACCTGCTTAGAGACCCTTAAACGCCGCAGTGGGGCGGGGCTAAGGGCGGAGTCAAGAAGGCGCCAACCACACGAGGGCTCCTCCCCCTCTTGAGCCCCGCCCCCCGACAGCGTGGATCTTCCTTCGGCGGTGCGGGAGGCCTCAGCCTAAGGCCCCGCTCCCGTCCCGGGTGGGCCCCACCCGGGCGGACGCCACGCCCCCGGCCAGCCTCGCGGGCCGCTGACCTAGTATGGACACAGCACTGGGAGGAGAGGCGTGCAGGGTGACGCCTGGAAGCCGGCAGGAGAGTCCCGGGCCCCACCCCCACCGGCCGCCCCCCTTTTGAGGGGATGCACCTGCCGCGGCTGGGGCTAAGGCACGGTGATTGCGCAGCTGCTGTGCCGCCCAGAGCTAAAAATATTTCCCAGCAGAGAGGGGAGTAAGGAGGCTCCCCAGGAGAATCAATTTATTGGGGAGTGGGTGCAGGAGGGGCTGGGGAGCCCGAGGACAGGATGGGAGCAGTGTCCTTAGTCACGCTGAACACTGGGTGCTCGAGGCTGATGGGAAATGGGGGTTCCAAGAAAAGGGTTAGAGATCTAACTCCAGCACCCCACCCTCTGGACGAGGAGCTGGAGCTGGCCCAAGCGACTGCAAACAGACTCAGGGGCAGGTTTGGGTCTGGTCTAGAGGCTCAGATCTTCTCATCTGGGGCCGGCATGCGCTGGCGGTTTGGCTCCACGCCCCAGATCTCCCTGGCGTACTGGGCAATGGTGCGGTCACTGGAGAACTTGCCAGAGGTAGCTATGTTCCGGATCACCATCCGCGTCCATTCTCTTGGGTTCTAGAGGCCACAAGGAAGTTCTGGGTTTGCTCTGCAGGTGGGATCCCCACCTTCCACCTCATCCCAACCAGGGCCACCAAAGCCCTGCCAACCCCTGGCCCAGGACCCCTCACCTTGTACAGGGCACTGACTCTCTCCTGGCATTTAATGTACTCTTCATAATCCGCAAAGACTTTAAACCTGGAGGGGAATGGAGAAGTGGGGAAGTCTCCTGGGGTCGAGGGCCAAGCCTATCCTGTCCTATTGGAGTCCTGGGGACCTAGACAGTCATGCTACTTCCAAAGGAATGTGGCCGCAACTGCCCCAAAGCCCTGTCCAGCCTCTTCACCGATCCTGAGCCCTATTCAGCCCCACACCCCACGTGTGCGGGTCCCTGGCCCGCCAGCTCACCGGTCATGGTGCATGAGCATGTTGACAATGTCCTTGAATAGGTCAGGCTGTTTGGGGGAGAAGAAGCCACTGCTCAGTTGGTCAATGACGTGCCGAAGCTCAGGAATCCGGTCATAATACTCCTGGGCATTGTACCTGTGGGGGAAGAGCCATAGTTGGCACTGCAGAAAAGGGTTCCTGGCTCCTCCCCCAGCAAATATCCAGGAAGTTCCAAGCCCCAGAGTGAAAACTCAGGTCCAGCCTGCTACTGTCCTCCCTAAAGCTGTGGCACTTGCTCCAGAAGTCCTTCCACTCTTCTTCCCACACACCACCACTGTCTCCCAGCAGGTCTGTTTCCTCCATAAATGGCTTTTCTTCCCCACCATCCTGAGTCCATCCCTGGCCTCACTTTCAGGCTCCAGGAGGAGCCAACAGGTACATCCTGAGGAACATCCTTAAACTCAAACTGTCCAGCCACACTCATCACTGTCCTGGCACCAAATTTCCTCCCCTGGGGTAGGAACTACTTCCTACCCAATGACTTCCTGGGGTAGCACAATCACTCCCCAAGCCACCCAGATTCAAATCTCTCCAGACCAGTTTCATCTCCTTCCCTCCCCTCTTCCAACCAGAAACCATGGCCTCCTCCTCAACAGTGTCCCTAACCCCCGTCCCCAGCACTGGCCTTCTGTAGGGGACTCCCCCTGCCATCTGGTGCCAGCCCCACACTGTCCCCCCAACTGGACATTCCTTTCTCCAGTGGCGCCTCCATCCTGCAGCCAAAAGTGTCTGTTTGGAGTCTAGTTCTGCACTTTGCTCAAAACATTTCACATTTCCCTCTTGTCCAAAGGACCAAGTCTGAACTTTCTAGTCAAGCCCCACAGGAGAGATTCTTCTTAATATTTAGTGCCCGCTCTTGTAAGCTGAGTGTAAACTGGTACCAACTTTCTCGGAAACAATTTGACAATGTCTATCAGGAGCTTTAAGAACACATACTTTTTTGACTCAGAAATATCCCCTTCTAATAATTATCTTGGGCTTCCCCAGTGACTCAGCAGTTAAGAATCTGTGTGCAATGAGGGAGACACAGGAGACAATGGTTTGATCCTTGAGTCGGGAAGGTCCCTGGAGAAGGCCATGGCAACTCACTCTAGTATGCTTGCCTAGAGAACTCCATGGACAGAGGAACTTGGCAGGCTACAGTCTATAAGGTCACAAGAGTCGGATGTGACTGAAGCAACTTAGCACATAGCAAGCACAATAATTATCTTAAGGAAATAATCAGAGATGTGGACATCAGTGTAAAAGATTGGTCATCAAAGGGACATTTATACTAACAAATGAGGAAAATCAACCTTCATGTCCAACCATATGGAATTAGTTAAATAAGTATGGTATATCCATAGGATGGAATGCTATACAAACATTTAAAATATTTGAAAGACTATGACATAGAAAATGCTTCACCAATGTTAAGATAACAGGATTCAATATTGTACATACATTGTTTCCAACTTTTAAAAACTACATAGGGACTTCCCTGGTGATCCAGTGGTTGACTCCATGCTCCCAATGCAGGGGACACTGGTTCTACCCCTGGTCAGGGAACTAAGATCCCACATGTAGCACGGTGCAGCCAAAAAATTAAATTTTTTAAAAACCATATATATATATATACACACACACACACATAAATACACGAAGAAAAAGAAAACTGTGACTTTAAATCTGGGGGATGAGATTATGAACAACAGTTGTTTTCTTCTCTGTAGCTTTGTATTTTTCTAATTAATGAGCATGGACTGCTTCTATGCTAAGAAAAAAAAAATCATATTTTAAAGTAAAATGAAAAATGTAATGTCAGGAAGATCATCTCTGAAGATCTGCATTTGTGACCACAAGCCCAGGTATAACTACTATACTCATGTTTCCCTTTTTGCCATGGCTGCCAGGGAGCTGAGAATTTCATTTTACTCTCAATTCCAGAAATGATATTATTAATTTGGGTGGGTATTATTTTCTCTCCCTTTTCCTTCAGCTCTGTGTTACTTCTGTCTTTTCTCATTTCATTCATCTTATTTGTTATGCCATCTCAAAAGTTTTCTAGACTTGTGATGGCCATAACTAAGACCTTGTACTGGGACTTCCCTGGTGGTCCAGAGGTTAAGAATCCACCCTGCAATGGCGGTTTGATCCCTGGTTGGGGAATTAAGATCCCACAAGCCTCAGAGCAAGCAAGCCCTCGAAACACAACTAGAGAGTCTAGAGAGTTCGTGCGCTACAACAAAAAATCCCACATGACATGACGCAACCAAGATCCCACATGCTGCAACTAAGACCCAAGGCAGCCAAATAAATTTAAAAAAAGACCTTGCGCATCCCGGACCAGCCTTGCCAGTTGTGCCTCTCACTCCCAGCTCTACCCTCCAGCAGTCCCACCTTGGTGCCTCCTGCCCATGGACTATGAACTCTGCAGCCCATACCCTCTCTGGTCAAGCCTTTCCACGTCCTCCACCCGCATGCCAAAGATGAAGAAGTTCTCCTCTCCTGCCTCTTCTGCCATCTCCACGTTGGCCCCATCCATGGTGCCAATGGTCAGAGCCCCGTTGAGCATGAACTTCATGTTGCCAGTGCCTGAGGCTTCAGTGCCCGCAGTAGAGATCTGCTCGGAGAGGTCAGCGGCCGGGATCACTGCGGAGTGACAGCAGGGGACATGCTCAGCTCCAGGAAGATCCCCCATGTCAGCTGGAGGCTCTGAAGTTAGTCTGGTCCCAGGCCTGGCCAGATTCAGAGTCCCCTCCCTCCAGCCCTCCAGTCTTCACCAACTGTCTCCTTCTCACTGACCTCTCCCCACCTCTTGTTGATTCTTGAACATCTGGAATCTAACCTGGACTCCTCCCACCCCACCCCCCAGCTCCACTGTGTGATTTGAAGGGCACTACTGAGGCCCCTCTCCCCTATAATTTCATCCCATATTGCATGACATTCCACCACTAAGGGAACATCCTCATGATTTGAGTATTGTCCTCTCCAGATTCTTCTTTAAAGTACCAGTACCCCAGGAAGAGGAGATTAATATCTCTTCCAGGGACTGAACTCATCAGAGCTTCCCTAGGGTCCCCACTGGCGGCACCCTACCTTTCTCGGCCAGCGAGACCCGGTAGTTCTCCAGGAAGATCACGCGGAGGCGGTCTCCCACCACTGGGTCATGGTTGACCACATCCCCAATGGCCGTGATGAGTTTGATGATCATCTTGGCCATATGGTACCCAGGGGCGGCCTATGGGGGCACAATTTGGGGTCAGCTCCACGGCCTGGCCTCCTACCCCCATCCTGCAACCCAACCAAGCTGACCTCAACCTGGATATCAAAGGACCACAGCCATGATCTGGGCTCGGCCTCTCACCTTCCCTCCAATCATCACAGTCCGAGGCACAAAAAACTTATTGGGTTCCTTCTTGATACCTATGGAGAAACAGAGGGATCCAGTGAGTGGGCTAGGTTTTCTCTCTGGGCTGTAGCACCTGATGGCATCCAGCCAGCCAGGACTGGGCTAGGCGATAGTAGGCCTGACTTGGGCTGGGTTGGTGACCTCATTTCTGTCATGTCCCCCCTCTCTGAGCCTCGGTTTGCCCATCTGTGAAATGGGATAATTCCATGTCCCAAGAGTTGCCCTGAGTCCAAAGGAGATGTTGATGGAGAAGTATGTGGTACGCTGGGAGGTACACAGAGGCAGGAACAGGAGCCAGAAGGAAGCCTGCCACTTACGGTTGTACAGTGTGATGACATGGAGGCAGTTGAGGAGCTGGCGTTTATATTCGTGAATCCGCTTCACCTGGATATCGAAGAGCGAGTTGGGGTTGATGTGGACTTTGTATTCCTTCTCCAGGTACGCAGAGAACTTTAACTTGTTTTCCTGAAGGCAGGAGAGGGGGAAGAGCTCACCAATAGGCCTCAGCCTCAGGAAATCCTACAGTCTCATTTCCTTCCCAGGAAGGTGAGGATAGAAGGCCCCCTTGCCACCTTCATCCATTCCTGCATCAGGACAGACATTGCTAAACAACGTCAGCACTCTTTCAGTGAGGTCAGATGATGCCTTCCCACCATGGACTGATTCCAGGCAACTTCTACCATGGCCTGAGGTTGCAGGAGAGATGGGCTCCATGGGCCATTCCTGACCTGGACATCCGGCCCCTCCAGCACTCTCCACTCTGGCCCCAGCACAGGTGTCTGTCCCAGGTTGCAGCGCTGCTCCTCACCTGCTTCACTTTGGCCACATCCCGGATAAAGGATTCATCGTCCACGTAGGAGAGCAGTTTGCGCAGCTGATCCAGGTCCGCGATGTATTCCTCTCCGATGCGCTGTAGGGAGATGGCGCTCAGTTAGGCCCATGGCCTCCCCCGTCCTCCTTCACAAAGGGGTCCTTTTCCAGGTCAAACAAGCACAGTCCACTGCAGACAGTGCCTTCTTCTGCAGCCTCCCAGCTGGGGGGCAGGGCATGTACACACATCTTTCCTTCCTTCCTGACCTTGAGTTCGGATGGCTGACACCCATCTAACCCCCACAGACCCTCATCCTGGCCTTTTCCTCTGACAGGCAGTAACTTCGAGGGCCTGCAATCTCTGCCCCTTTCTGGTCTTACTTAAGATGCGACCTGCTGATAACCCTCCATTAGGCTGTGAACTTCCTTAGGCTGACCTTCACAGCCAGGGCCTCCATTAGCTCACATAGAAAGATGGTTTCCCTCCTCCAGACACATGCAAGGCTTGGGAATGCAGCGCAGGGTGGATTTCAGCCCTCACCTGGGTGCCCTACAGTGAACCACACACACAGCCACACCCGGCTGCTGCCTGCAGAGACTGTGTTGACCCCTACTGGCCATACATGACTTCTCACCTCAGCAATGACTTCTGCCAGCCCAGGGTTGCACATAACCAACCAGCGCCGAGGGGTGATCCCATTGGTCTTATTCTGGAATTTATGAGGCTCCAACTCGTAGAAGTCCTTGAAGCTACAGGATAGGGTGGGAAGATCATCAAACACCCCTGTGGAATGAGGATCTTCTCCCTGGGGCCCCTACCCTGATTTCTTGTTGAAAGGGTCATGGAGGTGAAGGGGGATGCTGTGTGTAAGAGTGGACATCCCAGAATGGAACTGGACAGGATAGCAAGCTTATGACCCTTGTAAGACCCGTGCTACTGTGGAAGGGGTCAGCAGAGGGCGGCTCTGAGTGGCCAGTACCGGGAAGTGGGCGGGGCCCAGCGGGAGGGGCGGGGCACAGTGGGAGGGGAGGGGCCCAGCTGGAGGGGCGGAGTCTGGGGAGCGGGTCTCACATGGTCTTCTTGAGGATCTCCGAGTGGATGCGAGCCACGCCATTGACGGCATGAGACCCGGCAATGCACAGGTGTGCCATGTTGATGCGCTTCACCGCGCCCTCCTCCACCAGCGACATGCGCCGCAGTCTGTCTACATCCCCTGGGAATGCGGCCGCCACCCGCTGTGCCGGGGGAGACCAGAGCTAGGACGGGGACCCAGAACACCGGTCCCCAGCCCCTACCCCCAGATCTCCACCCATAGACTTCACCAGGCCCTCCACGCCCCCACCCTCCACCCCAGGCCTTCTCCACTCACGTTAAGGAAGCGCTGGTTGATCTCATAGATGATCTGGAGGTGCCGCGGCAGCAGGGTCTCTATGAGGTGCACAGGCCAGCGCTCCAGGGCCTCGGGCAGCACCGTGTGGTTGGTGTAGGCACAAGTCTTCACAGTCACTTCCCATGCCTGACAGGTGGGATGGGGAGGCAGGAGCCCCCGGGGCTTAAGCCGGAAGGCTCTCCACACACACTGTGCAGCCAAGAGCCCCAGCCCTGCCACTGCCAGGCCAGGTTCTAGGACACCCGCCTCTGGGCCTCACACCACCGTGTGTTCAGTGGGGGCTCCACCCACATCTATCTCCTCCCCAGAGTGGGAAGGGAGATGGAGAGGGTGAGGCAGGAGTGGGGGAGGGACCCCGAAGCCTACCTTTTCCCACTCCAGTCGCTCCTGGTCCACCAGAATCCTCATCAGCTCAGGGATGGCCAAGGAGGGGTGGGTGTCATTGAGCTGGATGGCCACCTGGTGGGGGGGGAGGTGGAAGGTGGTTGCAGTCAATCTGGGCCCAAGACTATGGTCACTGTCCTTTGCCCCTACTGAGCACCCCCTGCCCAAGGCCCCTTGTGGTTCTCTAGGTGGAGGCCCTCATGGGGGCAGCTGTGGAGCAGGAGGGAGAGGAGAGCAGATTATACTGAGGATTCTCAAGCTGATAACCCTCACACCCACCCCCAGCCTCCACCTCCTCATCTATAAAACGGGCGTTGCAAGCTAAGGCTGGAGGTGGGAGGGAAGACACCACTCACAGGAGGTGTAGAGACCGACCCTCCCTGGGGCCTGGTACCTTATCCGGGAAGGCATCGAAGTTGGTGCGCACAGGGTCGAGGCAGCCAAACTTGGAGGACTTGAAGCGGCGGATGATGTCCTGGAGCGTGGCAGCCACTACGAAGTACTCCTGCTTCAGCCGCAGCTCCTTCCCCTCAAAG
Source organism: Muntiacus reevesi (assembly GCF_963930625.1). Taxonomy (NCBI): domain Eukaryota; kingdom Metazoa; phylum Chordata; class Mammalia; order Artiodactyla; family Cervidae; genus Muntiacus; species Muntiacus reevesi. The sequence goes on from NC_089253.1 coordinate 40,801,813, forward strand.
AACTGGGGACAGTCGGGAGAGGTGGGGTGGAGTCAAGGTGGTGGGCGTGGTCTAACACTGCTGTGGGCGTGGCCAGGAGAGACTCCCACCCACCCCGAGATTCCTGAGCCCTCAACTGCTCCACCTCAGGGACCCAAGAGTCTTTCTCCGCCAAGAAGCAGCAATGCAGTTGGGTCAGGAGGGAGGACTACAAGGACCAGGAGTATTGTGGGTGTCTCCAGGGAAGAGCTCCTCCAAAGTGCGTCCCCCCCCAGCCCCAGATCCAAGCATCCTCATACTTAAAGAACTGGGGGGAAGCACAGGACACTCAGGGGCCAGCAAAATGCCCTGAGTGTGACTAGGGTACCAGCAGGTGTCACTCCCCCTCCTGCCCTCTCCCGCGCACTCTGGCTTCCTGTCCCCAGCCCAGGGGGTAACATACGTTGTCGTTGGGGTATAGGACCCGAGAGATGTTCTCAGCCAGGTTGCGGTCCAGCACAGCCTGGATGTAGCCACCCACATTGACTAAGGGACAAAAGTTGGAACAGGGTCAGGCTTGGGTCGAGGAGGGGCCACAATGGGAGGGGGCTGCTGACTCCGGCTGAACTCACAGTCCTTGAGGTTGAAGTCATTGGGGGCTTTGGCAGACCACAGGCGCATGGTATTGACGACGTTGTTGCGGTAGCCAGGCACGGGCGTGTCGTAAGGCATGGCCAACACCACCTGTGGGACACCCAGCCTGTGGTTAAGAGGTGGGCATCTGCTGTGTCTAAGAGGCCCTGAGAACTGGAACTGCATGCTTTGTCCCTGTGCTCCGCCAACCCCCAACCCCTGGTTCCAGTCCCAACTCTGGACCACAAGCAACCCTACCAACCTCTCTGGGCCTCAGCCATAAAGAGAGGACATCCTGGTGCCTCCCCACAACCCTGCCGGCCCTCCTTGCTGGGCTGTTGTCAGGATTCCAGGAGGAGGCAGGGATGAGCTCAGAGACCAAGGTGGGCCTCTGTTGGTGGCTGCTCTGCCATGGTGGGGATGCGCTGGCCACCTGGCCTGAGCACAACCTAAAGGACCCTCTGGACTCCTGGAAGGACTGGGGGATCATGGGGCCTGGCTGAGGGGGTCAGAGAGGTCAAGTCCATCCAAAGGTTAACCACGGGGCTAATTAGCAGTGACTAATGCTGGCCCCATCTCCCACAATGAGCAAACATCAATGTGCATGTGTGCTGAATGCTAAGTCTCTGAGTTGTGTCCAACTTTTTGCAACCTTCTGGAGTCCACCAGGCTCCTCTGTCCACGGGATTCTCCAGGCAAGTATACTGGAGTGGGTTGCCATGCCCTCCTCTTGGGGATCCCCCTCTTGGGGATCTTCCCAACCCAGGGATCAAACCCGTTCTCCTGCATTGCAAGCAGTCTTTACCACTGAGCCACTGGAAAAGCCCGCAAACATCAATAATTGCTGCCAATAACTGCCAGCTACCACAGAGAAAAGGGTGCAGCCACACCTCCCTCCCCAGCATTAAGTAGCACCTGACTGGAGCAGAGCAAATGCTGCAGCTCAGAGAGGGGATGGACTGGCCGAAGAGCATACAGCTAGGAGGACGGCCGGAACCCTGCGGGACCTTAGCGTGGGAGAGCAGAACAAACTCCCGGTTCCGAAAGCCTCAAGGTTGCTGTGCAGCCATCTGGAGGCCGGTGAGCTGTAGCCACAGCAGAAGGACTGGTGGCAGAGCTGGGGTTTGGACACCTGGGTTAGCGGTAGGCTCCCACCAACCTGCTCTATGCCCTTGAACATGTCATTTGCCCTTCCTAGGCTTTAGTTTTCTCTCCTGTCCCCCTTTTTGGGCTGTTGGTTTATTTCCCATCAAGCCCCCAGCTCAGACATGCAGGGGAGCTGAGACTGTGATTATTTTGGGTGGAGAGGAGGCAGGTCAGGCGAGGAGCAGTGGTAGAGCAGGGCAGTGTCCCTCCTCCTCCCAGTTCTTCACGTGGTCTGGCTCCCCTGCAACCCTGTCTCCAGCCTTTCTGGGTTCCAGCTGTGTGACCTCAAGTAAGTCACTTAACTCCTCTGTGGCCTCCGTTACCAAATAGCACTCGGTCCCAGTAGCTTCCAGGCTCTTTCTTTGCGTCTCCCTGTTTCCTCCAGAACCTCCATTCCTCCTCCCCCCGCCTCACTAGATCTTCCCCCTGCTCCCTGGCTTCCCACTCACCTGTGTGTCCACCCACTTGGCCCCCTGGCTGGTGTGTTCCACTCGGCCATAGAAGTGCACTGGCAGCGTGAACTCGGGGCGGGCCTTCTCCCAGGGGTTGCCGTAGCGAAGCCAGTCATCAGCCTCCTCCATCTGAACCGAAGGCGGGTCAGGGGAGAAAGGAAGGCAGAGTCAGAGCCAGGCTCACACCACAGCAGGTGGTGGGTAGAGTAGGAGCCCGCAGCCCTGGTGTGCCCTGTACAGGGAGGGCGTGAATGACTGGCTCTGGGGTAGGTGGGCCCCCAGTCTGGTGGAAGATCCACGGGGGCTCGGTGTGTGTATGAGTCAGAGACATTCTATAGCCATGGACCTCCTATCCCAGCAGCTGACAGCTGGCTTGGGGCCAGGGAGAAGGGGCAAGGATGCTCTCCACCCAGGCTGGGGCTGCTTTGGGATCTATGTGCAGATGAACGAACAAATAGCCAACTTCATCATAACCACAAGGTCAGGCCCAAGGTCACTTACCTGCCAACCCCCAGAGATCTTCTGGTTAAAAATCCCAAACTCATAGCGGATCCCGTAGCCATAGGCAGCCAGGCCCAGTGTTGCCATTGAGTCCAGAAAGCAGGCTAGGGGTGTGCACGGAGGTGGATGTCAGAGACCCAACCCAAAGGAACACTTCTGTCCAGTCCCCTGGCACCCCACTCACTTACCTGCCAGCCGGCCCAGGCCCCCATTGCCCAGCCCTGCGTCCTCCTCAATTTCCTCCAGCTCCTCCATGTCCAGGCCCAGCTAAAGGTGGGAGGGTATAACAGAAGTCAGGGCCAAGGGCCAACAGGTCAATCCCCCAATCCTGAAGGCTCGCCCACCCCTACACACCTGGTAGGTGGCCTCGTCACAGGCGTTCTCCAACGCCAGGTTCACCATGGTGTTTTGCAGCGTCCGTCCCATGTAGAATTCCAGAGACAGGTAGTAGATCCTCTGTCCAGAGAAACAGACGGGGAGGGGTAGGGGAAGGAGGGTCAAGGCCGCCCTCCTGACATTCAGCCAGGCCCAGTTGGGCCTGCACCTCTCATACCTCCTGCCCCACTCCTAGGCCCCAGCGGGTTCCAGCCCTGCCTCCAGTTTGCCCGCCTTCTCAGGCTTTGGGACCCAGCAGGTAAGATACTGGTCCCAGCATTTCTTCTGACTTTGGACAAATCACTTTTCTTCTCTGAGCCTCAGTTTCTTCATCTGAAAAATGGGGCCATATCCACCTCAGGGGGCTGAGGTGCTTAGGAGAGCTGGGAACCCCTTCCTTCACCTGCAGTCCTGCCAAGAGCCCATCAGGAAGTCAGGACACAGGGAAGCACCACCAAGTGCTCCCGAAAAGGGGAGACCAGGCCCAGAGACAGAAGTCATTGGCTCAAGGTCACACAATGACTCAGGGCTAGAGTCGGCCATCTCCCTTCCTTGCTGTGCCCAGCTCCCCTTGGCCCTCAAGCCTCAGTCCCAAGAAGGGGGACGGAGAGACTCTAGTATCCAGGATGCTGATGGTGCCCAGTCTCCTGGTTTCCTGGGTCCCCGCCCCACCCCTCCCCCACCCTTGCCCAGCAGTGTTAGGTTGCTGACATTTACCAGTGACCCCAACAGACACTTGATCTCGCCACCCCAGCTGTGCCCCACCCGGCACACCAGCACACCACACACGCGTTAGGTAGAATATCCTTCCACTTAGGATCCAGCCCAGGCTGCAAGGTCTTCCTGCTCACCCCCAGAAGCTTCTCCATTCTCTGACTGAGCGCTGAGCCTTTGCAACCAGCCTACGTGACCCGAGGCCCCTGACCGGCCTCCCTCTCCAGGTTTCTCCCCCTGGGAGAATGGGTCCCAGCACCCATTGCACCTGGCACCCCTGAGTCATCCAACCTCAGGAGCCTGGAGGTACCCTTTCCTTTGCTGCAGAAAGTCCTGACCCCGGGAGGGGCCGGTCAGCTTGGTCCGGATCTCCCAGCCCCCAGGCAGGGCCCCCAGCCCACTCCCCATGGGGGTGCCCCAAGCTGCACCTTGGGGTCCTTCTCATAGTAATGCTGCTGCGTGCGGATCCAGCGGCCCACGAGGTGGTCGCGCACCGTGTAGGCCAGCGCGAAGTAGTAGTCTCGAGGGGTGGCCACATTGCGGTCTTTCACGAGGGTGAAGTGTAGGTGCCGGTTGAAGTTCTTCTTCAGCTCGGTCACATTCTCCACACCGGCCAGGCCACGCACGCTGATCTGCTTTCTCTTCTCCTGGTCTGTCAGGGGCCGGGACATGGCTGCGGGAGGGTGGGCCGGACTGGTTTGTGCAGACGGGCGGCCTGAGCGGTGCCTCCAACCAGGGAGTGGAGATCCCCGGCCGGCTGGTGCTTTAAAGCCTGGCTCCGGGCAGCTTGCCCCACCCCCTCCCTCGATGGGAGGGTCTTGGCCCGGCTCCTCAGGGAGCTATTTTGGGGTGAGCGGAGGAGAGGAGGGGCAGGGCAGGGCCAGGGCCGGCCTGGCTCCCTCGCAGCCCTGCACTGACCCACTTCCTCCAGGCCTCTCGCACACTGGCACTGGGGTCTGCTGTCTTCTGTCCCCCGGCCTGCCTTGTGCAGGGTCGGAGTCAGGATGCAGCAGGCAGAGTGCTGGCTCCAGAGGCCCGAGACTTGCCTGGAGCGGCTCGGCTGTGACTTTGGCCGAGGCTGCCCTGAATTCGGGTTATGGATGAAGGATGGGGCCTGACTGTGGGCCCTCAATCAGGGCTCCTTGGAGAGGCTGAGGAGGCTGTCAAAGAGGGCAAGTGTCGGGAGGCCCAGCCTCCAGCACAGCAGCTTGGCTTCGGTTCTCAACTTTCACACAATAGGCTGCACACCACGGGCGGGATGCTCTCTGGTCAAGCTTCTGTGGTGGCCCTACCCTTGGGTGGGAAGGACACATGTTGTGGCTGAAGGCCACCTGCGCAGAGCATCAGGGTGCCCCGAACAGAAAAGGTGAAGCTAGCGGAGGACACTGGGCATCTGAGAAAAGGGGGACCGGGACTCTCAGTTCCAGGAGCGGTGGTATGGGAGAGGTCGCCTGAGGCAGGGCCACAGCCCCCATCCCATCCCCCACCGAAGTCCAGCCACTCAGAGCTCCCCCTGTCGCTGTCCCTCAAGGGGCTCTGAAGTGACCTTTCAAGAGGGATGGTCAGGTTACAGACCAGCTTTGGCTAGGGGCCAGCAGCCTGGAGCAGGGGCCCCTGGGAACTGTAGTCCTGTGGCCCACAGGGGTAGGAGAACGGAAGCAGCCCATATACACACAGATACACACAAACACAGCACACACACACAAACACAGCACACACACAGAGACACACACACATACACAGTGGTATCAACTCTCCCCGTGATGCAGGTGAGTGAAGGCCTTCTCCCATTCATTTCTCTCACCCGGGGTCACGTGGTTCCTAAAGTTCCTTTAGGATTGACTGGTTTGATCTCCCTGCAGTCCAAGGGACTCTCAAGTCTTCTTCAACACCACAGCTCAAAAGCAACAATTCTTCGGGGCTCCGCTTTCTTTATAGTCCAACTCTGACATCCATACATTATTGGAAAAACCATAACTTTGACTAGATGAACCGTTGTTGGCAAAATAATGCCTCTGCTTTTTAATATGCTGTCTATATTGGTCATAGATCCTGCTTTGTTCCTGTTTCTTGGCTGAGCCAAGTCTTACTTGCGGCATGTGGGATCTAGTTCTCTGGCCAGGGGTGGAACCTGGGCCCCTGCACTGGGAGTGCAGAGTTTTAGCCACTGGACCACCAGGGAAGTCCCCTGTTTTATTCTTTGAGCAAAAGAAGCCCAGGGCCTGGTGCTATTTCAAAGGAGGCTGGGCCTCCTAGAGTGGTGGACGTGGGGAAGAGGCGCCTGGGTGTTCCCGTCTGAGCACCAAGGAAGCACCTCAGAGGCCTGGCCAGCTGCAGGATGCCACAGAGTCTGTTTCAACGACAGCCCAGCTGTTTCTGAGCCACAACATACTCAACCCTGGAAATACCAGCTTAGCGTGGAGGCCAAACTCCTAGTCCTCCGAAGGCCAAGCCCTGCTCTGCCTCTGCTCCCCGATAGCATCTAGGATGGTCTTCCAAAGTGTGTGCTTCAAAGAAAAAAAGACCAGGAAGAGGACACCAAAACACACCTACACCAAGGTCGTGTGAACATAGAAAATTTCCTCTTTTGCATTTTTAAAGTATTCTACACCTTGCATTTCAAAAGAATGCCTGGTGGCTGTCCGTGTGTAATAGTTCCCATCCTCAGCCTTTCCTCCTGGGCTGTGCCTCAGGGGAGGTTCATCCCCCCCACCCCCCACCCCCACCCAAGCACCGGGCTTGGCCAGCATCTCGGACCACCTGGCCTGCCTTCTTTCTGGAGTGCCAGAGCGAGCTCAGAGGCATTTTGGCACCAGTTGTCCGTGTTGTCACCTCATGCCCCAACTGTGGCTGCATGCTTTGGCCACGCAAACCTTCTTTGCACTGACCCCTAATTTTCTGCTGCTAAGAACCTGCCCCCAACAGAGCACAATCCTCTTATTCTGCACCCCAAGTCAACTCAATCCACACCCCTCCCCCTGCTCACCAACTGGGTGATCACCCTGTCCCTGCACTCAAGGAACTGGCTGAACTGGGACACAAACTCTTTCTGTTGGGGAACAATGTAATACTTTGAGTTGGTTTCCCCAGCTACCTTTCTCCTGGGTTCTTTTGGCCTTTGTTGTGTCAGTGGCACCCACTGGAACTTTCCAGTCATTTCCAGGGTAATGCCACGCCAGGAGACCCTTCATTTCACATCCCCCAGCCCAGCATGATGGGAACTTGAAGACTGAAACTGACCTACTGGCTTCCCTAAGTCCTTCCCCCGTTTCACTCCCTATTGGTGTTGTGTGTATAGGTTTATGTATTTATCAGTTCAGGTGCTCAGTCATGTCCGACTCTTTGTGACCCCATGGACTGCAGCACCTCAGGCTTCCCTCTCCATCACCAACTCCTGGAGCTTGCTCAAACTCATGTCCATCGAGTCGGTGAGGCCATCCAACCATCTCGTCCTGTTTGTCCCCTTCTCCTCCCGCCTTCAATCTTTCCCGGCATCAGGGTCTTTTCCAATGAGTCAAGTGTCTTCACATCAGGTGGCCAAAGTATTGGAGCTTCAGCTTTAGCATCAGTCCTTTCAATGAATGTTCAGGACTGATTTCCTTTAGGATGGACTGGTTTGATCTCCTTGCAGTCAGTCTGAGGGACTTTCAAGAGCCTTCTCCAATACAACAGTTCAAAAGCATCAATACTTTGGTACTCAGCTTTCTTTACAGTCCAACTCTCACATCCATCCATATTATATATATATATATAATTTTGTTCATTTATTTAGGCTGTGCTTGGTCTTCATTGCTGTGCAGGCTTTTCTCTAGTTGCAGCAAGCAGGGGCTACCCTCTAACTGCCGTGTGCAGGCTTCTCATTGAGGTGGCGTCCCTTGTTGTGGAGCATGGGCTCTAGGGGTCTTGGGCTTCAGTAGCCAGGGCTCCCAGGCTCTCGAGTGCAGGCTCAGTAGTTGTGGTGCACAGGCTGAGTTGCTCCTTAGTTTTGGGATCTTTCCAGATGAGGGAAGAAACCTATGTCTCCTGCATCAACAGGCAGACTTTTAACACTGAGCCACCTGGGAAGCCTTAATACTTCATTTACTTATTTGGTCTATGCCAGGTCTTGTTGTTGCACACAAGAGCTTTAGTTGCAGTGGGTGCATGCAGGGTTTCCAGTTGCAGTATGTCGGATCTTACTTCCCCGACCAAGGGTCGAACCCAAGAACCCTTCATCGGGCACACAGTCTTAGCCACTGAACCAGGGAAGTTCCCTTTAGAGATTTAAGGAACTCTGAAAGCACACTTTCCCAGCCTGAACTCTGAACTAACTCTACGTTGTTTATGTCCAATGGTTTCTAAACAGATACACGAACTAACTCAAAGGTTGTTTACGTCCGACTAGATTTCCAACCAGAAATCCTGTCTCCTTCCTGGGACCAATCTTGGGTTTCTCCAGAGCACTTGGCAGGGTCTCAGTAACAGAGCCCTAACACTGACCTTTCCCAACGGACATTCCTTCCACCAACCCGGCTCTGAGGGGGCGGGTAAGACACTGCTGCTGCAGCAGAACAGGAGCAGGGTCAAGTGGAGGGCTCTGCCCTCCCCCAGGGGTCTAAGGCGGCTGGGAAAGCCCTCTTTACCCCTCTGGTTCCACCACAAAGGCAGGTGCTTGCTGCCTTGGAGACTGATGCCCCAGTCAGCCACTTTGTTACTCACCAAAACCTTAACAAAAGTGACGGCAGGGAGCAGAAAGGGAGCGAGCACAGGAATGGAGCTGGCCCCAGGGGAGAGAGACAGAGGAGATAGCTGGGCTGTGGTTAAGTCATTTATTGATTTTATTTCTAAAACCCACATAGCGCCACTTTGCCTCTTCCAGAGCTTCAAAGAGCTAATTAACCGCCCAATGAGCCCACCAGGGAAACGGAGCTTGTGGGGGAAGCAATGAGGTGAAGCCAAGGTGAAAGAGGGTTGCCAGGCCCCAGGCCCTGCCCCTGTTCTGTTGGCTAAGGACAGGAAAGATCTCCCCTCTCCCTTTCAGTCAAGGGACATTTAGGGCCTGCTTGGGGAGACCCAGTGAATAGGTCTGGCTTCTGAGGCTCCATTAACCCCTGCAGGCCTACAGCAAACCAGCCCAGGCAAGCTGGACAGGGCTCAGACACCAAGGGCCTGCTCAGGATAAACAGCAGGGCTAGCCCCAGCTCCAAGCTGCAGAAAAGCCCAGGCCAGCGTTGTCCCCACTGGCCCAGTGCTGTGGGCTACAGAGCTTGCTGTGCCTCATCCTGCCCAAAGGGAAGGGAAGGTGGTGGGAAGCGTGGGCCCCCATGCAACTACCCCAGGAACTGCAGCAAAGCAGCAGAAGCCACTGAACAAGGACCTCACTCACTGCCCCAAAAGTCCTGAGCTGGGTTTTCCTGGTGCCACAGTGGGCCTGTCCACTAGCCCAGACACAAGAGAACAAAACAGCCTGAGACCCTTTGTGAAGTGCTTACAAAGCACAAGGTGGGGCCTCTTCTCCTGCCCCCACCTCTCCCCAAAGCCTGCCGTGCTGGCAGCCTGCGAGTCACCAGCAGAGAGAGAAAAAGCCACTTGGCGGTTTTAATTTTAGCAGCTTGGAGCCTGACAGGCAGGATTAGCTGGGGCTTGACCTTTCGTGCTGAGGCCTCCCCAGGCCCAGGGCCTCAGTCAGGTGGCAGCTTCCAGGAACGAATCACAACTGGAGCTCATCGAATGTGGGGGTCCAAGCCCCAGGGAAAGGCCTTCAAAAGGACAGAGACCAGGAAGGGGGAACCTGAAGGGGGAACCTTCAGCGGTTAATCAGTAAGCTAGCAGAAGGTGGGGCCACCCACACAGCAGCTTCCCCAGCAGACCTGCACAGGGAGGGAGAATGGGCAAACAAGCGGGGGTGGGGGGCTTCCTTAATGAAGGTTCCAGAGGCTCCCCTGGGAAAGGGACAGTGGGACCAGGTGCTGAACACAGCTTCGTTAACTGGTGGTAGTACTGATAGTGGCAGCAGTGTAAGAGAAAAGAAAACCAACAGACCCAGAAAACCACACTGCTCTTTTATTCAATGGAACACCCCCCTTTAACGCAGTGTTGAATCATACACCAAAAAGCCCAGAGAAATTTCTGCTGATAAACCAGTGAAGAGAACGCGCATCATACATTATTGTCAACATAATCACTCCATGAAGAGGGGAGGAGGAAAGGAAGCAGAACGAAGAAAACAAGGGGTTCAAACCCCTCAACACTGCAGAACATTCAGACGTTTGGGATTAAAATAAAATTTAAAAGGTAGCCTTCCAGGAAGGAGAGGAACAAATGGAATCCGAGACAGCTCAGGGAGCGCTGAAAGGGCCCTGCAGGCTGCAGACAAGCCCCAGGCAGCTTACCTGGCCTCACCGACCATGGGCAGGGGTGCCAGGATGGTTATGGACCCTGAACCCGGGGACTAACCCACTACTCCACGTGGGTGGCAGAGACGAAACCCCGCACTTGAAATTAAGGGGGAAAAAATATCTCAGCTTGAAAAAAATATGGCAGTTTGAAAATCTTGGAACCAAAGAAGATATCCACCCCACCCCGCCACACTGATGGCCCAAAGTCTCTGCCTAAAATCCACTTGCTCCTCTCTCCTTAAAGAACCAGGAATGAGAAAAGGGAAAGGAATCTAATTGCAGCAGAAGACCGGGAAGAGCATCTCCTTGGACGGAGTCTGAAGAAAGGAAGAGATAAGGAAGTAACAAAGAAAAAAGAAAAAATTAATAAAAATTTCACAATATGGAGCCAGCGTGTTCCGATTCCGTCCATAAAAATAACTCAGGCTGCTTTGCCGAACCATCCTGTCCACCAGGGGCGCTGCTGAGGCTGTCTGCCTGGAAGGGTCACCAATGGGCGCGGAAAGTCCTCACTCTCATGGCTCGGGCCATCGCCGCCGCGGGGAGGGATCCTGGCGGCCCAGTTTGGGGAGAGGCAAAGGGATTTGGGTGAGGAGAGAAAGAAGACAAAGAAGACACTCGATGCTACGGGGCGCCAGGAGAGCCCAAGCTGGCGCCCCTATTACCACCTGCCCATTCCCAAGCGAGTCCTCAGTCGCTTGGCCCAGCCCGGTGCGTGCACACACACACATGCGTGCACACAATCACATGCGTGCGTCCCAATGTCTGGCTCCATATGGTGAGGTTCGGCGTGTGTTTAAACGAGACCAATTCTCTCTATATATAATATATATTTTCTTAAAAAACCAAGTCTAGTTCTGTGGTGGAGGCGGTGGGGGAGCTGGAGGCATCCCGAAGGGTGGCATGCCCGCCACCCCCATGCCCATCATGGTGACAAAGTTAGAAGGGTCCATGGGAGGCGGAGGAGGAGGGGGCGGGGCATACATCATGCCGGCGGAACCAGGCGGCGGAGGCGGCGGAGGGGGAGGGGCCCCGGGCGGCAGAGGCGGCTGGACCCCTGGGGGCAGGGGCACCATAGTGGGGTTGCCTTGCATCTGAGGGGCTCCTGGAGAAGCTGCGGCAGCCGCCTGCTGCTGTTGCCATGGCGGGATGGACCCTGTGCCAGCGCTCGTGGTGGTAGTCGTCGTATCTGGGGTGGTAAAGAAGCCCAAGGTCACACGCGCGGGGGCACACCGCGGCTCTCTGCGGCTGCTGCCTTGGGATGGGGGACGAGGGATGCCTGCTCCTTGCTTGGCATGCGGTACGGTGGTGGGGGGCGGGCGGGCGGGGTGGTCCTGGCGATGGGGGTGGAGGGGTGGGCAGGACTACCCTGGGGTCAGCCTCAAGGTCTCTAGGCTTAGCGGAGTAAGCCCTTTTGTCACCAATGCCCCTGGAAGGGCCAAGGGGAAGGTACCAGACACAAGAACCGGCTCTGACATCCCTCCGCCCATCCGCCGCCACCACCGAACGGCACATTCAACCTCAAGGCCACAGCTGCTCCCCGGTCCCATCCCTGCAGTCTCTCAGGCCCCACTCACATCCCTCTCCAGAGCATGCATGCACCCCCCGACCCCGGGCCTAAGGTGCAGGCGTGGGCCAGCCAGCGGCTCCCAGCCCACGATGGCAGGCTCCCTGCCAGCCCCCACAAACCTCTCTCCAGACACAGCACAGCCTCGCCAGACATCAGCTCTCTTCCCCCAGAGGCCATAAGGCCCTTTCTTTTCACCCCACAGCAGAGACCAGAGTCTCATCCCAAGGTGTCTGCCTGCCTGCCTGCGATGTGAGGGTCTCTCATTCCTCTCAGCCCCACCCTCCCAATCCCACCCACCCCCACCAGCCCAAAATATTCCACTCACTTTGCTGCCACGGCAAGGGGGTACTGGAAGCCATACTGCTGCTGGGCGGAGGGGGTGGCGGAGGCTGCTGCTGCTGCTGTTGCCATGGGGGAAGAGGACCAGAGGGTGGGGGTGGAGGCTGCCCACTGGGAGGCGGCGGCGGCGGCGGCATCATGCCCATAGGTGGCGGCGGCATCATACCTGCGGAGAGGTGGAGGGTGAGGCCTCAGGAGAGGAGACGGGTTCACCACAGGGCTCCCACAGCCTCCCCAGCCTAGGCAGGCAACACCCCTCAGTAAGCACCAACCAGGCTCTGTTACCTTTTCCTTGATGCAGGCGATAGACCCCAGAGCCCACAGGCGTACTTCCCAGGTACTGATCTTGATGGAAGGAAAGAGTAGGGACTTAGCAGGACATTGGAAGTGACCGGTGAAGATACAACCCACCAATAGCTCAGTCACTGGCAGAGATGGCCATCACTGCCTTACAAGAGCCATTCTGAATGCTGTTTCTATGAGGCAGGTCTGTGTATACCCCACATAGAAATCCCTTCCTGAACCATAAGGGAGAACTTCCTCCTGACCTGGAAACCATAGCCTGGGCAGGAGACTCAGCACCAACACTCAACCCGAGACCTGCTCCCAGCCATGTAAAGCCCTGCTTACCCCAAAGCCCCAAGGTTTCTGGTCTGACACTTACTTACCCATTGGAGGAGGGCCATGGTGCCCAGGTGGGTGGGGGCCCTGGTTCATCGGTGGTGGTGGCGGCTGCATCCAGGGGGGCGGGGGTCCATTAGGGTTGTGCTGCATGGGATGTCCACCATGCCCACCTGTGAGGCTGGGTAGCGGGTGTGGGAAGCTGTGGGGGCCGCCTCCAGGCCCACCAGGGCCACCTCCGTGCATGCCATGGTAGGGCCGACTCTCTGACGGCCCAGAATTCATCCAGGGTGGGCGGCTCTGGGTAGTGGACATGAGAGACTACGTGAGAGCATTCCCGCCAGCGTCCCTGCCTGCTCCCTTTGGCGGCAACACTGTTCTTTCGGCTGTGCCACAGGACCAGGACACAAGGCCAAGACCTTCCCAAACTAAGAGGTCCCCAAACATTCCTGATGGCCCCGAAGAACAGTGTTGCCGGCCATGTCCACCTGTCCTACCCCAAGCACCTGGTCACGTCCCATCTCACGGAAAGAGAAGAGGGGGCCAGGTTTTGAGAACCACCCCCTGAAACTCACCGGTGGAGGTGGGTTGTTGGCGGGAGCAGCAGGCCGAGGTGCACTGGCCAGTGGTGTGGTGGCAGGCCCAGAGGTGGAGCCCACAGATGCAGGCACAGGGGCCTCCCCCAGTTCAGCCATGAGGGACAAGTACTCTTTATCCATCCGTGCTTTATCCTGAGCTGACTGGGGGTCACCAGGCCTAAAGGTGGGTTAGGGACACAAAGAGAAAAGAGGTGGAGAAGACTCATTAAGATAGAAACCTTTACTTTGAGGAATTTACAGAGGAAGTTCAGAGGAATTCAGTCACCCTTTCTAACCCCTTCCTGGAAATAGTCCCATCAGCTCTTCAGCTCTGTGCCCAGCTCTGCATCTGGGAAAAGCACATGGACTTCTGCCACAGCAGAGACCCTTGGGCAAGAAGAGAAAGGAAGCCAGGAAAAGTCCAGGTTTTCCCAAAACAGCAAGTTTCATCAATTTCCACACTGCAGGTATCAGGGAAGGAAAATCTATGCAAGACCATAGTAGCTGCCAAAACTTCCTTCCTTAACAGGGCTTTTTATATTTGCCGCTCAAAGTAGAAAAACATTTCTATCAAATGCTGGATTGCAACTGGTCAAAACTACAAGCCGTCTTGTAATACCAACCATAAGCAACAAATAGCAGTTAGCAATGAGTCACAGTGAAAACACCTATACCCAGAAGGGAAGTTTTCAGGTTCCCTGGGCTCAAGATAAGTAATAAACTAGGGATGTTTCTAATCATCCTGGCCTTTGCACCACACTGTTAATAGACCAAACTCAATGAATGGAAGCTCTTGGGTCTGCAAGTTAACACGAGCTGTCCTATACACCAGAGGCTACCAGGAAACCCTCACCTTTGGAACTTGCAATCGGAAGCAATGTGGCCAGCCCCTCCACACTTGGTACACACTGTGGTATTGGTAATGCTGCGGGTCTCAGAGCTCTGCCAGGGTCTTAAGATCCTGTTGAGAGAAAAAGGTCACCTCAAGGGCTACGGCCAATCACCCTTCTTCCACAGGTTCTGGTTTCTGTGCATGTCCCTCTAAACCAATCACATACACACCTGTTATCATCTTCCCGAAGGGTTCCATTCAAGCGAGCCAACTCTCGAAGCTGCATCTTCCGTAGGTCGTTCTGGTCCTCAGGGGTCTCGATACCCTGCTTCAGGATGTTTCTTATCTGGTGGAGACGCAAAGGGAACAGTTATGTAAGTCCTGGGACTGCCACCTAGATTTCTGGCTGGAGGCTTCCTTCCTGACTCCCTTACCTGTTCTACAGCTTTCTTCACATTCTCCATGGTATTGGCAGTGACCAGGGCGTGAAGCGGCTCATCTTCTCCTGGCAGCATCTGGCCATCTTTGCGCCCAACTTTTCCTTCTTTCACAGAACCCTTCCCCCGGATCATGATCTTGGCATTACACTCCTTCTCTATGTTCTTCAAGGTGTTCCCTCTATCAGAGGCAGAAAAGATGGCTTTAATACCCAACATGGGAATTCAGAGTGGCTCATTGGGCAGTGATTGGAAACCATGAATGTACAGAATGGGATTTTTCCACCAACAGCTCCATGATCTTTAAGTTAAGGTCACAGATAGCAATCCTCAAGATTTTACTTCTCTGCCGTGAAAGAGAAAATTTTCTCACCAAAAGGTACTCACTCAGCCCAAGTGAACATCCTACCAAAAACAGGAAGATGGTACCCAAAAAGGCACAAAACAGACATCTCCCACGTCTTTGCATGCATGCTCAGTTACTAAGTCGCATCTGACTCTTGTGACACCCATGGACTTTGGCCCACCAGGCTCCTCTGTTCATGCAATTTTCCAAGCAAGAACACGAGTGCATTGCCATTTCCTCCTCCAGGGGATCTTTCCAACCCAGGGATTGAACCACATCTTTTGCATTAGCAGGCAGATTCTTTAACATCAAGCCACCCAGGGAGCCCCTCCCAGGTCCTTGGGAATTCTGTATTCCACAGAACAACAGGTACTCACCTTGGCCCAATCAGCAGCCCCACAAAATTGATTTCTGGATACTCATCTTGTGGGATCATTACTTTATCGCTCACACGTGTTGCTGGAGGTCTAAGAAAGAAAAGACTCATAGACTCTGCACACTTTTGAGGTGAGACAGACAATCAACAGCTCTTCTAGAACTAACCTTCTGTACCACATGTTGTTATAGGTGACAGGGGTTAAGGAGTGAGAGTTTGGTATCCACAATGCTATAGCAGACCACACCTAATTCGCTGGGGTCTTTATCCCGGACGACCCAGTCCCCTGGCTTACTTGTAATCTGCAGGTGGCTTGAAATCAGGGTTGAGGGCAACCATTTCCGTGATGAGATTGTGCCGTTCCTCCTCAAGTTTCTTGCGGGTACGGAACTCGCGAGTGTTAAGCCTCTTCCCCTCACTATTGTAGATGGGCTCAGGGGAAGGGGACCTGTGGGAAACAGACCACCGTCACCCCTCTGCCTTCACTTGACTCTCATTCCCACACGGGCTAAAATAAGTCTTCCCCAGCCCCTCTGCCTCTCAAGACCCTAACACAACACTCTTCGGAGGAACCGACCATAACGTGTGCTATTCAAAATCGTGTGAAATAGGGAGGTGGAAACTGGCTTAGCATCAGGGGGACTGGGGTGTGTGTGAGAAAGGAAAAAAGTGGTTTTGTTCTAAAAGTGATGAGAGGGAAAAAAAGTCCTTCTAAGGGAAAATCTCTAGACTGTGAATGGCAAGGACTGTATCATCCTCTGGAGTCTTCTTGCCAAATATGAATTTTCTTTTGTTTGGGGGAAAAAAAACCATATTACAAGTTTATGAACCACGGAAACCCCAAGTTTAGCTAAAATGTTAAACAACTCTTGCAGAGCTCATGCCCTAACAGGAAGAGAGGCTGTACCCCCTACCACATAGTAAGTATGAGCTCTTTAACCCAATACAACTGGGACTCAAGGCTACTGCAGCTACTTGGCCCCCACAATGGAGAGAGATGATTCAAGGCTTCGTCTCTGCTTTTCCTTCAATGGCCTGGCTGGCTGTGTCCAAGGCCCAGGAGTCAACCTGTTTTCTGGCTGTTCGAGGTTAGGGAGTCTGGGTAGAGAAAACCGTTAAATTGCTAAAGCAGCTTCTCTGAGAGGCTGCAAATGCAGATTTGGTCAAGTATTTGTCTAGGGTCTGAACCTGCAAACAGCAAGGGGAAAACCTATGATTCTCCACCAGAGTTTACAAGTCCAGAAAGCAGATTTTCTCTCTCTCTTTTTTTAAAGGAGTAAAATGCTGTTGCTACAAGTAAAAAATAGCAATGATAAAATGATCAGTTTACCACAGCTGGATTTTGCGGTAATAAAAAAAAAAAAAAAGAGAAGTTACACTCCTAGAATTCTGAGTTAAGATTACAAAAAGGACCATAGCTTGATATTCTGAATGAAAATTTAGTAGCAGCTGCAAGAAGGGAAGAGACCATGTGGATCAGGTTATTTTAAAAACATCCTGAAAGTAGTCAAGATTCCTATACCCTTTGTTTAGTTGAGAGAACCTTGCCTAGTTGGAGAGCAAGGACTGAACTCGGCTGCTCCCACTGTCTTCAGCCTAAAGCGAATCATGTCATACCACATTACACACACGATGGAATAAAAGGTCAGGTTTGTTCATGGCTAATGACGGCTAAATGACACCTCCGTTTCTAGCATTTGTATAAACTGTTAGCACAATCCAGTAATAGTGAACAAAGACAAACATACCCCAGCTCATTAGACTACCATCTTATACATTTAAATCTACAGGTTTTAAAACATTTTTAATTGTGCAACTTAAGCAACATCAAAATGGCATAAAGTGGCTTCATATTGAGAATACACCTTTTTAAGAAATAACCTTAAATGAGAAACTCTTGCATTTCCCTCCAACCTGGGCTCTTTCAAAGCAAAACCATCAGGCATTAATTAGGGCCTCTTTCAAACTGAATTCAAGGGAGGAAAAAAAACTCTGCTCTGATTTTATTTCTAACATGCTTGACATTTCTAATTCCCACCTCATTCATAGCTGTCTAGAATTAAGCACTTCTGGCTAATCACCAAAAGCAGCTTTACCAGTACCAAATTGGTCATCTAAAGGCCCCACAACAGTGTAACCTCTTTCCAAATTGTGGAAGTAAAAGGCAAAAACCAATATTCTAGAGGTCAGACTAGCCCAACTTCTTCACTCTGAATAGGAATAGTATTAGAGGTCACCTAATTTCTAATCCAAATTCTCCAGGAAACAAAGGTTTGTTAAAAATTCAACTTTTCTGGTAACCTGTGGACATGTTATTAAAGGAAAAAAGGCCAAAAAGGCACTAAACAGTTGTGGTCTATAATCTATAAAGCAAATCTAAAAAAAAAAAGTCAAAATATAAAACACAACCCTCCAACCAAAATCTACAGGTGAAAAAATTTAAAAATTTAATTAACTCAAATATAAAGCATCACTATGGAAGTTACCTTGCTTTCTGACACAGGGCACCAAAAAGGTGCTTATTTAAGTGAGTGGCTTCTAAAACCATTACATTATGTTCCTGATTTAAAAAGTTATTAAAATGGGCAGCAAGTAAAAA
Organism: Muntiacus reevesi; assembly: GCF_963930625.1. Taxonomy (NCBI): domain Eukaryota; kingdom Metazoa; phylum Chordata; class Mammalia; order Artiodactyla; family Cervidae; genus Muntiacus; species Muntiacus reevesi. The sequence goes on from NC_089253.1 coordinate 40,819,667, forward strand.
ACAGTACTTATTAAAGCAAAGTGTTTTCAACTATGCTGCATGTACTAAGAGAAACGTCACTGGAGAGGCACATTGCCTTTCTATTAAATGGACCAGATTTTTAGCTGTTCATATATTGGCCTGCCAATAAAATTTCTGTTAAAAAATTTCATTTCCCTCAAACTTTGTAGACTTTTTAACTTTTTAGAGGTGAGAGAAATTACAAACTGAAATGACATGACCACAGCTGTTTGAGGACCACATTCCCTTAAAAAAAAAAAAAGTAATTGGTTGGTTGCTTGCCTTCCCAAAACATGTGAAAATATTCTGGTCCCTCCCAACACCCCAGGGAATGGCCAAGGCCGAAAATTAACTGGCAGCGATGAAGGAATTTGGTTAGAATCTTGTCTATTTCAAAACCATGAGCAGGAGACTGCAGCATGAGCTGACCAGACTGAGTTTCTGGCCTGCTCAAGTTCAGTGATGCTCAAAAATATTCTTATTCCCTACATTGTGTAGTACCTGTGAGGAAAATACTACACCTGGGCTTTCAGCCAAAGGAGATACTGAAATAGCTGGTTAATGGGCCACCTCACTGTCCCTACTAGTGGGTAAATCAGGTTAAAATCTACATGCTTTTCAATTGAAAACCAGTTGTCCATTTTCCTGTAACTTTTGATTCTGCTAGTAATTAAATTTCATTCCAATTTGCTAACTGATGACTGACCATATATGCTGCTAATTTACACTCTAGTTCCCAGAATGGTCACAGTACCAGTCTTCTTACTAGGATTTTATTGAACTGACACAACATGTTGCCACCAGTAAAACGTATTGAGAAAAAGGTAAAAGCGTTACTGTCAGCTGGTTAAAACTGTTTCCCAACCTGTCCTCAGGGTTAGGGGGGATGCCCAGGTCTCCTGTGCGCAGTTTACGAGTCAGGTCTTCTATCTGCAGTTGCACTGGAAGAAACCAGGTTAGGAAAGAAAAAAAAGGATGGAAAAAAGACAATGTTACCAAAAAACATCTCAAATCTCAACAACAAGCATGAAGAACTCGGAGACTTTGAAAGGGACGACTGATCAGTGAACACATTGAGGCAAAAACTCCCAACCATCTACTGGCAGGAGTCCACTTACATCTCTAAGTATCTTTCACTTCAAAATGGTTATCACTTAAGGAAGCAAACAGTTCGTTGGAAGAGGGGTTAGCAGTATAGACTGTTCACTAAGGCTAACATCAAAACAATTATTAGGAGGCCTTTTACCTCTTCCTCTCCACCAAGGCTTGCTATACAATTGGCACTCACAACTAAACCATGTATGTTATCACCAATACCCTGTTCCCACCAAATTACATTATTGAGTGCAAGACTCTTAGATTTTATTTTTCCTTCATCAAAACTTAAAACATAACCCAAAATGAGTCAATTAACATGGGACAGGAAAAACACCAGTTAAGCAAAGATCATTTTCACTGATACCAGGATTAAAATTCCTTAAACAAAACATTTAATAACCAATTCAACAGTCTCATATGTAAGTTTGTCCATATTCTTTCTGTAAAACCAGATCCGTACTAGTAAGGATCTCCCAATACCTGTTGTTTTCATTCAAATTTTATAACAATCCGTATACCTTAATACACCAGTAACAAGGCAAGAAGTTTAGACTCGCTCCTTACATGGGGAATAAAAGTAGGGGTGCAGAGAATGAAAAGTGTGGGTCAAGGAGAGTTATGTGGGGCCCTCAGACCTTGACAAACGAGGCTGTATATGAAAAAGAGAGATGAGGGTTTCACAAAAGTTCAGTGACTCCAGGGAAGTATTACCCAGCTGATTTTCTCAAGATAATGGGAAGTGTGAAGCCAGATCACTCTCTTCGCATGCTGAATGACCACCTGTTTCTTACCTTTGTAGCATCTGAGTGTCCTAAGCAGGTTATCTCTAACAAGGGCAAGTCTTAATGGGTTGGGTTCAAGTTGAGTTGACTCCAAGAATTAATGCATGTCTAAACCCAGACACCCTTCTGATTTTAAATACAGCCCACAGGGCTATACCCCACATCCACTCCAACTCAGAAGAAATGAAAATCTACATTAATATCAAAAGAGGATATTGGGGACCTCCTGTGTAAGAGCGATAAAACAGCACTAAGACACATGTGGGCCCCCAAGTTTTTTTTTATGCTAGAGAAGTTCTGACTTGGCAGTCAAGTATTAAGCTCAACTGCTCAAGGTGAGAGTCACCTTCATGGAGGTAGGCAGTTCTCAACTGGACAGAAGGGATGTGGGCTCTGATCTGAGGAGACCACCGGCACCTGAATCTAAAGGTTGCTATCTTCCTTGGAGAAGAGGCCTACACTAGACCAGGCTTTGATTATACCTTTAAACGCTCTTAGGACCCAGAGCAGTAACTTCCTCCAAAGGAAGAGAGCTGGAAATGTAAAGAATGAGTCTGTTTTTCCCATTTTCTACATCTGCTTGTGTTCTTGGGATATCACTCTACTAGGGACATTTTCATAAGGTTATCAAGACCCAGACTAATCAAATACAAGACATAAAAGTATGGGTGGAAGCAGACTCAACAGTAGGGAAAGAAGAATTATTAGTACTGTAAAAAGGAGATAAGACAATTTCAACACCTCAAAATTTTCAGCAATCTAGAAAAGAGATGAAGACCCTCAAGAACAACAATGGCCTTGAGGTCTTTTACTCATGAAGGACACAACCTCATGGGTCTAGGAGGCTTCTGCCCTAATTTACTCCAATGTTTATTTGGTTAGTAAGAAATGTGTATCAAGTAAACTTTTTTGAGACAGCTGTACAGGTACATAAATGAATGTAAAACTTGCATTAAAAACCATTTTTTTTAAAAAAAGGTAATTTTTAAGTTAGTTTCAGTTTTACTATGGATATTTGTAATTCTCAAAATTTCCCAACAGTTAAGATCTTTTATCCTAACCACCTCATTATTCCAGATCCAAGCAGTACCCCTTTCCCTGTAGAGTTCCTTAGGAGTAAACACAAGAGCCCTCATTTTAAGACAGCTCTCCAAAGACCAAACCAGAAAAGATGCTGAAGGAAAGGTTAAATTCAACAAAATGGTAAAAGGGGGTAAACACACTTTCAGAACCACTTTTTGATTAAACTGAGTTTTTTCCCCTTTCAGAAAGTACCTATAAAAAAAATAAAAGACCACATTTTAGGGAAAGGAGGAATATGAAATTATGGTGAAAGACCAGGCTGTGAAAAAGGTGCTTGGTTTACAATACCTGCAGTGTTCTCCACTGGGGCCAAATCCAGAGAGGCATGTAACACTCACCTCATCAACTGGTAATGAACAGCAGCTGAAAAGGGTGGGGTTGGGTGCTGGGCTGGGAACTATTCTCATTCCTAAGCGGCCCCTCTAACCTTCTGGCACTCATGGAGAACACTGCTGTTACCAACAGACCAAAACAAGGAACTACAAATGCAGGACTCACAGAGCAAAAACTGATGGATTATATCAAAGTCATCTGACCATAGCTCCTCTCAAAGAGAAAACTGTAAGTCCCAAACTTTCAACAAATAAAATGTTCAGTAACAATCTGAAAATGTATTTGAGTACAGAACGTGTATTTACCTATATAAGCTCTTTCTTGTTCCCGAGTAAGTCCAGGGGGGATGACTGTAGGCATTCCTGGAATCACCGTCTTCTGTTCCATTGTGTCTTGGTTCCAGCGGCTCCTCTTCCGCTTCTTACTGGGGAAGTCTGAGAGAGAGAAAGTTCGTCAGATGTAAACATAAACCAGCAGAGTAACTACCAACAGTCAGTTTAGGATACTTATGATACTACACACAACATCAGCAGACTATGAAACTGAGAACTTGACCTAAAAAGAAACAGCAGAGAATGGAAGACAAACCCAGGAAGTCAAAAGACATGGCCACTAGAAGGGAACCTGGGTCTGAAAAGTTAACACTGCACATTTATAATTTTTGTCCACAGAAATGCTATGAAATGTGTAAACAAGAAATCTCAGTGCACAAAGTTTCAAGTAGTGAAATAAGAGTGTTGAGATAGTAATATACCACATGGTTGTCCACAAACCTCTTAACAGTCCCAGGACATAAAAGCAGACTGAATAGTCAAGGGTATAAAGCAATATTGGCAACTGCTGACTCTTCCCACCTCCCCACCAGTCACCTGAGAGAGACAAAACACCACTAAATCTATGAATATCAACTGAAAAACCTGGATTCTTCAGGACAATCACTTATCTCCTCAGAAGTTTAGCTAAGGTCAGCATTTTCCTGGCCAGTTGGACACTTAAGTGTCTAAAAAACGTATCGTTAAGTTCAACAAAGAACAAGCTATACAACAGGAGCCAAATCTTTCTTCCCCAGTACACAAGCAGAAACTCCCTGGCGTTTGATACACAAAGATGCCTCCTCAGGGGCCAGATCCAGCAAAAAAGCCTCAAGAGAAGAAGGCGTGTCATACTTCTTAGGTAGATAAAGTGAGATGACGAAACGAACAGAACATCCTTGCCAAAAAGTGTCACAAAAAAATCGGACCTAAACACCCCCTGAAGACTTTCATCCATTTTGGTTCTGAAGCGAAAGCCCTGTTTTATTAAAGAAGTTTTAAGGAGCTTGTCTTGGTCTTTTCTTCCTTTAGGACTCTACTGCAACCAGGAAGAGGACGCTCCACATCAGTTGACCCTTTCCCGCCCTTCAGACTTGCACATGAGACACCCCAACCACCCACTCGATCCCTTCTCCACAACCCTCCCGGACACCAGAGGCGGAGAACAACAAGGGGTACCCCCAATCGCGGCTTTTAGGTTGGCCAAAGCCCGGCCGCCAAACTGCGCCTGCGCGCAACAAACTTCCTCCCGCCGGGCCCCCACCCCTGAAGCGCGTGCGCACTCGAGGCCCGAGAACCAGGCCGCGCGCCCCGTGGCTCCGCCGCCCGGGCCTCCCCGTGCGCGCGCGCGCGCGCGCCCCTGCCGCGTGCAGCCGCCGTCGCCGCCGCCGCCGCGCGCCCCTCAGCCGGCCGGGCCCATCCGCGCAGCGCCTCGCGCGCTCTCTCGGCCCGACTCACCTCCTCCGCCGCCGGCCGGGCCCGGCTGCTGGTCCTGACGCGGCGGCTGGGGTGGCGGTGGCTGTGGCGACACGCGCTGGTAGAGCGGCGGCGGAGGGGGCGGCTGCGGCGGCGAGTATGAGGAGCCCGAGGAGGGGGGCGGTGGCGGCGGCGGCTGCTGAGGAGGCGGGGGGGGCGGCGGCGGCGGCGGCGGCGGAGGTAGCGCCGCAAAGGGGAAGGCCGCGGTCAGGGCCCCCACCGAGCCCACGGGCGGGGGCGGCAGCGGCCCGGACACCAGCAGCCCCGCCCCAGGCCCAGGGGCAGTCGGTAGTCCCGGCTCGAAGCCCCCTTTGGGGCCAGGGAGGGGAGGGAGGCCTGGGGGGCCCAGCTTACCCAGCGGCGTAGCGTTCGCTCCTGTCGCCATGGCGCCCCCAGGGACCGGCACCGGCGGCTCCTTTTCGGCGGCGGCTTCTTCTTCCCGAACCTTTTGGGGGGAGGGGACCCGACTGCGCTGCCGCGGAGCGCGCGGAACCCGTCCTCTCACGCGGCGGGCGGCGGCGGCGCGAGACGCACAAAGAGGGAGGAGAGAGGGCTCCGCGGGGGCGGACCAGGGGCGACGGGGCCGGGGCCTGGATTGGGCCGAGCTGAGGCAAAGGGTCGGAATCGGCGGCCTCCGATTGGTGGAGCCTTAGCCTTTCTCGATGAGCGCTGGGATTGGCCGGACCGTTAGGCCAGGCGAGGAAATGGCGGCCGAGCCTGAAGAGCTGGGAGGTGTCGCAGCGCGCACTTCATTTGTTACTGCGCGAACTGAGCTCGGAGTCCAGAAAGGAGGGATAGGGTGGGGTAAACTCTGTGACGTATGGGGCCAAGAGCTCTCCCATTGGTTGGGCTGGTGGAGTCAATCAATCTCGTTGCGTCGTAATGTCCTGGGATTGGCTGTCGTTGGTTCGATTTTTTTTTTCCTCGCTCCCTTTCCCCGGGGGATAATTTCGCTGGGTTTAAGCTAGAGGTCGTGGCTGAAAAGCCGTGGCGGAACAAGAATTGGGGTCGGGGAGGAGCGGAACAGGAGCGCGCGTGCATAGATGGGGCAAAGCCGTGTCTCTGTCCCTGGTTTCACCGTTGACCCTCGGGTCCGGCGCGGAAGCCCTTGGTGACGTCAATCCTCGATTCCCATGGTAACCCGGAACCGAGGGACGGGGGAGGGGCTGGCGCGGACCGGTAAACCGGATCCGTCGACAACACAGGTAAAAGGGGACTTCCTGTTTTTGAAAAAAATAAAAAGTGGGAGGAGAAAGGAGCTATAAAATAAGAGTCTTACTGAAGAATTAGAAACGGTATCCGAGCCAATGGAGGTACACGTATCTTTGGTGGAAACCAATATGAAGTTATCAATTCAAAAATTAGTTTGCATATACAGTGCGTTTTGATTATAATCCCAGCGAAGTTGAGGTTGATTAGATCATCTTTTAAGTCAAATAATAGAATACAAAAGACACACTGATGAAACAATGTGGTATTGGTGTAGGAAAGACAGATTAGTTCAATAGGATAGAGTCTAACTAAAAAGGTGGTGTTTCAATTCAGTAAGGAAAAGATTTAGCTAGTAAATGGTATATAGAGTCCTAAATTTAAAGAGTAAAACAGACACAATACAATTTAGGATATTATCGGAGTCATCTAGGGTTAGAGCCTTTATGAAGACAGAAAACAAAAAAAGTTAATTACCAGAGGAACCTATTTTATAAAAATCAACAGACAATAATACATTAGGAAAGTATACTTGCCATACATATGATAAAGAGCTAATATCTGTAATATGCAAAGAAGTCTTAAAAATAATTTAAAAGTGAAAAACAACAGAAGATGAGCAAAGACTGAATAAACAAGTCTCAGAAGATCTAATCCAAATAGACAAAAAAACATGAAAAATACCAACCTCCTAACCATGAAATGCAAATTAAAGGTGATATGAGACATCGTCAACAATCAGGAAAAAAAAAAAAGCTAAGTTACTACTTTGAATTCTTTTTTGAAAAGCATTCTATTATCTATTAAAATTGTACCTCTCAAGACTTCCTTGGTGGTCCAGTGGGTATGACTTTGCACTCCCAACGCATGGGGGCACTGGTTGGGGAACTAAAATCCTGCATGGTGTGGCTTAAAAAAAATTTTGTACCCCTTTCAGAGAAAAATAAAAAACATGTTCAATGTGGTAATCCCACTCCTGGGAATCTGCCCCTAAACAAGGCATGTGGTTACATAATGTAATGTGTTCAAAGTCTTCTGTTGCGTTGACTGCAGTCTTGTTTGTAACTGCAGAAACCTGGAAACAAAACTACCATCAATATGTGATTTGTTAAATGAAGTAGATTATCCATAACCTGGATTAGTAGGCAGCCTTGAAAAGGAGATAATCCATACCTACTGATCTGGAGGGACTTCTGTGCTATATTGTTATTGAATAAGAAAAGAAGCAGAGAAATAGCTATTACATCATCTTATTTTTGTAAAACAAAGTCCATACATGTGTATGCATATGATTATATGAGTATGGAGAAAGATACACAAGTCATCAGTTAAGACACTGAAGAGGGAAATAGGTACTTGGAAGTTATCCAATACATTTTAAGAACCCAACATATTTTAAAAATATTTTTCATGTTTTTAAAAAATAGATGATGTGATCCCATTTCAGTTCAGTCGCTCAGTCGTGTCTGTGACCCCCAAATGGCTTCCCTGGCCATCCCCAACTCCCAGAGCTTGCTCAAGCTCATGTCCAAGCTGGTGATGCCATCCAAGTATCTCATCCTCTGTTGTCCCCTTCTCCTGCCTTCAATCATTCGCTGCATCAAAGTCTTTTCTAATGAGTCAGTTTTTCACATCAGGTGACCAAAGTATTGGAGCTTCAGCATCAGTCCTTCCAATGAATATTCAGGGCTGATTTCCATTAGTCCCTTGCAGTCCAAGGGACTCTCAAGAGTCTTCTCTAACACCACAGTTCAAAAGCATTTACAAACATACAACTGTATGCTGCTGCTGCTGCTGCTAAGTCACCTCAGTCGTGTCCGACTCTGTGCGACCCCATCGACGGCAGCCCACCAGGCTCCCCCGTCCCTGGGATTCTCCAGGCAAGAACACTGGAGTGGGTTGCCTTTTCCTTCTCCAGTGCATGAAAGGAAAAGTGAAAGTGAAGTCACTCAGTTGTGTCCGACTCTTCTTGACCCCATGGGCTGCAGCCTACCAGGCTCCTCCGTCCATGGGATTTTCCAGGCGAGAAGACTGGAGTGGGGTGCCATTGCCTGCTCCTGTACAACTGTATAGATATAAAGAAATGCATTGAGGTAGTTCCCTATGGCCCAGTGGTTAGGACTTGCCGCTTTCACTGCCAGGGGCCCAAGTTTGATCACTGGTCAGGGAACTAAAATCTCACAAGCCATGCTGCGAAACAAAAAAAATGCATTAACAGAACAATCACCAAATTTCCACTGTTAGTGGGATCTTAGGTAATTTTTACTTTTTCTCCTATTTCTATGTATTATGTTTAACTTTTTATACTGAGCAAGTGTAACTAATAAAAATGAAGTTAATATTGTGGACATAAAAGGAAAAATAGAAATGTTTAAATTATCTGAAAAATAAAGAAACATTGTCAGTAAATACAACAAATTCTAGGGAGGAAGGGAGAAAAGAATCTTTTGATGAGCAACTACTAGATATAAAACAGCTTGACAGGTATGACCCTGAATAAAATTCAGCCCCTGCTTCCAGAAAATCATGGTCTAGCAAAGGAGAGAGACTAACACACAAATAAAAATGTACTATTACTGTTAATAATGATACTACCGTACTAATAACAGTAAAGGCTGCAGCTGTGACTCTCATTGGGTAGTCATTGTCAGTGCCTTCTAGTCATTTCCTTTAGGATTTTTGTGAGAGTGTTTTTTAAAAAATTACCAAGTTAAAATATTTTGGTTGTCCTTTTACTAGTTTATATATTTTTTAGATTCTTCAGAATATGGTCTTAAAATCGCTAATCTTAAATTAAAAAATACAGTTTCATTTGTGGCCAAGTATATGATCAATTTTTGTAAGTGTTCTAAGGACAGATGAATAGTTAAAAGAGTTTGGACGTTGGCTACTTCCTGATCTGTTCTGGCTTCTTTCCCTTGTAGTAGCTAATTTCATCTTCACAACCACCTTCAGAGATGGGTATTATCTGTTACTTATAGATGAGAAAACCCAGGCACAGTGAGGTTAAATAACTACCCCAAGGTCACACAACTTAACCAGTGTAGTCTGTCGGTCCAAGACACCTATTTGGGAAAATGGGATTGGAATGTTGGCCATGCTGCTTTCTGGCTGAGGACCATGGAACAGACTCCCCAGTTTTGAGGCAAGTTGGAGTCTTACAGACCCAGGCCAGCCACCCACCAGCTGGCAACTAGGGAAGTCATTTATTGTCTGTGCATCTCAGCTTCTTTGTAGCATATGGACATTAATGCTACTGTACAGGGCACTGCACTGATAGAATGAGATTGGAGGACGTGGTGGTTGGTTTTGATGGACTGTCTCCTGAGCTGTGGGGTCAAGAATTATACACAGATGCCTCCTGATTTTAAACCAGGGTGCAGTATAATGAGAACAGCAACACATCTATCTGGTCTTTGTCCCCAGATCCTGGTAAAGAGCTCCAGAAACCCTTGGGATTTCCTGAGTGCTGGGAGTGTCTTTCATTATTCATAATGAGGCCCTTTGGACCCGTAGCCGGATTTATGCTAACAGACTCACTGCCAGCTCCGAGGTCCCTGAGTGAGCTTCAGGATGGTCACTGGTCACCAGAAAAACCAACCAGTTTTCAGCCCTACACTCCACCTCTGGGCGGGGGAGAGAGGCTGGAGATTGCACTCAATCACATGACCGGTGATTTATTCAATCACACCTATGTAATAAAGCCTCAATAAATACTCTAAACAACTAAGTTTGGAGAACTTCCAGGTTGGTGAACATACGAATGTAACAGGAGGGTGATGCACCCTGATTGCACGCATCCGGTTGAGGCTCCTGACCTCAGGACTCGTCCAGACCTTGCTGCCCAATGCATCTCTTTTTCTAGCTCTTCATTTAAATGTAGCCTTTACAATAATGCAGCAGTCATATTACTGCACTTTCCTGAGTTCTTTGTGTCATTCTAGCAACTTATTGAACCTGAAGTGGGCTGTGGGAACTACCAAATTTGTAGCAAAGTTGGTCAGAGGTGTGGGTAGCCTGGAGGCCCGGGTCTTGTGGTTGAACCCCTTAACGTGTGGGATCTTCACCAACTCGGGGTAGTTCATGTCTGAACTGAACTGTGGAACATCCAGTTGTGTCAGACAATCAGTGTCAGAAAGTAAAGAATAAGTTTTAGGACTTCTCTGGTGGCCCAGTGGTTAAGACTCTGCATTTCCACTGCAGGGGGCACGGATTTGATTCCTAGTCAGGGGTCTAAGTGGAGAAGGCAATGGCATCCCACTCCGGTACTCTTGCCTAGAAAATCCCATAGACGGAGGAGCCTGGTAGGCTGCAGTTCATGGGGTCGCTAAGAGTCAGACATGACTGAGCGACTTCACTTTTACTTTTCACTTTCACTTTTCACTTTCACACACTGGAGAAGGAAATGGCAACCCACTCCAGTGTTCTTGCCTGGAGAATCTCAGGGACGGGGGAGCCTGATGGGCTGCCGTCGATGGGGTCGCACAGAGTCGGACACAACTAATGCGACTTAGCAGCAGCAGCAGGGGTCTAAGATCCTGCATATGATGCAGTGCAGCCAAAAAGAAGTTTTGACACCCTGCAAATCCCTGGCATCATTTCATTCTAATTTGATAGTTCAGAAACTCCAAGCCCCTGGCAAGATTGAGAAGCAGTATCGTGGAGCTAGTTGAGCCTGGAGGGAGGAAATCCATGGGATGTTTCTGACCCCCTCTCTTCCCCCACCATGTCCAGCCTTTGCAGAGCCTCACACATGATTTCATTGCCCAAATTAGGAATGTCTACCAGTGAGTGAGCACACATGATGCGCCAAGTACTTTTCATAATTTTTTCCTGGAAAACCATGTATATTTACACCTTCCTATTAAAAGTATTAATTTGAACAAGGGGTTGATAGGTATTGGAATTTGTGAATTGGGTACAAATTAGAAATAATAGCAAGATAGCTATGTACAAATCACATATCTGGTAAAGGACTTTTATCCATACTCTCAAAACTCGGCAGTAAGAAAACAGACAACTCATGTGGTGTTAACTAAAAATCATTTCACAATATGTGTGTATCAAATCATCGCATGGTACACTTTAACCTTTCAATATGTTTTATGTCATTTGTATCTCAAAGCTGGAATTTTAATTCTATTTTTAAAAATATTTATTTGTGGCTATGCTGGGTCTTCGTTGCTGTGAGCCGGCTTTCGCTAGTTGTGGTGAGCAGGGACGACTTCGTTGCAGTGCTTGGACTTCTTATTGCAGTTTCTTCTCTTGTGGGAACGAGCTTCAGTGGTCGTGGCACACAGGCTCATTACTTGTCGTGTAAGGGCTTAGTTGCTCCGCACCATGTGGAATCTTCCTGGACCAGGGATGGAACCCATGTTCCCTTCATTGGCAGGTGGATTCTTATCCACTGAGCCACCAGGGAAGTCTGACAACCCTATTTTTAAAAGCAAAAGATTTGAATAGATACTTTACCAAGGAATATGTATACCGGCGGGCTTCCTGGGTGGCATGAGTAGTAAAGAATCCTCCTGCCAATGTAGGAGACATAGGAGACACGTGTTCCATCCCTGGGTTGAGACGATCCCCTGGAGAAGGCAATGACAACCAGCTCCAGGCTTCTTGCCTGGAGAATCCCATGGACGGAGGAGCCTGGTGGGCTACAGTCCATGGGGCCGCAAAGAGTGGGACACAGCTGAGTGACTGAACACACACATGTATACTGGCAGACCTCGCTTTATTGCACTTCATTTTATTGTACTTTGCAGATTGTGTTTACAAATTGAAGGTTTGTAGCAACCCTGTGTAAGGCAAGTCCATCGGTGCCATTTTTCCAGAAGCATTTGTCTCCTTTGTATCTCTCCGTTACACGTTGAGGGCTTCTCCGGTGGCTCAGCTGGTAAAGAATCCATCTGCGATGCGGGAGGCCTGGGTTCAAGCCCGGGGTGGGGAAGATCCCCTGGAGAAGGGAACATCACATGTTGGTAGTTCTCACAATATTTCAAACCTTCAGCCAGCAAAAAGATATCATTTGCTGAAGGTTCAGATGATGGTTAGCATTTTTTAGCAATAAAATATTTTTAAATTAATGTATGTACATTAAAGACATAATGCCGTTGCACACTTAATAGACTTGGTATAGTATAAATGTAATTGTCATATGTTCTTTATAACCAAAAAATTCACAGGACTCCCTTTATTGCAGTGACCTGGGACTGAACCCGTACTATCTCTGAGGTGTGTCTCTATATGGTAAATAAGCATAGGAAAAGATGCTCAACATCATTAGTCATGAGGGAAATACAAGTTAAAACCACTATGAGATACTACCACACACCTATTTGAGTGGCTAAAATTAAACAAGATGGACAATGCCAAGTGTTAACGAAGACTTGGAGTAACTAGAACTCTCCTGCGCAGCTGGTTGGAATGCAGATGGTCCAACAACTTTGCAAAACAGCTTGGCATTTTCTTAAAAAGTGAAACAAGATTTTTTAAAAAAAATCAGAATTGAACAAAAAAAGTTTTTAAAGTGAAACAACACATACCCCATGACCCAGCCCTTCCACTCAAAAGCATTTACCCAAGAGAAATGGAAGTTTATATCCACACAAAGACATGTATGTGAATGTTCATAGCAACTTTATTTGCAATAAATAGTCCAAAGCTGGAAACAGCTCAAATGTATATCAACAGGCAATTAGCTAAACAAACTGTGGAACATCCATCCAATGGAATACTACTTGGCAATAAAAAGAATGACCATTAATATATGAAACAACATGGATAAATCTGAAACTAATGATGCTTAGTGAAAGAAGCCAAATAAAAAGAGTACATACCATACGTTTGTATTTACATAAATTCTGAAATATGCAAATTCATGCCTAGTGACAAAACAGATCAGTGGTTACTTGGGGCTGGGTAGGCAAGGAGGAACAGGAGAGCCTGATTACCAAGAGGAAGCTTTTGGGGCAATGGAAACATTTATCTTGATTGCAATAATGGCTTCACAGGTATATGTGTGTGAGAGTCATTAAACAGTACATTTTTAATATATGCAGTTCATTGCCGATTATACCTCAATAAAGCTGTTTTAAAAGAAGCAACAGCCTAGAGGAGAACATAGGCAAAACACTCTCCGACATAAATCACAGCAAGATCTTCTATGACCCACCTCCCAGAATATTGGAAATAAAAGCAAAAATAAACAAATGGGACTTAATGAAAATTAAAAGCTTTTGCACAACAAAGGAAACTATAAGTAAGGTGAAAAGACAGCCCTCAGATTGGGAGAAAATAATAACAAATGAGGAAACAGACAAAGGATTAATCTCAAAAATATACAAGCAACTCCTGAAGCTCAATTCCAGAAAAATAAACGACCCAATCAAAAAATGGGCCAAAGAACTAAACAGACATTTCTCCAAAGAAGACATACAGATGGCTAACAAACACATGAAAAGATGCTCAACATCACTCATCATCAGAGAAATGCAAATCAAAACCACAATGAGGTACCATTACACGCCAGTCAGGATGGCTGCTATCCAAAAGTCTACAAGCAATAAATGCTGGAGAGGGTGTGGAGAAAAGGGAACCCTCTTACACTGTTGGTGGGAATGCAAACTAGTACAGCCACTATGGAAAACAGTGTGGAGATTTCTTAAAAAACTGGAAATAGAACTGCCATATGACCCAGCAATACCACTTCTGGGCATACATACTGAGGAATCCAGATCTGAAAGAGACACGTGCACCCCAATGTTCATCGCAGCACTGTTTATAATAGCCAGGACATGGAAGCAACCTAGATGCCCATCAGCAGATGAATGGATAAGGAAGCTGTGGTACATATACACCATGGAATATTACTCAGCCGTTAAAAAGAATTCATTTGAATCAGTTCTAATGAGATGGATGAAACTGGAGCCCATTATACAGAGTGAAGTAAGTCAGAAAGATAAAGAACATTACAGTATACTAACACATATATACGGAATTTAGATAGATGGTGGCGATAACCCTATATGCAAAACAGAAAAAGAGACACAGAAATACAGAACAGACTTTTGAACTCTGGGGGAGAACGTGAGGGTGGGATGTTTTGAAAGAACAGCATGTATATTATCTATGGTGAAACGGACCACCAGCCCAGGTGGGATACATGAGTCAGGTGCTCGGGCCTGGTGCACTGGGAGGACCCTGAGGAGTCGGGTGGGGAGGGAGGTGGGAGGGGGGATCGGGATGGGGAATACATGTAACTATATGGCTGATTCATGTCAATGTATGACAAAACCCACTGAAATGTTGTAAAGTGATTGGCCTCCAACTAATAAAATAATATTAAAAAAAAAAAAAAAAAAAAAAAAATTTTATGCAAATAATGATTAGGAGTCAACTCATAGGATATTATATATGACATACCTAAAAGTGAATATAAATTGCATTTAGCTTTCAGATGGCATCTGGGAATAAATTTCTGATTTAATCAGAAAAAAAAAAAAAAAAAAAAAAAAAAAAAAAAAAAAAAAAAAAAAGAAGCAACAGAAGAAAGCAGCTACAGAGAGAGGGACCTGCTCATAGTTTGTCACAGAACATTGGTTTCATTATCTCCACTTGATTTCATCGTCTAGGAAATGTTGGCTTCTTGGTTTTGTTTTCTAAGCCATTGCTGAGTTTTTTGAGTGCTTGCCTTAAAATATTTAAACTTATGTTTTCTTACAGTTTTTTTTTTTTCTTCTGGATTTCTGACATGGCATGTGCTGTGCTTGGTCACTCAGGCGTGTCCGACTCTTTGCAACCCATACACTGTACCCCACCAGTCTCCTCTGTCCATGGGGATTTTCCAGGCACAAATACTGGAGTGGGTTGCCATGCCCTCCTCCAGGAGATCTTCCCAACCCAGGGATCGAACCCAGGTCTCCTGCATTGCAGGCGGATTCTTTACCATCTGAGCCACCAGGGAAGCCCAAGAATAGTGGAGTGGGTAGCCTCTCCCTTCTCCAGGGGATCTTTCTGACCTAGGAATTGAACTGGAGTGTCCTGCATTCCAGGCGGATTCTTTACCAGCTGAGCTACCAGGGAAGACTGTGACGTGGCATGGGGGATCTTCGTTCCCTGACCAGGGATGGAACTCACCCCCTGCAGTGGTAGCATGGATCCACTGGACCACAGGGAAGTCCCTTACATAGTATTTGATACATACTAAAAGTATGCGGAACCTCACATGTGTTAGGAACTGAGCTATAAATTGAATGTCCATGAACCCAGCACCCCGCCCCCCCCCCCCCCCCCCCCCCCCCGCCACCAGCTAGCCTGAGAACCAAGATATTACCTTCGCAAATCCCTGAGGTCCTTCCTTACCCCAGTCCCACTCCCCTCACAGGGACCGTCTTTTGAATTTTGTGCTTTTCTTCCCCTGATCTCCTAAGCGTCTGATCATGTGTGTGTGCTCAGCGGCTTCAGTCCTGTCCAACTCTTTTGTGACCCCATGGACTGTAGCCCACCAGGCTCCTCTGTCCATGGGGTTCTCCAGGCAATAATACTGGAGTGGGTTGCCATGCCGTCTTCCAGGGAATCTTCCCAACCAAGGGATCAAACTCACATCTCCTGCATTGCAGGTGGATTCTTTAATAGATGGTTTAGTTTTGCTTATTTTTGCCAGCATGCTGTGTGTCATTTTATGCAATTTGCTGTTTTCACTTGACATTACATCTCTATGATTCATCTGTCTTGTTGGATTATGTGTATTACAATACTTCCAATTCTCCCTACACCCTGCAGGTCAATATAGGATATGGTGTGCCTGGGGAAAATACAGCCCAGCAAGCTCACCCAGTCCAGGGACCCAACTGCAGGGCCTCCTTGTCAGAATATCACGTTCATTCCTTCACTCAAAAAGCCTCTGAGTACCAAGCAGTGACTGGACATGCCACCGTGAGCACAGCAGATGCCCTGCTGTCCTGAAGCACACATCTGGTTGTTACTTCTCACCCTGACCCTCACTTGACTCGGGGTATGGGCCAGCTACCCAAACACCCTGGGGTGACTTGCCTCTTCCACTTACCCACAGGATGGCTTCTCTAAGCTTATGGCTTATCTGACCCATCCCAGTGGCTTCTGCCCAGGGAGGGCAATGTGACAGTAGCTGTCACAAGGACAAAGCCAGTTCTGACCCAGCAAGGCCACTTCCAGGAATTTATCCTATGGGGCACTTGAGTATGTACAGAGTGGCACTGGCTTAGGGGTATTTATTGCTGCATCATTTGTGGTATCACACTAATAGAAACAACTGAAATTTCCATCAATAGGATCTAACTATGGTTAATTCACATTAGTTAGGGAAACCCATACAGTGGAACATCATGAGCTATAAAAGAACAAAGGTGGAGGCACTGATCATGGAAAGTTCTCCAGGACAGATTTTTTTTTTTTTTGGCCATACTGCACAGCTTATGGGATCTTAGTTCCCCAACCCGGGATCAAACCTGGGCCCTGAGCAGTGAAAGCACAGAGTTTTAAACACTGGACTGCCAGGGAATTCTCTCCAACTCTCCAGGACAGATTTTAAAGGGCAAGATATATTCCACTGTGTGGAATATATCACCATGTAAGAAAGGGGAAAGACTAATGCATGCTGAACTGCTTAAACATGCATGAGAAAAAAAAAAAAAATGCATGAGTACTTCCAGAGAGTTCATAAGTAACTGGGACCTGGATATGAGACTTGTCAACACAGATAAAATAACAATTTTGGTCTTTCGTGCATATTCCCTGGCTTCTTGACCTTTCTTTGGCTGGCAGCCAGCCTTTGCTGGCAGCAAATATTTTATCAAAGGTCCCTGCTTTTCCCAGGCCCCCTGCTTTTGACACTTTACAGTCTGACCACCCCCCAACTGCTTTAGTGTGTTGGGGGACTGGCCTGCCACAAGGTGGCACTGTCTGCTGCCTGCTGCTCTGGGCTGAAAGTCCTCCCAGGGTACCTGGGCGTCAAAGGTTGGGGTCTGTGTCCACTGAGTGGAAGCTCACCTCCCCAACCCTGGCACTCCTCAATCCTGCACCTCTGCCAAGAAATCTGGAAAAACGGAAGTTAGGAATCATATTCCTGTCACCCCCTCCACCTGGCCCATTGAATGCCCCCCGAGTGGGTGCAGACAAACCTTCAGAACCTGGAAGGTGCCTCTTGCCTTCCTTTGGGTCTCAGGGAGAACACAGGAGCTCTGTCTCCGCCCCTGATCTGAGCCCCCATTTCAGTTGAGAAACCCTCCCTTGCCCCTAAGAGAGCAGTCAAACCTCTGCAGGAGGGTGGACAAGGGGACAATGTGACCAACATGAGATGGCTCAGGGTCCCCTGCCAGAAGCACTAGGGATGGGGCTGCCATCTGCCCACCCACTCAGCACTTCATTCATTTATCAAATATTTACCAAGGGCCCACAGTTGCAGAGTTCTCATCCAGCACTTGAACATCAGAAGGAAGGCGACTGGGCCAAACAGACCTTGGACCTTTGCTCAGGCTCCTCCCCCAGCCCCAGACCTCCCCGCCCTCTGTACCCTTGGTCCTGCCTCACCTACCCAAAGACTCTGCTCAAGTGCAGCCTGGTTAGTGTCTGGAACCACTCGGGGCTCCCTGGCCTGGGGGTACAGCACTGTCTAAGAGGGACACATGGGAGAATGACCATGGAAAGCCCAAAGTCAGCAACAGGTGGATGGATGTGCCCTCGAGATGCAGGCTCCAGCAAGGAGGACAGCTGCCCTCACTGGGGGCTGGCCCACATCGGGGTAGGGAATCCCTCTGGGAGCCCAGGAACTCTTGTTAAATGGACACAGGCTAATTGTCCCAGAGCCTAGCTTGATGAGCACGCCCGTGTTTAGTAATCCCAGCCTGACAGAGCAGACAGCAGGTGGGAGGCAGCCCCAGGCCTGGGCGCGGGATGCAGGTCGCGACAGGCTGTCTCCATAGGCTGCAGCCTCCCTGGGGCTGGGTAGAGCAGCCCTGGGCTGGCCCCTTCTGGGCCCTTCCACAGGCTACCTGGCGGGCCCCCACCTGGGACAGGGGTCCTCTAGATGAATCCGTTGTTTGGGGCCTCCCCCCACCCCATCAGCATAACTCCTTGGCCACAAAGGAGACCTCACACTGCAAGGCGGGGGGGGGCAGCGGGGCTCATCCTGCGCAGGGGAGCCCAGGAAGACACAGCGACCCTGAGCTCTCACGGGGGGCCGAGGCCTCCCCTTCACCTCTGCCTGGCACCCCATGAGAGAGTCACCAGAATACTGGTGGCCCCCCTTCCATGTTTCATCCGCAGCCCCTGGTGCCTAGAAAGATGCGCTGGAGGGAGACGTGGTGGGAAATGAGGCAGTGGGCTCAGCGTCCCCTGACCCAGAGGGACAAGTGGAATAAAATCAAACCAGCTTTAATGCCAATATAGTCTCTCTTTTAAATACCATGTTCCCCAGGATGGAGCGCAGGGGCAGGCTCTTGGCAGGATGAGTGGAAAGGAAAAGTGAAACAAAATGGAATGGATAGCCCCGGGCTGCCCCCAAACTGCTCAGGGCCCTGCCACAGCGCTCTGGGGACCAGCTGCCCACTTGGGAGGGAGATATGACAGCAGCTTCTTCTGGTCCAGTTATTGCGGAGGTGTGGGCTGCGGGCCCCTCCCTTCCCCAGCCCCCAGACTCTTCTCAGGATTTCTGCCCTTTCAGACCAGCAGAACCAGGGCCTGAGCTCCTCTGATCTCGGAGGGGCCCCCCTGCCTGAAAGAATTGCTGTGTGGGGCAGGCGAGGGCGCCCCTGGCCAAGCCAGCTAGGTGACTTGCTCAGTAACTGCTCTGGTGGCCTGTGAGAATGTAGAGGTTGCTGTGAGCCCCAGGCTTGTCGGTGGGAATGCTCTCAAGGATGATGTCTCTGGAGGGGAGGGAGAATGGAGGTGAGCAAGGTGGGAAGGGACATGGCACCACCATCTGTGTGTGGGGGGGGTGACCGATGGGGAGGCCGGGCACCATGTCCTACCTGTGGGCACCGAGCACTCGGAAGATTCTCGTCTCATCTGTGATCTCCTGGGTCACCTGGGAAGAAATGGGGCGCTGAGGCCACCCCAGCACATCCTCTCCTAGAAGGTGGGAAGGCCTAGGTTCCCGAGTCCCCCTCACCTCATTGGTGTCCAGGCTGCGGCCCTGCATCCCATGGCTCCAGAAGGCCAGCACGCTGTCCTGCAGGCACACTGGGAAGGGCCGGGCCACCATCAGCCCCCTGCCTGCCCGGGGGCCACTGGTTACCCCAGCTACACCCCGGGCCCAAGACTGGGTCACAGACCATACTGCAGGTGGCCAGGATGGCTCTCAAGAGGGGCTGGGGGACCTGCCTCCTTGTTCTGCTGCCAGCCCCGAGCCCCAGGGCCACATCATGTGCTCCAGGCTGGCATCTTCTGCACCCATCCCCACCCTCCACCATCCAGTTCACTTACCCACAGTCTCAATGGGGAAGTCAAAGGTCAGCACGGGCGCCAGTGTGGCTGTGGGCTCGCCCAGCAGGTTGACAATCCTCACGCAGCCTGCAGAGTGGCGGGGTGAGGGGTGCTGATGGGTGGGGGGGCTCCCTCACCACCCCCTCCAACACCCTGGCCCTGATCCCAGGAACACTCACGATCAAAGCAGACCAGGACTGTGTCCCTGTCCACCTGGATCACCTGCTGGGCCGAGCCTGGGAACCCCTCTGCAGTTAGAGAAAGGAGACACAGCCTGGCTGAGCCACCAGCCCCGCTCTGGCCCCAAGAGGATGACATGGGGCGGGGGGCGGGTTATTAGGCAGCTTTCACCACAAGAGCATCCCAGGGGCATCATGGCACCGGATCTCACTGCACAGCTGGGGAACTGAGGCTTGGCGCCAAAGTGACCCATCTGTAGGCTCACAGGGAGCCGGGCTGAACCCCAGAGAGCTGCAGGAGAGCAGGGACCCCAGAGTTAGGGGAGCCAGGCTTCAAGACTCAGTCACTATGTGACCTCGGACCTGAGCTTCAGGTTCCTTAACTGTAACCCAGGCATGAAAATGCCTACCTCGCAGGGCCACTGTGAGAATCAAGAGTGAAATCTCATGAGACCCCTGGCTGGGAGTTTGGGCACCGTATGGTTTAGGATGCCTTCCCCTTCCTTCACCCACCGCCATTCCCCTCACTCCCTGAGCTGCCTCAGCACGCAGGATCCTGCTTCCTTGCTCAGAATGAAGGCCTCTGGCTCCTGCCTTCCCCAGCTTAGCTGTCCCTGCAGCCCCCACGGGGTTGTCAGGTCGTCTTGGCTGCTGAGCCCTGTGGTCTAGTGACATCTTCTATGGGGAGACCCGGCTGAAGGGAAGCTGGGAGCTTCGGGGTCCCCAAGGTCTCCGTGGAGCTGTAAACCGTGGGGCACTCTCTATGTATACAAATCACGTGCGCGCACACACACTCATTCACACAGAGCCTGGCCCTCCAGCTCACCGGGTGGGATGAGGATGTCGGGAGTCAGGCCAGCCTCCAGCGGTAGGACGTGGAACAGGACGCGGCAGCCGGGCCCCTCAGGGCCCTCGGCCCCCACACACACCTGCGGTAGCTCCTTCCCATCCAGTACCAGCGGCTCCAGCATCCCTGCTGGGCTGGGCAAGGGACTGGAGAAGTTCTGGGGGCAGAAGCGGAGCTCAGGTCTTCATTTCCTCCCCCAGGCCCCCCTGCCGCCCGCCCGGGGGGGTCCCCCCACCGGCCCCGCACCTTCAGCAGCAGGAACTTCTGCAACGGCTCGTACCACTGCAACAGGAGCAGGCTGGCGGGGAGCGCGGCCAGAAGGAAGGTACTGCCCGTGTGGGGGTTCCGCACTGCGGGAGAGGAGGCGGTGGGCCCAGGGGCTGTTCCCGCCTTGCCCAGCTAGCCCCGCCCCGCCCCGCCCCGCCCCCTACCCCCCCCCATCCCGCCCCCACCTCGTCCCGCCGGCCCCCCTAGCTCTTACCCACACGACACTGCAGGCAGCCTTTGGTGTCAGGAATCTTGTTGGACAGGGCAAATCGCCTGGGGGGACAGCAACCAGGGCAGGTGTCCCCGGTGCCATCCTGGGCAAGGCCCGCCCCCAAGCAGAGCCCTAAGGATGGGTTCTAACACCTTCCCTGCCTCACAGGTGGCAGACTGAGGCTCTGAAGGCCAAGCCACTTGCTGGAGTAACTGAGAAGCGGATGTGACGCTGGGCCTGCGGCTCCAGCATCCAACTTGACAGCCTGGAGCCCGTACATCCAGACCAGGGGTTTGGCTCACAGAGTTACCTCTAACTGTGACTGGGGGGCAAGGCACCTCACTTCTCCGTGCCTCAGCTGATTCCTCTGCAGACGGGGGCCGGGGGTGGGAGTGGGGTGGGGGTGACCATGGAACCCACCTTCCAGGATCACAGTGAGGTTTGTATGAGTTAACTCAGCAGAGGGCTGGCAGCAGAGCCCGCCACAGCAGGTGCCCTCACAGAAGGCTAGCTTTTCTCATCCCCTATTAATACTTTCCCACCTATTTTCAGTCATTGAGAATCCTTTTTAAGGAAAGGAAGGATACAAATGTTGTTGCTTAGTTGCTAAGTCATGTCCAACTCTTTTGCGACCCCATAGACTATAGCTGGTCAGACTTCTCTGTCCACGGAATTTCCCAGGTAAGAATAATGAAGTGGGTTGCCACTTCCTCCTCCAAGGGATCTTGCCAACCCAGGGATCGAACCCGCATCTCCTGCATTGGCAGGCGAGTTCTTTACCACTAAGCCATTCAGGAAGCCCAAAATGAAGAAATGAGGGTGTGGAAGGGCTGGGAGCTGATTCAGGCTCCAGCTCCTCCTTCAGCCAGAGCACTCAGGGCCAGTTCCCACCCCCCATGCCACATGTCACAGGTGGGCAAGCTGGCCAGAGGAGATGGACACTCGCAGGAAAATAGCGATCGCCCTGCCCTCCTGTTTCCGCTGAGGCTATTCCCTGGGGTGGCCAGTGGGTGGCGTCCTTTGGTGCTGAGGGAGAAGCAGGTCCTTGCTCTGGTTACTTGCTGTCCCCCAAGCCCTCAGGGGATGTTCCGAACCCGTTTCTTGCTCTGAGGAACAGGGCAACATGCCAACAGCCCACCCACCTCTCCCTGTGATCCAGGGCCTGTCTGCACCCTCTGCTGGGACGTGGGCCCTGCCGAGGAAGCCAGCCCTTCTCTCCCCCTGCCTTCGCTCCTCTCTCCCCTGTTCCTTCCACTCTCTTCCCAGTTGGCCTTCAGATGGGACAGAGGCAGGTTTCTTTTTTTGTTTTTTTCTCCAACAATTCCAGATCTCCTCTGTGACTTCCCGAACACACACCCACAGCTGCCTGTGACTCGGGGCTGTACTGGGCCTGTTTCCTGCAGGTCCTGGGCCAAAGCAGAGGTTGGCCTGGGACGGAGCTCGGGAAGCCCTGAGGCCACTGGGTTCCCAATGTGGTCCTCGAGCAAGCCTGCTGCACGAAGGGCCTGGGACCCTCAGCTCCCCGGTGGGTGCAGCCACGGCCCAGCCTCCTCCACCCTCCCCACTGGCTTCCACCACCCATCTGGTCATGGCAATGTCTAAGCCCACAGTCCACCTGCCCGCTCAGATCTCAGGGCCACCCCCCACTCCCCAACAAGAGCTGAGGCCTGTCTAGTACATTTCAAACTCCACGTGACACCACTGAATTCTGCTCCACCCGCAGCTGATGACAGTTCCATCCTTCCGTTGTCAAGGCCAAAACCCTGGAGTCATCCTTGACTCCTCTCTTTCTCTCCCATCCACCAACTGTCAGGAAATCCTGTTGGTCTGGCTTTGAAAATAAAACTGGAATCTAACTGCCTCTGTCCTTCACCGCTACCGTGGTCCAAGGCGCCATCGCGTCCCACCAGCCCCCTAACAGGCCTCTGCTTCCGGTTGCATCTCCTCCAGCCTCCTCCCAGCGCAGCAGCCAGACTGACCTGTGAGAACCTCAGCCAGGGCACACTCAGTCAGGGTAAAGGCCTCTCTGTGGCGACAGGGCCCTCGGAGGCCAGCCCCTTCTCACTCCCTCCACGTGGACCCCCTGATTCCTTGCTCTTCCTCATACAAGCAGGCCTGGCCCCTGGGCTCCAGCCCCCACCCCACCCCCAGATATTCTCAGGACTCACCCGGTCACCCCCTCCAGGTCTTTGCTCAAACAGCACCCTCTCAGGGACGTCCTTCCTGACCACCCTGATGACCACCGCCTCCTGACCCTGCTCCATGTCACCACTGCACTGACTCCTTCCTCATGTCCATTGTCGTCTGTCCCTCTGGACAGAGTCTGAGAGTACAAGGGTCTCTAGTTCCCAGGAGGTTCTCATGCCCAGGAGACTGCCTGGCACACACCAGGTGCTGGATGACTGAATGAGGGCCTCTACCACCCATGGACAGAGGAGCCTGGCAGGCTACAGCCCAGAGGGGCGCACAGAGTCGGACATGACTGAAGACTTAGCAGGCACACCCCACCTCATGAGCACACCTCAGTCTGCTCACTGGGGGTCTCCCAGTCCTTCCCTTCCCCTCACACGCACTCTCATTAGTCCCCAAACCCTGTCAACCCTGCTTCCTAAATACTGCTTGGGTCCATCCAGTTCCCACTGCCCTCCCTCGTCTCAGGTCACTACACTGGCCTCCTTCCCAGGCCCTCTCATCGGTCTCCCGCTCCGTTCATCCTTCCTGCTCTCACCACAGCCGTCGGCAGACGCTCCTGTGTCCATCTGCCCAGACAAGCCCCTCTCTCCCTCCCCAGCGCCAGGAGAGGGCATGTGACCAGGCCTGCCTGGCCCCTGGCTCCTCAGCTCGTGGCCGCAGTGACCAGCCCAGAAGTGGGCGCAGCCCTCAGCGAGGCCCGTGAGAATTGGCCCCAGCCTGTGGGGGGAATTACTTGGAAACAGAGGTTCCAGTTCCACGGGTTTATTAGCTAGTGGAACACTGGGTGGATCTGCAGGTAGCTGTCACCGGACAGGAAAGCCTACTTGAGGATGTCGGTGACAGGAGGAAAACAGAGCCAGGAGGCGCAGGAGACGCCTACGGGAGCCACCGCAGCCTGGGTCCAGCGGGGCCTGCACTGACCCTGCTCCCGTCAGTGCTGTATGTCAGTCCTTGGTCGCTCAGTCCTGTCTGACTCTTTGTGGCCCCATGGACGGCAGCCCGCCAGGCTCCTATGTCCGTGGGATTCTCCAGGCAAGAATACTGGAGTGGGTTGCATTTCCTTCTCCAGGGGATCTTCCCAACTCAGGGATCGAAACTGGGTCTCTGAATAGTGGATGGTTTCTTTACTGTTGTGAGCCACCAGGGAAGCACCAGACCCCACGCCTACCCGAGGCATTAAATTCCCCTTTGTGCTGAAGCCAGTGAGTGAAATCACCCGCAACAGGAAGAGTCCCGACTAACATACAGAGGGATCCTACTCAGATGCTCCTGGGGCCACTGCCAGTTGGACAAAGCCCAGACCCCAGCCTGGCATCAAGGGCAGGGCTCTACCACCTGGACGGCTTCCCGTTGGGCTGCCCCCCTCCCCCACTCAGGCCAAACACCTTCTACCTCCCCAGATCGCCTAGGAGAATTCACACGTACTTCTCCCTCGCTGGAAGGCTGTTCTCTAACGCATCTGCCTGGAAGACCCCCACATGCCGTCAACTCCCACAAGCTCGCCTGGCCTCTCTGAGGCCTCGCCGCCCCTCCCAGCTCTGGCTCACCTCAGTCCCTAGAGCTGAGTGTTAAGGACTCATGGGACTTGCTGTCCCCAAGCCCAGCCTAAGAACTGCCATTTCCCAGTGCTCGGGAGACATTTGCCCCACAGCCTACCCACCTCGACGCCAAGGGCTCACCTGACATATTCACACCCACTGTCTCCTTCCCTCCCAACAGGCCTGGGGGCAGCAGGAGGGGAGGCTACCAGCTGGATGGACCAACGAGGAAACTGGGCCTCAGAGAGAGGCCAAGTGACATGACTAAGATCCCAATGGTCTCAGGACCAGGAAAGGCCATGTTCCAGCCTTGGCTCTGTCCCTCTGTCTCCCCGGGCGCTCCCATCCTGCAGGACCAGGTTCCCCCAGGGTCGCTGACCTGGGGATGATACGCTGGGTGAGGCGGTTGGTGGGGATGGAGAGGGGGACCTGCTGCTGTAGCCGCCGCTGCTCAAACAGGCCTGGGAGGTCGTGGGCCCAGATGTGTGTGGATTTCCCTGCGGAGGGAGGTGGAAGGGAGTAGGGATCAGAGCTGGGGGGCAGGGTGCTGGCCCCGCCCCCTGCCCGCCCCACCCCGGTACCTGAGAGGGACAGTAGCACGTTGTTCACGCAGTAGAGCCAGGCGCAGCGGTGCGAAATCAGCTGGAGGCCACAGAGTGACAGGTGGACAGCGGTCAGCCCCCCAGGCTTCCCCGGCCCCCAGCCCTCCCCTGCCTGCCGGGCCTCACCTTCTCCAGTGTATCCTCATGTAGTTCATGCAGGTTGAGGGTATAGATGCCTTCCTCGGCTCCCACCACTAGGAACTGGTCTGCAGGTTGGGGTATGGGGTCAGAGTCAGCCACATCCCCTGGCCCAAGCCAGGGATTCCCAGTCTCCTTCTTCCTCCCTATCCCTGCCTACCCCGGGTGACAGGGTGAATCCAGGTGATAGCAGCATGGATCCGCAGGGGGCAGCCATTGAAGACCTTGGAGAAGCAGGCGCCCATCTGGAGAGGAGGCAGGAGGCTGATAAGGAAGTTAAGGGGCGGTGGGGGGCAGTGGGGGGGGGTGGGCAACAGCTGGTAGGACAGCAGGCGGCCGGGAGGCGGAGCTATGAGACAAACACTTACGTGCACCTTGGGGGTCGGGGGGAGCCCATGGCAAGATGACCTCTGGGAGGGAGGAAAGGAGTCAGGGTCTTACCCGCGGACTCCCATCTCCCCCACCCCGCTTCAGCACCCCCTCACCTCAGGATCTTCCCGGTGCTTCATGGTGGCCCAGGCGGTGGGGAGCAGGGGAGGACTGGCAGGGCCTGGGTGCGGTAGGGGTGGAGTTCCTGCAGGCACAGAGCGGCCGTGAATTCCAGTCCCAGACCACCCCTGGGCTGGCCTCCTGCTCCCCCACACCTGGGCATACCTGGGAGACTGGGTTGAAGGTCCTCGGCTGGAGGCTCAGTGGGAGATGACCCCAAGAACGGGGCCCTCTTGATGGTTCCTATGGTGTCATCTGGGGAGTCCAGCTCCTGGCGAGAGGGTGAGGGGACCCAGCCCACTGTTAGCAAGTGACCCTGTAATCTACTCTCAGCCAGCAGCACCCCCACCTCCAGCTCCCCTCCACTCTGAACCTGGAGTTCCAAGGCTGGCCGGATGGTCAGGCTCCTGTTGGGGACAGATTGGAGGGAGACGAGATGTGAGGTGTAATGGGGTCATGAGCCATGGCCCCACACCTCCCCGGGCTGCGGGCCGGGCCCTCACCTTTCCTCCAGGGCCTCCTGGACTGACTGCAGCAGGCTCCTGGGCAGGGATGGGGAGGGGTCAGAGGTCAGCCTGCCCTCCTGCTCCTGCCCCCCTGAAGCTTCCTTCCCCCTCACTCACCCGCTCAGCTCTTCCTTCCCTAGCAGCGTCCACTCCTCTTCCCACTGTGGGGAAACCAAGTCAGAAAGGCCGGGAGGGAGGCAGAGAGACAGACAGGCAACGTGAGAGGGTGCTAGAGAGATGGGGGAAGAGAGAGAGAAGGCAGACAGACAGACAGGCAGATGGAAAGTGAGATGATAACAGGCCAGAGAATTGGGAGAGAGACAACAAGAGACCAAGAAACTGTGAAAGAGGGACAAGCACAAAGAGTGAGAGAGAAGGAGACCGTGAGAGAGAGAGGAGCGGAGAGACTGAGATTGTGGGGGCGAAGAGAGATGCTGATAACAAGAGACAGCGAGAGAGCAGAGACGGTGAGTCAGACAGCCCAGCAGTCACAGCGACTGAGGCAGAGGAACGTGCCGAAGGAGGGGGCGGGGCAGGGGGGTCCTCCAATGAGTGACAGGCCCACGTGTGTTTTTTGGCCATGCTGCATGGAGCACGTGGGATCTTAGTTCCCCAACCAGGGATAGAACCCGCACCCCCTGCAGCAGAAGCGTGGAGGCTTAATCACTGGACCGCCAGGGAAGTCCCAGGCCCACATCTTAGAAAGGCATGATCGCTCTCTGCCACTCTCCACCAACTGTCCCAAACAACCTGCCCCAGGAAGGATACCCCAGCTCTCCCGGTCCCTGCACGGACAGGTCTGTTAGAACGGCTCTCCTCGGCCTAAGGGCCAGGCTGCTGCAGTGTCAAGGCTCCTGGATTTGAGATGCTTGGCTGCCCGCATAGCTCCCTAGCCCTGCCCCAAGGACCACCCAGCCACACAGCCAGCCCCTCACCGGCTCGTTCAGTGGGTCTGTTTCCTTCCTGCGTGGGGCGCCGAATTTCACCTGGTGAACTGGGGGCCCAGATCCAGGGGTTAGGGGACCAGAGACTCAGGACTGATCCCTAAACTCATACCAACTCCACACACAGCCCCCCACCAACTCCACACAGATAGCCCTCTGCCAACTCTCCCAACTCTATACATTGAGCCCCCCACAAGGCAAACACAAAGTCCCGCACCAAGTCCACACTCAGCCCTCCATCACCAAATCTACATACATAGCCCCCCAATCCACACAGCCCCCCACCAAATCCATACACACAGCCCCCCAATCCACCCACAGCTCCCCCTCCCAAAAACAGACTCACACTGGATCTCCGAGGGGGTCCTCTCGGCTGGGCCATGCTGCCCCCGGGAGTGAATGGTGTCCGGAAATATGTCATAAGTCTACAAGAGAACACACACGGTGGACACACGCCCACACTCAACTCATACTAGGTATCCCTTGAGGTGCTTTATCCACACTGACGTGTTTGTATTCACAGTAACGCTCTGAGATTACAGTGAGATTAAATGCACCTTCCTTTCACAGGTGAGAAAACCAGCACAGAGAAGCGAGGAACGTGCCAAAGATCACAGAGAAAACAGAAGGTGGCTTAAGTTAAGGATCTTCAGTTAAGGACCGTCAGTTAAGGTGGCCCTTAAACGTCACAGGACCAAGGGCAGGCACCCATTGGAGTGGGCGAAAAGGAGGCAAACCGGCTCAGGGACGATTCCTAAGGGGTGGGCTCAAGCAGACCAAGGCTCCCCGTGCTGCAAACAGACAAGCTGAAGGGACGTGACTGTATCACCTCTGTATTCCTCACCCGCAGACCAGGCCAAGACCCAGTCCCCAGGGGCTCTCACCTACCTCCAGGTCACAGTCTTCTGGAGAGGGGGTTCCCAGGTGGGGATCATTGGCCTTGTCCAACAGCTGTGTGAGGAGAGCCCGAGGCAGCTGCTGGGTCGTGAAGGGGTGCTGGAGGATGGAGGGAGGTGCAGCTTGGTCCCTGGCCTCCGGTCCCTGCTTCTGAGCATCAGGCCCCCTGCTCCACCCTCCTGCCTCCCACCTGCAGAAGCTTCTCTGCCGTTGGTCTCTTCTTGGGATTCTTGGTCAAAGCAAGCTTGAGGAAGTGATGGAAATTCTGGGTCCTAGTGGGTACAAGAGTCCCCCCAATCCCGGCCCAGGTTAGCCCTCAGCAGAGCATCCTGCCCCACCCCAGAGGATTCTGCTGAGCCTGCCCAGGAAGGAGCCAGCTTGAGGCCGCGGGCAGCTGGCCTGAGCAACACTGCTGTTGCGACATGGCAGTGCGTCCATCATCAGCCATCTGCCTTTCTTCCTTGTCCACACAGGTCCCTGGCGCGGAGGCAGGGCCCAGGCCCGACTCCTGCAGACGGTCTGCGGAGGCCCAGGACGGGCAGACCCTCAAGGCTGCACAAGGAGCCGGCAGACAGCTCCTCCACCTGCACTGGGCTGGACTGAAAGGGGGGCCCCAGCAGGGGATGTGGCCCTTACCAGCGAGTCTTGTCTCTCAGCTTTGGCGGCTGGAAGCTGCTCTTCGACATGAGCATCAAGGCCCTGTGGAGACCACAGGTCAGAGGTCAAGGGTTACAGGGCTCTTGGGCCAGGCCAGGGGCAAGTGTTCTGCTGACCTCATGGGATGCAGGTGGAAGAGAGGCGGCTGCAACTCGCCCAGCTCGATGGCGGTGATGCCCAGGGCCCAGACGTCACACAGCTCATTGTAGCCACCTTTGCGCTCCACGGCGGCCACCTCTGGGGCCATCCTGGAGGCAAGCTCACATATGAGATGGCCAGGGGCCTCCACTCACGGCCCCCACCCCCTCAGCCAAAGGCGCAGCCTCACCAGTATGGAGTCCCAATGAAAGACCTCCTCTTGGCCACAGACGCTGTCAGCTCGCCTGACACCCCGAAGTCAGCTGCAGGGAGAAAAGCCGCTCTCACCCCACCTCAGGCTGCCGCTCCCCACCCACGGCCAGGGCACAGGCTCAGGATGCACCTGGCGGGGCTCCGACAGCAGGTGGCCCAGGCTCAGCCACAGCGGCCACAGGCACGAGGCAAGGCCAGGTTCTCCTGGGAGGGGTCGACCACCTTCTAGCCCTGACCCAGTGCCCGGTCCCGGGTTAGACTCCATACAGACCCAACCACATCCAACTTTCCAGCAGGAAGGGAGAACGGTGCCACATTCTAAACGGGGAACCAAGGCTCAAGTGGTAAAACGACTTGCCCGAGGACAAGCAGGCTCCCAGACTCCAGAAGCTCCCACAGAACCCTCACCCTGATGGTGTCCCCAGGGTACTGACCCAGCTTGACATCTCCCTGGAGGGTGAGGAGAAGGTTGGCTCCCTGTGGGAATGGAGGAGAGAGAATCCCGTCTGGTGCCCCCGAGAGTCCCCTCCTCCTGCCCACGGTGCGCTTGGCCAGACCCCTACCTTGATGTCTCTGTGGATCTTCCCCTGAGAGTGCAAGTGATGCAGCCCCTGCGGAAAGAGGAGCCCCTGAGAGCAGCTGCCCCGTGTACCTCCCCTCTCCTGACCCCCCAGGCCTGGGGCCCCCCACCCAAGCAGCTTCCTCCACCCCTCTCCCCAAACAGGAAGTGACTGAGCCAAAAGGGAAATGGGCTGCTTCCGGCAATAGGGCTGGGGCCCCTTCCCCCCCAGGACCCACAGCCCCTCAGGCAGCTCAGCCTGAGGGACTCCACCCACCCCACCCCACCCCACCCCACCCCACCCCAACACACACAGGGGCCTGCTGGGCTGCCTGCTCTGCTCCTGGGGACGAGGGTGTGAGCAGTCCTACGGGCCCAGCTACCTTCAGTGCCTCCCGACAGACATAGGCAATCTGCCGCTCCTCCAGGGGCCCGGTGGCTGCAATGGAAGGAGTAAGGGCTGGCTTGGGAGTCTGGGGGTGATATGCTGACCCACCCAGGCTCCACCCTGTGTAGGGGAAGCAGCAGGCACTGCTGGTAAAAGGGGAGTTGGCCACATCCCCTCCCGACATAGGGTAGGATATACAGCCCAGAGAAGGACAGCATTTTTCTCAAGGTCACACAGCCAGTGAGACGTGGAGAGGGGCCCAAGTGCAGGGCCTCAGTGCTCTCCTCCTGCCCTATGTTGGGGTAGGGGATGGGAAGAAGGCTGTGGCCCTCTGGGGCCTGGAGTCCTAGCCCTCACCGTGGTAAATCTCCTGCAGGGACCCCCCTCCGCAGAACTCCATGCAGATCCACAAGCGGTCATTCCTGGGGTGACACAGAGCTGGGGGTGGGCACATGGCAGGGCCACATGGGGCTGCCTGGGGGCGGGCACGGGGATGAAGCAGCCTCACCTGAGGTAGCTGCCAATGTAGGCCACCACGTTGGGGTGGCGGCACTCACGCAGGATGGTGATTTCCTGCTGAAGGGAGCTGATGTCCTCCCCTGGGAAACACAGGCGTCATGAAGGGGGCCGCCTTAACTCAGTGCCCCCATCTGCAAAATGGGCACAGAGTGCCTCCTCTCTTCAGGCCAGACAGGTGCCAGCTGACAGTACCTCCTGGGGCCTGCCTCTCAGGGGGACGTTGGAAATGTCAACTCTCCGCCCCTCACACCGCGCCCGCCCGCGACGCGCTCTGCCCTCCCTCCAGCGCTGAGGCCCTGGCTCCCGGCCCTCACCTGGGTCTAGCTTGACTATTTTGACCGCGGCCAGTTCGGACGTGACCGTGTCGCGGGCCTGCAGGGGCGGAGGGTTGAGGAGGGATGAGGAGGGGGTGAGGAGGGATGAGGAGGAGGCGGGGCCGGGGGCCAGCTCCCGCAGCAAGACGCAGAGCGCGTACCCCCGCTCTCCCCTCTCCCGCCCGGCCCGCCGCCCGGCGCACCTTGTAGACGTCGCCATAGGTCCCGGCCCCCACGCGCTGCAGCAGCTCGAAGCGGTCCCGTGGATCCTGCAGCGACACGTTCTGCAGCAGCGCCATGGCCCGGCGCCGGGCAGGCGCGAGCTGCGGAGCCGGCGCGGGGCGGCGCGGGGCGGGGCGGGGCGGGGTGTGACGGGCGGGGCGGGGTAGTACCGCCGGGGCGGGCGCCGGTGGCTCCGAGGCCGCGGGGGCGGGACCGAGCCCCAGGGCGGGGCCAGGCCGGGGATGCCCCGCCGCCCGGCCGGGAGGAGGCGCCCGCGGACCGACCCTCGGCGGCAAGGGGAAGCCCCGATCCCGGGGCGGCGCCGAGGCTCTTCCGTCAGCCACTGGTTCCTCGAGCTCTACAAGTGGGGAGCCTGAAGCCCGCAGGGCCAGAAGGCAGAAGAAAGAGGGGACGCTCCACCCCAAAATTCCCAGATGAAACACCGACAAGTATTTTTTTTTTTTTTTACAAAATGTATTCATCTTCCTTGGAACTGAAAAATAAATCTATGTACAAAACAGGAAGAGATCAGGCTCCCCTCACCCACTCGCAAACAAACCCCTGTAGATTTCCTCTAGGGTCCCCCGAGACAAGCTGGACCTCGGGGAGGTTCCCAGAGGGTCGAAATAAAGGTCTGCTCTGATCTGGGGCCAGTCTGGGCAGGGAGGGGGCAGGGCTCAGGACTCACACAGGCCGGGGGCAGAGTTTCGTGTCCCCGACCCATGCGACAGAGAAGGAAGCTAGCATTTCCAAATTCTGGAAGCGTTTCTTAGGTTCTTTGTGGTAGGGGGCTTGGATTTCCCAAGGAATGGAATTCTGAAGTGCGGAAACGTTCTCCTAGGAGCTGGGCGGGGTCCTTGGTTCCCTGGCAGTAGGTGGGACCTGTGCTTCTAGGGTTTAGAGTGAAAGAGCCCCATGGGCTGGAAGCAACCCTGAGCCAATACCGGTCAGGACGAAGGTTAGAGCCTCGATTCTGAGGTGAATGCTGTTTCCCGTGGCTGGACCTTTAAAGACTGGTGATGGGCTCAGAGGGAAGGTTTCAGATGGCCGGCTGGGACCCTAGGGGATGGGCTCTATATTCCAATGACTGGGCAGAGCCCTCGATTCGGGCGCGGGGCAGAGTCTGTACTCTGGGAACCTGCAGCCTGGGTTCCGGGTAGGGATGGGGCCTGGGGGCGGAGCCTGCGCTCAAGAGGCAGGGGTGGAGCCTCGTCGGGTTGAGGGCGGGCTCCCGGTAGGCGGATATGGAGTCCGGGTACTTCAGAGACCCTTGCGCTGCCGCTTGAGGAAGGAAAGCGTGTAGTCACTAGGTGTAGACACTTTCTGCTTCTTCATCTGCACTTGTGACTGCGCCGTGAGCTGCAGTTTGATGGCGCTCGAATTGATCTTGGTGGCCACAAGCAGCTCCTTCATGCCTTTCATCTTCTCGCTCTGGAATGTCAGCACCGGACCCTCGGGTGGCGGTGATGCGGCGGGTGCCGGCGCTGGAGCCGCGCTGCCGCCTTCAGCGCCGCGGGCAGTCCCGGGGACTGTGCCTGGGGGCTTCCGAGGGGGTCCTGGCACCGCACCCTGGCCCGCGCCTGGGCCCTTGTCCAGAGCCGGCTTTTTAGGAGGCGGCGGCTCCTCTGGCTTGGATTCCCGCCGTGGGCCCCGCCGCCGGCCTTCTCGGGCTTCCTCGCCCCACGGCTCTTCAGCCTCTGCCGCCTCCGCCTCTCGGCTCACTATGCGTACCTTCTGCCGCACCTGGGCCGCATGGGGAGGACAAGTGAAGGCCAAGGTTGCAGGCCAGTGGCTGGCACCCTGCGCCCCAGCCATCTTGGGGCGTTGCACCCAAAGGGGAAGGGCGGATCCCCTGCAGGGTTACAAAGGTTCTGACTCCTCCGAGCTGCTGTCACCACCTGCCCTCCCTGCCACCCTGCACAGCTGCCCCTCACCTGTCCCTCAAAACGGCCTAGGGACTGCACAAGGAAGGTGGCCCAGCCCACGTGCAGCACGGGCGTGGGGCTGCCCTCTTCCCATTTGCAGATGCCATCGTAGAATCGCAGCAGATGGGCGAAGCACTCTGGATCCTGGAGGGCAGAACCCTGGCTCTGCGTGCCCTGAGAAAGGGGGAAAGGAGGGCACAGTTAGTTCAGACCCCATTACTCACCCCTCACCAGGGGGAACAGGCCAGACCTCTCGCCTGGACAGAGAGCCCTGGCCCTGGTGGAGGTGAGTAGGGATGGAGAGAATTCTTAGAAACTCCTTCCTTTTATAAATCTAGTCCTTAGCCTGGATTTGAAGGAAGTGGGGAACCACCCTTTACCTCCATTTCACCCCCTCAACTGAATGAGTGACCCTGACGGAGAAAGAGAAGGGCTTCCATCCCATTTACCTCAGCTCCTTAAACCCAGACCCAGGCCCCCAGCTACCGTGCAAGAGAACACAGCTGTCGCCCTGTCCTCTGCCGCCCCTAGTCCCATGCAGCGGTTCCACGTCCCGTGACTGGGAGTCCTGCTCAGGTGGGAAGGTGTGCACAGGCCGAAGCCCAGCCTTTCACCTGGGTCTGCTCCCCGGGTCGTTCCTCGCCAGCCTCCAGCAGGCTGGCGGCCTCCTTCAGCAGGTTGGGGATGACGTCATTGGCTACTTCAAAGAACTCCTTGTAGATCTCCTCGTCTTCACGGCAGTAGTTGTAGCTGTGAGGGCAGCAGGGCACTGTGGGGTCTCAGCCATGGCGGGTACCCCCAGGGACCTGGCAGGGGAGGGAGCCCTGGTTTCTTTTCCGGGATCATCCGGGGACTGGAGTGAATGGTTGGGGTCCTCACTCCAAGATGATGGTGCTGTATCAGCCCAGAGCAAGAATGAGGAGGGGGCTGGGGATAGAGAGCTGGATGGCAGTGGTCAGAAATCAGGAGAGGGGAGGGAAGTAAAGGCCAGAGGTCCTCAGGGGGGGTCCCTACCTCTCAGGCGATGATGGTCTTGGCTGCCTAGTGACTGGAAGGAGAGGGAATAGAACTTGGGACCCAGGCCTCCCTCCTGGATGAGAGGGGCTGTAAATTGGGTGGAAGGGGAAGAAAGGCCGGGCTGGGGTCCCGTGGGGGCATCCTCACTCCTGGATGACAGTGGCTGTGTCGGCCCAGGCCTGCAGAGCTTCGCGCACATTGCGGTTGCGACAGTGGTAGCCAGCCAGGTACATGTAGGGGTAGATGTGCTCATCCCGGTAGTAGGTCTTGGCTGAGGCAATGCCCTGGGGATGGAGCAGAGGGATCTCAAGGAGGCGGCCCCAGATGGCACAAATGTTCCACTGGATCAAAACTGGGAGGGGCATCAGGAAGATTCCAGAGAGTTCCCTCCCATGAGACCTTACTACCCTGGTCATCATCTCTACCAGCTGCCCCTCCCCTGGTCTGCAGGTCTGCTTGCTCAGGCCTGGGCCAGACTGCTGCAGGCACCCTGCAGACCAAGGCCTAGGAAGGGGCAAGGCTTATCCTCCAAGCTCAGGGTCTGTCCTTTTCCTGAACTTTCCCCCACAAATACCAAGGCCTTCCAAATCCAGTCCAAAGTCCCTCCTAGCCCAGGAGCCCCCAGCCCCACCAACTTAATACTCCCACCTCAGTGCTCTCACCACGTTTGACTTCTGTTATACTCCCAGAAGGACAATGACAGGCAGTAGAAAAAGTAGGGCTGAGGGGACAACTCTAGGACCTACCACTCCCAGGCAGAGAACCCAGAACACCTCTCAGACATCCCTGACTGCACTGAATATGCACACAGTAAATTTAAAAAAGGGACTGGATGGGTGATACCCCACAAGACACACAAAGTTCTCTCCTCACCTGCCCCCCCCCAGTTCCCAGGTAGAAGGGGACCCCAGCCACTGCTGGGCCGCCCTTCTATACCTACAATGTCCCCACCTTGTGGTAGAGCGTGAGTGGGTCCGGCCTGCCCAGGGTGGGCTCCAGCTCCTCCAGATCCGCCAGGTTCCCCAGCGCCATCGGGTACCTGAGAAAAGCTCATAAGTCCAGGCTGTCCCCGAGCCCACCCTGGGGCCCAGCCTGGCCACTCCCCCTACTGACCTTTCCAGATGTCCCAGGTCATAGAGCAGCCAGAGCAGCTTCTAGGGGCCAAAGGAGAAAAGTGCGAGCTGGTGAGACGGAGGCGTGACCTCAGTCTACCAGGCAGAGAGAGCACCAGTAGGGGACCCTCCCCCAGGTGGGAAAAGCCAGAATTCAGGAACTAGTCCCTGACTGGAGTCAAAGCACTTTCATGTCTCAATTTCCCCCTTCCCAAGAGCCCCAGGAAAGTCCAGGCCAGGAATGACTCACCCATATTACAGAATGGGGAAGCTGAAGCTCAGCAAGGGAAAGCACCCTGGCCCAGGGTCCCACAGGTACCCTCACCTGCTGTAGCTGCAATAGCTCCAGGGAATCGGTGTGCAGGTCAATGGAAGGGTTGATGGCGCATACCATAAATGCCACCTCCATCTTGCGGTCACAGCGCATGTACGATCCTTTCAGGTACAGCCAGCTCTTGGGAGAGGACAAGACCAGATGTCTTATGATGGCCCACCAGTGCCTGCTGTAGGGACTGACATCAGCAACAGGGCCCTCCCCTTCCGGACATATGGAGGTGGTGACAGGATGAGGGGAGTGTGGCCCAAGAAAGCAGAGTTCCTTGGGTTGCCTGGGCTAGGAGAATATGGGGGGTAAGAGTGCAGTACCCGCTCAGCCACACCCGCGTTGACTGTCTGGCCCCTGCGATCCTCATTGCCTTTGCCATGCCAAGTGACTTCAGCTGTTTGTTCTCCATTGGGCCCAAACACTACCCAGGCGTGGTCTTCAGACAAGGCCAGGTGGACATCCCGGAGACCCAGAGCCTGGCAGGCCCCCACCACAGCAAAGGCCACACCAGAGCTGTCCAGTTTGGTGCCTGTGGAAGGGAGAGTAATGAAAGAGGGTCCTCTGAGTTCTGGTCTGTGGGAAGGGACCTGACAGCGATAGGCCTTGCTCCCTCCCACCCTCAACTCCATACCTTTGCCCTCAGACACTCCTGCCAGACTTCCCTCTATCTCTTTCTGCCTAACTGTTCGGGGTCTCTCCATCCCCCCTTACATTCCCCATCCTCAACAGGAGACCTTGAATTTTTCATAGTACCCCAGCTTTTGACCCTGCCTTTTCTCTTTCTCTGCAACTGTATTATATATTTCTGCTAATTTAAGCATTTCCTCATTTTACTGTACTAGGTTATAACCAGGACACTGGCCGACACTTTTTTTATACACTCACTGATGGACACTCCTAATTTATCTCTGTCCTCTTTTCTTACTAAGCTCAGAAGCAGCCTCAGATTCCTTCTCAATATGGCACTCCAGGACCTGACTGCCGGTTAACTGGCCTTAGAACAAAGAGGAAAGCTCTTTGCAAGTCCTGAGCCTTCGGCTTCTTAAGGTGAAGCCCTAGTCTGTTCACCTTCAAAATGTGTTCATAGATACTTCATGGATTGTCTCAATTCCATGAAACAGCCTGATTTTGGCTCCTCACCCCCTAAATCTTCTGCTGCCCTCTGTGCCCCAGGCTGCAGTAGCCGAGGTGCTGAAGGGGCAGAAGGTGGGCTCAATGGATTTGGAGTCAAGTGACTGAGGTCCAGTCCCAGCCCTGTCACTCTGTCACTTTGGTAGATCAGTTTCTCTCCTGGGGCTTCAGTTTCTCTAGCTGCAATGGGGGACATAACACTTGGCCCACCTCACAAGGCTTACAGGTCTACAACGCACTCTGTAAACCACAGTGTTGGGAAGAGGTGGGCCAAGATTCTCATGTGAGACAGCCACCTGTCTCTTGCCACCTGTCGGGCTCCAACCTGTGATGAAGCTGAAGAGGGATTGGATGTGGGCCCGATCCTTGAAGTAGGAGCGGCTGAGGCTATTCCAGATGACATCGGAGACCTTCTTGACCAGCTCACGGCTGGAGACGCCCCCCTCTCGCGGGTAGAGAGACAGGTCAACGGCGCCACGGATCTGGGCGGTGAAGCGGGCATAGAGGGCAGCGATGATGGACAGGTCGGCCACCGGGAAGTAGGTGAGGCCGCCAGGAGGGTCGGGCGCAGGGCTGGGCTGGAAAGTGAGCTCAGGCACGTTGGTGGGGATGACGCGGTTGACAGCTAGGAAATGCTCCACGAAGCCCAGTACCAAGGATAGGAGCACCAGGTCCGGCTCCTCTCGGCCCAGCTCGGCAGCGAACAGGCGCACCACATCGTCGATGGAACGCAGCGGGAACAGCGTTTTCTGGGCAGCCTTCAGCCCCATGGCGGCGGCCCTCGGCCTGCGGGCGAGCGGAGGGGAGGGAGGGTCGGGTGGGCACGGCCCACGAATCCCCTCCCAGGCTCGGCTAGCGTTCCACACCCCCCTACACACTCACAGACACCAACCCTTGCTTCCCCGCCCCTTCACGCTCCGCTCATCTCTTCCCCCTCTTTCGTCAAAGAGACCCCTCAGCCGAGGCTGTAGGGCCTTCTTTTCCCCCGCAACACCAGGAGCCCCGGCCCCGAAGGAGGTGAGCCCCTAGGACCCCGCTGAGCACTCCAAATGGCCGCCCCGCCCCCTCTCTGCGCTCATACCCCCGGGGCCCTAGAGTCCGCCGGAAGGCACCCCTAGGCCAGTCCCCCCAAATCCCAAGGAGAGTCCTGGCCTAGGTCCCCCGCGCCCACCTCCGCGCTTACATCCCACACAAGGCACCGCGGCGCCCGCCGCCTGAAGCCTGCTGGGAAATGGAGTTCCGCCCCCCTCGGGCCGCAGTGCCTGCCGGGAAGTGGAGTCCAAGGCCCGCTGTTGTCCCTGCCAAGTCTTGAAATGGTGGCAGGGCCGGCCAGTCCGCGGTGGCTTATGGGATTGGTAGTCCCGCTGCTCTGGGCGCCCCAGAGGTCGGAGAAGAGCGGAGGCAGCCGCGCCTTTCTGAGGGCCTCAGGGATTGGTCATTCCATTTCACGCAGACCCAGGTAGCCGAGGAACCGCAGTGCTTTCTGGGAGATGTAGTCCGGGGAGTGAGCGGGCAGGGTCTGCGCTTCTGCAGGTTGTTGCTTGTTGGCAAGATGTAATGACAGCGGGTACTTTTTAACACTGCTAGGGTACTGTAAACGTGTTCAGCCACTTTAGTTGGTTACTTATCAGTATCCATTAACACATTAAAGTGCCTACTATATGTCTAGCTTTCTGTCCACGGGGTAAATCTGACACGTGTGCAAAGAAGAACATCTAAAGAACCATTGTAGTTATTTGTAATACGGCAAAAGAAGAGTAAAGTAACTCTCTGCATCCTAAAATGGATCTTCAGGGCACACAGCGGGAGAGGCTGAAGAACAATATGTATGATGGAGTAGTATTTATATTACCATTTAAAACTGCAAAGTAATACTAAATAATTTCTACAGAATCAGTCACTCACTTATTCATTTAGGAAACAGATTTTTGCTGCCTATAATGGGCCAAGCTCTCAGGCACTGGCTGTGTAGCAATGAGTAAACCAGATCAAATTCCTACCCTACTTCACTTCTGTGCATTTCCCCCCACAAAACCGTAAATCTAGCCTAATCATGAGAGAAGTTTGGGCAAACACAAACTGCAGGACTTTCAGACTGGCCATACCTGACAGCTCTCCTCAAAAGTGTTCAGGTCGTGAAAGACAAGGAAAGCCTGAGACACCGTTGCACATTAGAAGATACTAAGGAGACAGGACCGACGTGGTGTTCTAGGTTGAATCGTAGACCAGAGGAAAAAGGAATTGTGGAAAAACTGGTGAAGAGAGTGGCCAATTGGCCCAGCTTGACCAAGTCTGAGGGGACTTCAAGGGAGTGGGACTCTCAGTTTTAAAACTAAACCAGTCAAGTCTTGGGCACCTGTGAGCTCTTATGAAATTCAAAAATATCTGTAGCTTCATTTATAATTTTCATCCCTAAGTTTTGATAAATGTACTGTGTTGTGTAAGATGTTAACATTTAGGGAAGTTGAGTGAGGCATATATGGGAATTAGATCATCAAGGACTGAGTTCTGGGGTACCCCTTCTTGTAGAGGTTGGGAAACCAGGAGGAACCAGCAAAGGATTCTGAGAGGAATCAGCCAGAGAAATGGGAGAAAAGCCACATGGGCATTTGGTTTAGAAGACCAAGGCAGAGGAATGAACCATAGGGTTGGGTGCTGCCCACAGGTCAGCAAGTTGAGCACCAAGGACTGATTGCATTTAGCTCTGTGAGAACCCCTGGCGACCACCTTAGGAGTGGTTTGGAAACAAAAGCCCAGAGTTCTAGGGCTCAGGAAAAATGAGAGGAAACAATTTGGAGACATGACAATAAACAACTCTTTTAGGGAGCTTTGCAGAAGGGAAGAAAAAAACAAGCTGGTAACTGGAGGTAGAAGAGGGTCAAAGGAGGTCCTAGTGTTGTGGCTGTTCTGGGGTTTATTTTGATAGGTAAGAAGTGGATTTATTCAGATACAGAGTGAGGCACACTCCACAGACAAGAGTCTGGGCCATCACATAGGGTGAGTGCAGCCCCGAAATCTGGTGTGGTTAGTTTTTATAGGCTGGGTCTTGATGTCTCATCGCAGAAAGAACTCAGACAAAGTGATAGGTGAGGAGTGGATTTATTCAGATACGGAGAATCACACTCCACAGACAGAGTGTGGGCCATCGCAGAGGGCGAGTGCAACATTGCTGTTGTTTAATAGGAGAGAGGCAGGACTGATGACCTTGAACAAGTAGAGAGGATGGGAGTTCCCAATTTACAGGTCTGTAGAAAAAAAATTTTTAATTTAAAAAACCCCACAATTTTCAGGCTTGCCCTTTGCTAGTAGCATGAACAGTCTAGTCACAATAATTGGAGATAAGGTAAGGTACACATAGGAAGCCCAGCTGGTCTTCCTCCCAAGTGCCATCTTCTCAATGAGGCTGACCCAGACCTAACTAGCCTACTTAAAATCACACTCTCCAACCAAAATGCTTCTTCTAACCCCTCCCCTCCACTCTGCTTTCTAAAATGTTTTCTTCTAAAGCATTAACAGCTTTTAGAACAGGGTTTCTCAACCGGGACACTATTGACATTTGTATCCGTATACATGCTCAGTCGGTCGTGTCTGACTTTTGAGATCCCATGGACTGAAGCCCACCAGGCTCCTCTGTCCATGGGATTTTTCAGGCAAGGATATTAGAGCAGGTTGTCATTTCCTACTCCAGGGGAGCTTCCCAACCCAGGGATCGAACTCATGTCTCCTTCGTCTCCTTAACTGACAGGTGGATTCTCTGCCACTAACGTCACTGTAGCTGGGGACCGATTTGTGCCCTGTGGGATGCTAAGCAGCCTCCCTGGCTTCTCCCCCTTTTAGATGTCCCTCCCCCTGTTGTGACAGTAGAAATGTCTCCAAACATTGCCAAATATCTCTGGGGGGCAAATTGCTCGCTGTTGAGAACCACTTCTCCAGCATCTCAAAAGTGCTGCATCACTTCACTCATGTCTGACTCTCTGCGGCCCCGTGGACTGTAGCCCACCAGGGTCCTCCGAAACTGTTGCTGTTGCTCAGTCACTCGGTTGTGTCTGACTCTTTGCAACCCATGGGCTGCGGCACGCCAGGCTTCCCTGTCCTTCACAATCTCCCGGAGTCTGTGCAAACTCATGTCCATTGGCTCGGTGATGCCATCCAAGTATCTCATGCTGTGTTGCCCCCTTCTCCTCCTCCCTCAGTCTTCCCCAGCATCAGGGTTTTTTCAATGAGTCAGCTCTTCTCATCAGGTGGCCAAAGTATTGGAGCTTCAACTTCAGCATCAGTCCTTCCAATGAATTGATTCAGGGTTGATTTCCTTTAGGATGGACTGGTTTGATCTCCTTGCAGTCCAAGGGACTCTCAGGAGTCTTCTCCAGCACCACAGTTTGAAGGCATCAGTTCTTTGGCACTAGCCTTCTTTATGGTCCAACTCTCACATCTGTACATGACTACTAGAAAAACCATAGCTTGACTTATTTATTATTTGTCTCAAACCACCAAAATGTAAGCTCCACAATGACAGGTAACATGTCTGTTTTATTCATGGATGTGTTCCATGTTCCTAGAATAGTGTCCTGTACATAACTGATGTTCAATTATTTGCTGAATAAATGAACAAACACATTCATTCATAGGAGTGATTATAATCACTGGCCCAGAATTTAGGCTGTTTGAGGTGGGGGACAGAAGTACAGACACAAGAGGAATGAGGGACAGCAAAAGTGTGGCAAAATCAATGGATTATTGAACTTCCCTGGTGCTCCAGTGGTTAAGAATCCACCTGCCAGGGCTTTCCTGGTGGCTCAGTGGTAAAGAATCTGCCTGCCAATGCAGTAGACACAGGTTTGATCCCTGGGTTGAGAAGATGTCCTAGGGGAGGAAATGGCAACCCACTCCAGCATTCTTGCCTGAGAAATTCCATAGACAGAGGAGCCTTGGTGGGCTATCGTCCATGGGGTCACAAAGAGTTGGACATGACTGAGCACCCACATGAGCAAGGCAGGAGATACGGGTTTAATCTCTGGTCTGGAAAGATCCCACATGCTGTACAGCTACTAAGCCCACACACTACAACTATTGAGCCGGTTCTCTAGAGGCTGGGAACTGCGACTACTGAGCTCATGTACCATGGCCACTGAAGCCCATGCTCAACAAGAGAAGGCACCACGATGAGAAGCCTGCACATCACAGTTAGAGAGTAGCCCCACCCATCACAACTGGATAAAGTCCGTGAAGCAATGAAGACCCAGCACAGACAAAAAGAAATAAATAAATGGATTGTAGGTTCCACTGGGGTTAAATCTTTATTGTTGTTGGGGTACTAGAGAGAGCTGGAAAGATAAGGGTGTTAGAGAGTGGGATGTTTGGCATCGAAATTATGGGGAGAAGGTTGCTGTCATTGTTGGCAGTGAAAATATTCAGGGAAACTTCCTGGTGGTCCGGTGGTTAGGACCCTACCCTCTCACTGGTGAGGACCCTGGTTGTGGAACTAAATCCCACAAGCCATGAAGTGAGGCAAAAAAAAAATTTAGAGCAGTGCTTCCAGTAGAAACCTAATTGGAGCTGTATGTATAAATTTTAAATTTCTAGTAGCTACATGAAAACAAGTAAAAGATACAAGTGAGATTAATTTTTATCACATATATCATTTTTTTTCATTTCTTTTATCACATATATCAAAATGTATTTCAACTCAAGTCAATATAAAATTATTAAGGACAACTTATGTTTTTTCCACACCAAGTCTTTGAACAAGACTTAGTTCCGTACACAACAAAGGTTCGTATGGTCAGAGCTATGGTTTTTCCAGTAGTCATGTAAGGATGTGAGAGTTGGACCATAAAGAATACTGAGCCCCAAAGAACTGATGCTTTCACATTGTGGTGCTGGAGAAGACTCTTGAGAGTCCCTTGGACAGCAAGGAGATCAAACCAGTCAATTCTAAAGGAAACCCAACCTTTAATATTCATTGGAAGGACTGATGCTAGAGCTGAAGCTACAATACTTTGGCCACCTGATGTGAAGTGTCAACTCATTGGAAAAGCCCCTAATGCTGGGACAGCCTGAGGCCAGAAGGAGAAGGGGGTGACAGAGGATGAGATGGCTCGATGGCATCACTGACTCAATGGACATGTGTTTGAGCAAACTCTGGGAGGTAACTGAAGGACAGGAAAGCCTGGCATGCTGCAGTCCTTGGGGTTGCAAAGAGTCAGACGTGACTTAGCAACTGCACAACAGCAACAATTGAAGGACAGTTGTTTTACAATATTGTATTAGTTTCTGCCATTCATCAATATGACTTAGCAGCTGAACAACAAAGCCTTTGAAATCTGGTATGCATTTTATACACACAGCATATCTCAACTCAGACCAGTCACATTTCAAATGTTCAGTGGCTACATGTGACCAGTGGCTCCCATATAAGACAGTGTGGCTATCCAGCAAGGCTGTGAGAGTGAGTGATAGGAAGGTCAGATCACAGGACAAGATGAGCTCAAGGAACAGAGAGGCCTGACAGCTGGATCATCCACGTGTACATCAAAGTGTCTAAGAATTAAAATAGTAGTAAGTGAAGTGAATTGAGAGTTGCTCAGTCATGTCCAACTCTTTGCGACCCCATAGACTATACGGTCCATGGACCTCTCCAGGCCAGAACGCTGGAGTGGGTAGCTGTTCCCTTCTCCAGGGGATCTTCCCAACCCAGGGATTGAACCCAGGTCTCCCACATTGCAGGCGGATTCTTTACCAGCTGAGCCACCAGGGAAGTAGGATAGAGGGAATTCCCTGGCCGTCCAGTGGTTAGGACCAGTGCTTTCACCACCAAAGGCCTGGGTTTGATCCCTGGTCAGGGAACTGAAGTCCTACAAGCTGCACAGCGTGGCCAGCCAAAATCAATAAATGTAGTAAAACAGGAGTTGGATAGACAGAGTGGCAACAAGCCAGGAGCTAGAATTATTGAGAAATGAGCCATGCATGGGTCGAGAGACATTGAGACAAAGTGAGTGGTAAAAGCTGATAACCTGAGTTCAAACCTAAGTGTTTGAATGGAAGAGGGAGAAGGATGTCTACGAGTGGCCTCGGGAAGGACACCTACCCTATCTCCAGGCCGTAAGGTGGGAAGGCTGTGGAAAGTCTGTGGGACACGAAAGCAGTGAGCATGACCCCAAAGGGCAAAGTTTCCACCAGAGCAGGAGGGCTAAGGACCATTTGCAAAAGGGGGCGAGGACACAGGGGATTTTGCTGCATCAGGTCTAGAGCACATGGTGAACAGCTTTCAGGAGCTGAGGGTGGAGACGGGATCAGAAAAAGAGATGGCCAGAGCCATGGAGAACCTAGAGGCCTCAGCCCCTGCAGTGAAACTGAGCAACAGGGACAAAGAGTAGGGCCAGGTCCGATGGTCTTGAGGTAGGGGTCGGGTGGTGGGCAGCTGCAAGCAAGGAGGTCAGGGACAGGGAGGGTCCTGAAGATCCAGCTTGATTCCTGATGATGGAGACAAGGAGGCTAGGGGA
This sequence comes from Muntiacus reevesi, assembly GCF_963930625.1. Taxonomy (NCBI): domain Eukaryota; kingdom Metazoa; phylum Chordata; class Mammalia; order Artiodactyla; family Cervidae; genus Muntiacus; species Muntiacus reevesi. The sequence continues at coordinate 40,864,253 of NC_089253.1, forward strand.
GGGAGGTCCCTCTTGATGCCCGCCAATGACATTGACATAAATTAATGTCATGAAGGGAGGGCAGGGAGCCAAATGAGAGTTCAGCCTCTAATTTATCAGAAAAAATAATGTGTAATGTTGTAATCAAAATTAATTTAAAGTAGCATCTGCTATGTCTTGACAAAAGTATTGAATGTGAATTTAATGAGGAAACAATCAGACAAATGCAAATTGCAAGTTATTCTACTAAAAAAAAAACTGGCCTGACTGTTAAAAAGATGTTAACATCATAAAAAATGACCTAAAAAGGAAGGAGAAGAAAGTTGTCTTAAGTCAAAGGAGATTCAAGAGACACAAGAATTGAATGCAACATGTGATCTAGATTTGGATACTCAATTTTTTTTAATGTTATAAAGAATATTTTTGACATCATTATACCACATACTGGTTGACTTAAACAAAAATGTATCACTTCACAGATGTGGAGGCTAGAAGTCCAAGATCAAAATGTGTGCAGGAGACACAGAGAACAGAATTACGGGCATGGGAGTGGGGAAGGGGGAAGGAGAAGGTGGGACAGATGGAGAGAGTAGCATAGAAACATACATACTCCCATATGTAAAATAGAGAGCCAGTGGGAATTTTGCTGTATGGCTCTGGGAACTCAAACCAGGGCTTTGTGACAACCTAGAGGGGTGGGATCGGGTGTAAGGTGGGAGATTTAAGAGGGAGGGGACATAGGTATACCTATGACTGATTCATGTTGATGTATGGCAGAAACCAACAGAATATTGTAAAGCAATTATCCTTCGATTAAAAATAAATAAATTAAAAAAAAATGTCTGCAGGATGTTACTCCTGAGAGCTGTGAGAGAATCTATTGCAGGCTTCTCTCCTAGCTACTAGTGGTTTGTTGGCAAACCTATGGCATCCCTTGGATTATAGAAGCATCAACCTGATCTCTGCCTTCATTTTCACTCGGTGCGCTCCCTGTGTGTGCATCCACAGATCCCCCTTCTTTAAAGGACACCAGTCATATTGGATTAGGGCCCACCCTAATGACCTTGCTTTACCTACTTACGTCTGCAATGACTAGTTCCGAATAAGGTCACACTCTGAAGTATTTGAGAATAGGACTTCATTTTTAGGAATCATAATTCAACCCATAACAGATTGATACAGAGTATCAATATTAAATCTTGTGAGTGACTTCTGGTGGTTCCTTATTCTTTTTTTTTTTTTTCCTCTCTTTTTTGGCCTCACCACGCAGCTTGCAGGATCTTGGTTCCCTGACCAGTGCTTGAACTGGGGCCCTCAGCAGTGACAGCATGGAGTCCTAACCACTGGACTGCCAAAGCACAGTCAGAAAAAAAAAAGATACGCCCTGGGAATTGCCTGGAGGTCTAATGGTTAGGACTCTACGCTTCCACTGCCAAGGCCACGGGTTCAAGACATGGATCGGCAGGGAATTCCCTTGGTAGTGGTTCCTTTTTCTCAACAGATGTCTGCAAAGTATTTAGCAAAATTCAGGTTGTGTGTAACTTACTTTCAGATGGTAGCGAAATACATCAGTACATGAGAAATACAAAAGCAGCAAAATGAGAACAATGGTGAATCCAGAAGAGGGTGGGGAGTTCGTAATCTTTCAACCTTTTTTGAAGTTTTTCAACATAAAACTTTGGGAGAAAAAAAAATTTTTTAATGTGAAACTGTGAAAACCTGTTGGCTAAATTATTGAAGGGTGCTAGGGAAATGGCCATTTCTCCAATTTGGTGAGGATGGCTGGAGCCTGGAGCCTTGAGCCTTGAGCCTTGTAGCCTGGAGCCTTGGCATCCCTGCCCTAGGCTCTCTCTTCAGGCTTTGGCATCTCCATAGGCAGAGCAAACATTCCTGAGTGAGTTGAAGGCATTTTATACTGATTATCTCACCAAAGTCTTACTAGAACCTCCCATGATGGGTTTTATGGTCCCCACTTACAGATGGAGAAACTGATGCTTAAGAGGGGTCAGATAATTTGCCCATAACTGCAGTTGTACTTCAGTTGCTCAGTCATGTCCAAGTCTTTGTGACCCCATGGATTGCAGCATGCCAGGCTTCCCTGTCCTTCCTTATCTCCCTGAGTTTGCTCAAACTCATGTCCACTGAGTCGATGATGAGATCCAACCATCTCATCCTCTACATTAGACTGGAATCAAAGCTACACTCCTAAGCAGGCCCTGGAATTTCATGCACTGCCTCTGATCCCCATTTCTAGCAAGACCTAGGCCCCTTCTTGGTTATTTTTCCTAGCTTTAGGGCCATCCACAAGCCCTAGGGCATAGTCATCAGCTCCAGGCCTGCCCCAATCCAGGTCTTACCCTCCTCTCCTGCCTCATCCAGCCCTGCCTCCAGTCCAGGGTCCTGCCCAGTCATGGACACCCCAGCTCAGAACAAGGAGACCCCTCCCAGACACCCCCTCCCTCCCCCCCAGCAGCCTCACCTGGGTGGGACAGCAGGCTGTGCCCTCCAGATCCACTTCTTACCCCTTGCCCTGTGCTCTGTACCCTAAAGGCTGCCCTCCAGATCTGCAGAAACTGAGGTCTAGGGGCCTCTGGTTGCTGCTTGGGTTTGGACAAAAGGAAGCAGGAGATGGATGGGAGGGAGAGAGTAGAGTGAGGTATAGGAATTAGTTTCCTGGGCTGCCTTCCTGCTTGGCCACAGCTGAGTGCTTCCACTGAGAGCCGTAACTCCCGCTGGTAACACCTGCCTTTCCCTGCCCTGCTGACCCGGGGGTGATAACAGCTCCTCGCTGCTGCCAGGGCCCAGAGCACCACCATTCCTTGGTCGGTTCCCCTGATGCCGCCCACACTTTTGTAAACTGCCCCTTCACTTATATTATGACTTTAAAAAAAGAAATTTATCTATTTGGCTGCCCCGGGTCTTAGTTGAGGGATGCAGGATCTTTAACTACAGCATGTGGGGTCTAGTTCCCTGACCAGGGATAGAATCCAGGTCCCCTGCATTGGGAGTTCACAGTCTTAGCCACGAGGCCACCAGGGAAGTCCCTGTCCCTTCACTTTTAAACTCTCATTCCCCCCCCCCCCCCCCATGTGAACATCATCTGATTTGTGAAGACACAGGAAGACAACCTGGTCTTTAACTGTCCCTGATCCCCTCCCTCCTCCCTGATCCCTCTGTTTTCTGAACCCCAGGAAGACAGATCCAGGCGGGCAGGCCAGCAGCTTACAAAGCTGTTTTTATTGGTTTCTTACTGCCTCACAGAGCGTCAGGGTTGATCCCTCCCGGGCATATGGCATTTGAGAAGATAAATACTTATTTTGCCCCCTACTCAACCATAGGGGGACGTTTAATAAAAATAGTATTATAATAAAATAATAATGACTGTGATCAATAATAAAATACTCCTATGATCCCCTAATACACAGGTGGTTGAAGCTTTGAGAAAAAGGACCCGTCCCCTTTCTGGGAAGGGCCAGAGTGTGCCTGGAGACCCATAGGGTGCCCACCTCCCACCAAGTAGCCCTTATAAATACCCCCCATCCCATCCCTGGCTGGCGTTTGCTTCCTCCTGGACGGATTAGATGGCTGATGGATGCTAGCTGGCCCTTGGGGCCCCTCCCTCTTCCGGCCCCCACCGGCTCCCTGTAGAGAGAAGGGGCCTGGGTCTGTGGTCTCCCAGCTCCCACTCCCTCCAGCCCTCTCCTCTGGCCTCTCTCTTCTCCACTGCTCCTCCTTTATCCTTCTCTTCTTCGCCTTCTCCTCTGGCTGGCTCTCACTTCCTTCCGATCACTATCCTCTCCTACTGCACTTCCTTTCCTCCCCTGCCCCTCTCACTACCTTCACCGACATCCTCTCTCCTTCTCTACCTCGGACTCTGGATCAGAGTCTATCTTCCCTGCCCTGCCCCTGAGTGGAGACTGGGATATGCCCCTACTCGGCCTTGCTGGGCGTTAGTCCACAGCCAAGACCCCGACTTGCTCCCAGGGGTCCAGCCCTTCTCTGTCCCTCATCTGGACTCTCATAGGCCTCCTGGGGCTTGGCCCTGGAGATGAGAGCTTCGGCACAATTACCCCTGGATGATGGGGCAGAGGGGCCCCCAGAATGGAGGGGGTCATCCTATTCCTCGTGGCTAGCACAGGTTGGGGTTGCAAGCAGAGGGAAGGGCAGGATGAGGGCTGGGAGTTAGACCCCCACCCCTATCCCGCCCGCAGGGGCCTGGAAACCCAGGCCATGGATGCCCAGCCCAGACCCTCCCTGAGTCCAATTTCCACATGTCCCGGACCAGCCGGAGTTTGGCATTCCTCAAGCTCTTTGCTCCCTCATGTCTCTCTGGGTCCTGGGATAGGGAGTTGGGCCCTGCCAGAGGACGTCAAGGGGAGCTCTCAGATTCAGGGGCTGGGGGGAGGCTCCGGGGTCGTTCTGAGACCTGGAGGGGGAAAGAAACGGAAGTCAGGGTTGAAAGAGGAAAGCAGGACTCCTCTCTCACCAGGTCAGCACCTCTCAGAGGCTTTCCCAAGACCCATCTGTTCATTCGCTCATTCTACATTCAATCAACAAATAGGCTTTACTCCAGGCAGAAGATAAACTTGACCCTCGCGATCAAGGACCTCAGAGGAAAACGAGAGCACAGCAGGATGGACGAGGACAGGGTGGAGGGAGGAGGGTGTCAGAGGTGGCACCGGCCCCAGGGGGGCAGTGACCACCTGACCAGGTAGCCAAGTGGTCTTTGGAGAAGGTGATATTGGTGCAGAGCCTTGAGCATGGCCTGAGCCTTAATCAGGTAGAGGACCTGAAAGGGCATTCCAAGAGGAGCAGCGGGGATGGCAGGGGTAAGGGCTTGGAGGTGAGAGAACACGGCGGCCGCAGGGCTTTGAGTGACCTGCTATGGTTGCAATGGGGGTGGCAGATGGAGACAGGGCTGGAGGGTGAGCGGATGACTTCCCAAAGCCTTAGATCTTCTGGGTCCCCAGCCAGAGTGGACTGCTCCCTCCTCTGACCTCTTGCCCGAGGGCTGGGCCTGTGCTCAGAATTCCAAGAGCTCCCCTTCTGCGGTGCTCTCCCTTTGTGCCAGGCACTGTGCTCAGGATTCTTCCCCTGACACAGGTCTCATAACGATAACCGCAGTTTACAGGTGAGACAAGCTCAGGGAGCCTGGGCATGTCACCTGGGGCCACACTGCTGAGACAGTCAGAGCCAAGACAGTCAGGCCTAGGCTGACCTGCTTCCAGGCAGGTGGGACCCACTAAGGGGTCAGACAGGGGGAGGCAGCATCTCTTAGAATTCCAAGGCAGGAGTAGCCTCAGCTTGTTCTCTGGCCTCAGGTCCCAGCACAAGACAGAAGCGGGTAGGCTCACCTGTATCAGGGAGACCGCAGGGCTCAGAGATCCCTGGGGGCAGGACACAGATTCGCTGGATAGAGAAGTCCAAGGCTTCCTCTTCACTGCTCCAGGAGCAGGATGAGCGAGGGGACGAAAATCCAGGGTCAGATTTGAAGCGTCCAAAGGGGGTGAAAACATGGGGGAGGGACGCAGAGGTAGCGGAGGCGGTGAGGCTGTCCTTACTGGGGTCTGCGTCTTTAGCGAGGCTGTCACTGCCCATGGAGGCTGGGCGCCGCGAGGCCTCGGAGAAGCTGTGGGGCCGCTGCGGGCCAGAGCCGCGGGCACCTCGTCCCTTCTCCTCCGCAGCCTGTGAGGGGACAGCGCGAAGGGCTGGGATCACGTCACACGAAATGCACGTGGCCCTGACGTGCTGAGGTCCGGGGGCCCAGGTCAGGAGAGGCTGGTGATCGATTCCAGAAGACTCATAACTCACCACCGGGGGCAGGTCCCTGGCGCTGGGTCTCCCGTCTGCAGGGCCCACGTGCACCAGGTGGTTGAAGTTGGTGGGCGTTGAGATGAGCTTGGAGCGCACGAAAGGGTCCTTCAGCATCTCCCTACGGGGGTGGGGGAAGGGAGGTGAGCGGCAAAGGTAACGCCTCTCCAAGAAGGCGAGGCTTGGGTTCGCCCCGCCCCCAAAGCGGGAGACCCCGCCCACCCGCCGCACGCGCACCTGCGCTGCTGCTGCAGCAGCTCCTCCGACACGCGGAAGAAGAAGCGTCGCTTGCTCTTGGTGCGGAAGAGCTGGCGCCGGCTGTTGTCCGTGAGGTTGGGGATGTCGAACTCGTCCTTCTCTGCCAGAGAAGCAGAGAGCTGGGCGGTGCTCCCAAGGCCCCACGGCCCCAGTCAGCTGGTGCTCAGGGTCACAACCCCTTCCTCCCACCCCCACACTCCCTCACCTGCCAGCGGGTTCCGGAGGTAGGTCAGGCGGACCTTCTCGGTACCAAAGAGGAACAGGGAGCCCTCTGGGTTCAGGGGTCGCACCTGAGGCAGCAGGCACAGAGGTCACACCATGTTAGCCAACCGCACCCCAGTCCAGCCCCAGGGGCCTGGGCAGGCCTCACTTTTAAAATTTTAATTAATTTATTTCACTGCATTGGATCTTAGTTCCCTGACTAGGGATTGAACCCACACTTCCTGCATTGGGAGCGCAGAGTCTTAGCTACTGGACTATCAGGGAAGTCCCCGCACTCACCTTCTTGAGTGGCACGGTCTGGACCCATTCTGCCCTCCTCACATCGAACACGTCGATGGCATTCTCGCTGAACACTGTCAGGTAGGGGGCTGCATAACCTGCATAACCAGGGTGGGACACTGTGCTGTGCGGCCCCAGGCAAGTCAGGCACCTCTCTGGGCTGGATCCTAGGGCTCACCTGTGCATTCACATCGCTGTAACTTCTGGGTTGCCCCACCCATGCTCAGATAGAACCAACAGGGAGCACTGACTCTAAGCCACGTCAGGCCCGCCTGTAACCATGCAGCGTATTTTTCCTCCTTTAATTCTCAAACAACTCTAGGCAGGTAATGTTATCGCCCCTAACTTACAGATGACGGAAACCCCAGAGCTAAGTCTCACTTTGTGGTGAGTGAGAGCTGGGAACTGGCCCCGGGCAGTCTGGATCCAACGCCTACACACAGTGTCTGTGCTACACCCAACCCACAGGCCCCACCCCAGAAGGGCGACTGTGAAAGGAGCATTGTCCCTCTCTTCTAGCCTGTGGCCCAACACATCAGCTACCTGTGGACGTTTGAGTCTCCCCTGCTGCCCTGTTCACTCATTCATTCCTCCAAACATGATAGCTCCTGGGGGATGCTTGCCTGGGCTGCGTGCTGGATGTGATGAAGCACTGCAGGCCCCCCATGTACCAAACCAGTCATTGTAATAAGAAGGTGCTGGGAGTCAGTGCAGAGATCTGAATGGAGGTGGGGGAGCAAAAAGGAGCAAAGGACCAATGTGGGGGGGGGGAGGAGTGTAAAATCGGTAACGAAACTGACAGCAATTACGGGGGTCATTTATGGAGGGCCCACTAGCTCTCGACCCTGGGGCTGGACTTGCAAACTGAAGAGGTGGCCCGTTACAAAAAGGACAGTAGTTCAGGCAGGGGAAGAGCTTGAATGAAAGCAAGGTCTCGTGCAAGAAGATGAAGGAAGGAAGATCCCGTACAAACCACCAAGGTGTGTCAGGCAGGAGGGCACATACTGGCCTCCAAATCCAAGCTCAGGAATTTGGGCAGGACCCTATCTTCCTCCGATACCAAGCCCCACCCAGCCTGCCCCTCCACAGGCCTCACCCCAGCCCGTGGGTGCTGCTGGCCACAGCAGCTCTTGCATGCGAGACTTGCGGCCAGCGCTGTCCACGTAGACCCCGGCGGTGGTGAAGAGCAGCAGGAACTCACTGAGGCTGAGCTCCACGGCGCCCAGGGCCTCGCCCAGGCCCCCGCGGGACGGGGGCAGCTCCTCAGGCACAAGACCGGCCCCCAGCGCTAAGGGCGCTGCCTCGTTGAGCAGCGGGTAGAGGGCGAAGGTGCCAGCTGCGCCCACGCACAGCCGATCGCCCAGCAGCCCCAGGCTCTGCACGGGGGCTGGAGCCTGCAGCTCACGGATGCGGTGCTGCCAGGGCCCCGGGCCTGGGCCCAGCTGGTAGCAGAGCACCTGGCGCTTGACCGCAACGCAGAGCACGGGGGTGCGGGCCTGCAGGATACGCCCGGCCGCCAGGGCCTGGCAGCCTCGAGACTCGGGGATCTTGGCGCCAGCCGCCTCCACGTTCTCCAGCTCTGCCAGGGCAAAGAGGCGCACGCTGGGGCCTCGGCCACACAGTGCGACCAGAAGGCCCGCAGCAGGGCTCACGGCCAGCCGCTGCACCCGCCGGCACTCGCCCACCTGGAAGATGTCTGCGGGGTTGGCGAGGGAGAGTGTCACCAGCAGGTGGGTGAGGGGCACCCGGGGCCCAGCCTCCTCTGTCCCTGAGGGCTGACCCCGCCCACGCCCACCCTGGCCCGCCTGGTGGGTACCGTTACTGTGCAGATGGATCACAAACAGCCCTTCCTCGGTGCCCAGAGCAAGGCGTTCCTGGTCTGGTGGAGGGAGGGAGAGGGTCAGGGATCAGAAGGCCCATCCAAAGAGGCAGGAGATTGGGCAGTCTGCCTGTCCCTGCCGAGGACTCGGAGAGGACAATCCCACCGACAATCCCACCGTCCTGGACCCTTCTGTCCCCGAGTCCAGGCTGGTGCTAATGGGGAAGTGCCCCGGGGCCAGGAGTCAGGATGAGAGGCCTCTCCCACCCTGAGCTGTGGAATCTGGGGGTAAGTCACGTCATCTCTCTCAGCCTTGGTAAAATGGGGCTGATAATGGTACCTTTCTCACAGAGCTGCTATGAGGCTGCAAAGAGATGAAGCATCGCAGGGTGAGCATTAAGCTCACAGCCATCTCTGCTCAATAAATGCCCTTGTCCCCTGGCTCCAGGCTGACACAGGGGACTTGGAGGACGCAGGACCTGTCTCCCATGGCTCCGTCCTGTGTGACGGCAGGGAGAAGCCCCAACCCCAGCTGCCGGGGGCAGCCAGGGAGCCTCTTCTCCTGTTCCCCAGTGGTCTGGTGCAGAGGCCCCACAGTGGACAGTGTGAGGCTGCCCTGTCACCTGGCGGCAGCTGAGAGCCTGGAGGGGAACCTCCTTTATCTCTTACTAAAGCCTTGGCTCTTTACACTCGAGATTCTTAAGCAGAAAGGGAGGCACAAAAAGTGGCAGAAGCTAGGCGCCCCATCCCAGCCCAGGTCCCTCACAGCCATGCCCAGAGGAGTGGCGAGGAGGACACGTGTGCAAGAGGGTCCACAGCCCAGGGCTGCAGGGGCTGGGCAGTGACCGCGGCAGGTCGGTGCCCCCTCCGCGTGAGGCTCACCGACAACGGCGGCGCAGAGCGCGTGGGGCAGCAGCGGCAGCCCGTTGTCGTAGGCCTCCTTCAGGGTGTACACAGGCCGGGGCCGGGGCCGCGCGTCCAGCAGCAGCCGCTGCAGCTCGCCCAGCACCTGCAGCCAGCGCTCCCGCTCGCCCTCGCTGTCCGCCAGCAGCAGCACGGTGCACGTGGCAGGCGGCACGGTCAGCTGGGAGGCCGTCACCTATGGGTGGGTCGGGGGGGAACCCAGGCTGGAGGGCAGAGCGCCGGGAGCCAGCTCTCCTTCCTCCCATCCCTCTGTCCATCGCTGATGCCCTGTAGCACCAGCTGGGCCTGCCCAGTGCAGTGTCGGGCGCTGTCTGGCAGCAGGTGATAAGCCAGGCGGGGTGGTCACACAAGCACGGGGACAACTCCAGAGCCCTGGGACCAGGGCCACCGAGAGGGCAGGACAGGGCCTTGCGGGAACACAGGGTGGGGCCCGCTCACCCAGGCTAAGCGTGAGAGACGAACTCCCAGGGGAAGAGACGTTTCTGCTGGAGCCTGGGGGACGAGTGGAGTAACCAGGAGTGTTCAGAGTCAGGGAGGGGCAGGGAGCCGGCAGGGTCCGAAATGTGGGGCTGCAAGGCTACAGTTAGGAGCACCCTGAGGGCGATGGGGAGCCAGCAAAGGGCCCTAAACAAGGCCGGGCACAGTCAGCTTCATATGTGGAAAATTCTGCACTGCAGGGCGAAGTGTAGCCACACAGGCAGGAATGGAGGCAGGGGGTGCAGGATGAAGGGGGCAGCCGTGGCGATGGAGAAGAGCAGCTGGAGTGGGCCCAGCACAGAGGCAGACAGAGGTCTGGCCCATCCCATCCCTGAACTCACCCTAAAGATGCGAGGCAGGTCCTTGGATTGGGCGTGGATAACATCCGGGGCCAGGACAGGGGCGGCTGAGAACTGGGGGTCCCTGGGAGGTTCACAGAGCAGGTCAGAGGTCTGCCGGCCCCAGCCGCCCCCTCGACCCACTCGCCCCCCGACCCCTGCCCCCAACTACAGCCTGGCACCCACCTCAGATCCAGAGCCTGCAGGAGGGCCCCGCTGGCTGGGCTGAGCTTCGGGTCTGGGGCATCAAAGAGCAGCAGGCGCGAGTCGCTGAGGGCGGCGAACACTCGCTGCCAGCCCCGCCGGACACCCGAGGGCCGTGGCACCTAGGGGAAGGCAGGCAGGCACGGAGGTCCCACCGGGCCCCGGCCCGCTGCTGCCCGCCCGCCCCTCCCCCAGCGCCGGCTCACCGACAGGAAGCCCTCGTAGGCGGTGCCCGTGCCCGTCTCGGGGTGCACTCCCAGGGCCGCGTGGAGGAGGTCAGGGGGCACAGGGCAGGGGGGGGCCTGTGGGGCGCAAGTCGGGTGACAGAAGTAGCCGCAGACTGTGGGGAGAGCAGGAGGCGGCGTGAGGCGGGTGGGGGACCGCCGGGGCGCGGGGACCCCGGCAGCCCCAGCCCAGCGCCCCTCAGGCTGTCACGGCTCCGAGCCGTTGCCAGTTCCCCGGGAAGGGAGAAAAGAAAAAGAAAGCTGAGCAGCAGTGGGAAATGTTGATGAGGCGGGGGGGCGCCTGGTGCGGCAGGATGGGGGCCGCTCCCCCTCCCCGCACCCGGGGGCTGTGGCTGGCACAGGGGAGGCCAGTGAGCAGGGGGCGCCGAGGGTCTCACCGTCACAGCCCAGGCCCTGGCGGCCCAGCCCCAGCATCAGCGAGGTGCAGCGGAGGCACTTGGTGGGGGATGGGAAGCTCCGGGGACGCAGCGTGTGTGAGCCGGGCTGGCGAGGGGGACAGGCCCATTACCCAGGCCTGACCTTAACCCAAGGCCCCCAAGCCCCCCGCCTGGCCCCCCAGGCCACCCCGAGGTTCAGGCAAGACCACCGAATGAGCTAGGTGGCAGTGTGAATGCTGCGCTCCGAGGGGATCTGGTCGTACTCAAAACTCAGTGCCACCGTCACCATTCCCATCGTGGTCTGCCGGCACGGGGTGGGGGGTGCGGGGAACCCCAAGCGGGAGCTCGTAAACCTGGCAGAGTGGCTTGGTGCCCCCGCCCCGCCCCGCTGGGCACTGACCTTTGCAGGGGGACTTTCTGCAGGGGGTGTGGTGGCAGCAGGCGTCCTGGGGAACACGGCCTGCAGGGGAGGGAGCAAAGAGGCGAGCTGAGCACAGGGGGAGGGTGGGCCCAGCGCCCCCACCCGCCGGGGCCTCCTGTCTGTGCTCACCCCTAGCCGCAGGCTGCGGCGGCCCTCCGGCCTCAGCTCCGGCGCCTCTCCGGAGGTGCCCGCATCTTTGGCGGAATCCTTCTGGGGAACGGCACAGGGGCAGCATCAAGGCCACGCCTGTGTCCTTCCCGGGGGTCCTCCCCGGCCAGCCCCACACCCGTTCTTACCTCTGAGCTCCGGAAGGACAGGAAGGGAATCAGGGAGTTTGAAGGCTTGGTGTCTGCAAACAGAGAGCATGTGTCACGGGGACCAGGGAGCCCCCCGCCCTTAACACGTGTTCCTTAGAAAGCAGGGGCCAGGGTGGGGGCCTCAGTTTCCACCTCACGGCAGGCGGGGGAGGAGGGGATGGTGGCCTAAAGTGGGGGCTCAGTGAGCACTAGCTAACAGCAGATTAGGCAGCAGAGTCTGGAACAAAGTCTTGTCTCCTCAGCCCGGCTGATCCCCCTGGTGACCTGGAGAGGAGGTCTTGCTCCAGGACAGACAGGCCTGCGCATGGCTACTCACCCGCTGGCCCACGCGCCCGCAGCTCCTCCCGCAGCACCGCGAGCTCCTGCTGCAAGGCCTGGTGCCGCTTCTCGGCCTCCTGCAGACGGCTGGGGAGAACCACGTGGGTGCTCACCACAGGCCTGAGGGCTCGCCACAGGCCACCACCTGCGTCCTGGGCCCCTCGCCGCGCCGGCCCCTGCCCTCACCTCTCAGCCCGCAGCTGGGCCTCCTGTGCCTGCGTCAGCTGCTCCTGCAGGCCTTGCTTGGCCCGGATCTCGGCCTCCAGAGCTGACTGCAGCTCCAGCCTGGCTGACGCCTCCATCTTCTGCAGCCTCCGTGCCTTCCACTGGTGGTCCTGGTGGCCAGAGGGCATCAACATGCAATGCCCCCAGGGCCAGGTTGCCGTCCAGGCCCCCCACCTCCCACCACACCACCTGGCCAGGCTCAAAGCCCCGCCTCTGCTGCATGCCCGGCGGGAGCTCAGGCAAGTCCCTGACTTTCCATGAGCTCAGTGTCCCTACCTGAGGAGTGCGGCTCCCGGCACCCCTCCCTCCGGGTGTCCCTGGGGCTCACCAGCGACCGGGAAGGGAGAGTCTGGGTGCCCACGTTCCGCAAGGACTCCAGTTCCTCGGCCATCTTGGTGGCCAGTGCCTGCAGGTAGCCTCTTGACACCTTCTCATCATTCACCCTGATCGGGAAGGGGGCTCAGGGTCAGAGGCTATGCCCTCAGCGCTGCCCGGGCTCAGCCCCTGCCCCCAGGCCCCAGGCACCCACCAGCTGAGGATGTCGGCGATCTGGGCCTCCCAGTTGCTTTCCGTCTCCCGCCGCTCACCTTCCAGCCTCTGCTTGCTCTGCTGTTCCCGCTCCAGCTCTTCCATGAGCTGGGAGGGAAGGAGATTCAAGAGACACAGACGCATCACGTGGGAAGCGGGGATCAGCCCCCAGGGGGCCCAGCAGCCCTGAGTCTGCCCATGTCCAGCCTGGCTCACCCACCCCATCTGGCCCACGTCCCTGGCAGCTCTGCTCACCCGCCCAGCCGGCTCCCCGCCTGTCCCGCCACTTGCGGGTCTCCCCAACCCTCTGTCTGCCCCGCTCACCCGCTCCTGCTCTTGGCTCAGTCGCCGGTTCTCCTCCTGCAGCCGGCACAGCGCCTCCTCCTTGCCGCTCGGCCTGCAAGGGAGAAAGAGGACTGGGTGACCCCCTGGCTCAGGCCCCCACCCTGTCCCCTGCCCCGGCTGCCCAGCTCACCCCTGGCCACGGGCCTGCTCCAGTTGTGCACGCAGCGCGGCCACCTCCTGCTTCAGCTGTGTCTCCTGGGGCCCGCCACCCTCAGGCAATCCCATGCCATTGGTCTCAGAGGTGGTGTGGATGGTCTAGAGGACGCAGAGAGGGGTCAGGGCAGGGGTCCAAGACGCCGTGACCTACCCTACCCCTGGGGCCTGGCCCTGATAGACCCTGAATGGGGTCAGTCTAAGAGAAATGCCACTGGGCAGAGGGTAAGGCCTCACCACCTTGACCTGGGGAGACGCCTTCTCCGGGCTTTGTTCCCGCTGTCTCTGGAGCTGAGTCACATCTCGCTTCAGGGCGGCCACCTGAGCTTGCAGCTGGGATGGGGTGCAGAGTCAGCCAGTGCTGACCTTGTCCACCCCAACTCTGTTTTTTTTGTGTGTGGCAGCTCCTCACGGCATGTGGGATCTTAGTTCCCTGACCAGGGATTGAACCTGTGCCCCCTGCATTGGAAGCGTGGTCATAAGCACTAGACCACCAGGGAAGTCCCTGTCCACCCTAACTCTTGATCTTGCTCCAGATTCTCGGGCTTTGCTGGCTGCAGCAGGAGTGGAAGTGGTGGACCCCTGCCCACCCCACCTGCTCCCTTGCTCAGGCCTCAGCCAGCCTCAGTGGGCGTGCAAGGCATTTGGTGTTCCCAGCAGCTCAAACCTCACTCCCCAAGCTTCCTCCCGCCACACCAGGTGTCTCGAGCGCAGGGCACTATTGCGGTCCCCACCCACCCCATCACTCACCTGGCTCTGGGCATCACGGGCTTCCTCCAGCTGGGAGTTCAGGGCTTGGGTCTGGCTGGCCATGGCTGCCTCTCTCTCCTGGGCCTCCTGCAGCTTCTGGAGCAGCTCCTCCTGCCGCCCCTTGGCCTCGCGAAGCTCCCGCGCCTGTGCCTGCTGCCCCGCCCGAGCCTCAGCCAGCTCCTGAGGTCCAGGTGGGCGAGGGGAAGGCCAGCCAGAAGTCAGGGCATGGTCCTCCTTAGCACCCAGCCCTGGGCCACTCACCCATCTCACCATGCCCCACCTGGAGGAGCTGATCTCTCTCCTGCCGCAGGTCACTGTCCTGGCCTGGGCTGCCAGTCGGACACCCGTCCGCCTTGCTGTCCCCCAGCGTCTCTGCCAGGAATTGTCACTGAGACCTGCACATACAGCCTCAGCCAGGAGCTCTACCTGCAGTGTCTCATGGAACCCTTACCCTAGCTTGGTTAGGAGCTGGGGTTGAGGGGGTGGGGTGTGGATTTCCTTGGTCCATTTTCTACACGCAGAGTCAGAGAGTTTAAGATATTTCCTTAAGATCACACAGCACGTACAGACCCAGGGACACAACTGGAACCCAGTGGACTCAGGTGTGCTGGGAAACCAGCTCAGCCCCCAAGATGAGGGGAGGGGAAGAGACGAGGTGCTGGGGGTGGGGTACCTGACAGCCTGTCCTGCAGAGTCTGCACTTCCCTCCGCAGCTGCTCCAGCTCCCGATGGTCCGAGGGGTTCTGTAGAGCCTCTGCAGTGTGGGGATACCCATAATGTTGAGGAGCTTGTCCTGCGGCAGCAGCCCCAGGGGCAGACCCACCCTGCCCTGGCCCTGATGGTACCCATACCTTGGAGCTTCCGGCTCAGTTCTAGCTTCTCCTGCTCCAGACAGCGAAGCTTCCGCTCCAGGGGAGCCAACTGCTCAGAGCTGCTCTCGGGGCCGGGACTGGGGAGAGCAGGGCAACACAAATTGGCAGAGAACCACCCCCCAGCCTCCTCCATCCTTCGGCATCCAGCATTCATTCATCTAAGAAACGCCCACTGCGCACCAGCTCTGTACCCAAGTCTGGGCTTTGGGCTGGGAAGAGAGACAGATGAGACCACATCTTGCCCTTAAGAGGCCCCAGGCAGGTACCATGGGTGGCGGCCAGGACAATGATTCCAGAGTCCCCTGGGCGCTGGTTCCACAGCCCTGACCCTTATTGTTTGTGTGACCTTGAACAATAACCTAATATATCAGGGTCTCAGTTTCCCCAGAGGAAAAGAGAGGTGATGCTAGGGGTTCTCGCAAGGGCTGTCAAGAGGACTCAGTGATATGGGCCCAGGACATAGGGAGCACTTCATGAATAAAGGTAAGAGGCATCTGCTTATACTTCACAGTTCCCACTCCCCCAGGGCCTCGCTGCAGTCTCAGGCCAGCCCTACAAGCAGAACTGGGCTGGGAGCATCTACCCATTTTACAGAGGTACAAAGTGAGGCTCGGGGGGCAGTACTAGATCTCTGGCTCTGAGTCCACTACACACCCAGCCTGTCATGAAGGGTCCCATAAGGAATAAATATTGGGGGCAGAACCCATAGGGTAGGGGTCATGGCCTCAGCAGGACCTTGAGGACATGAAGGGTTGTCCTACTGGGGGTTCAGAGCAAACTTCCCAAGCATCTGTCTCATGTGGATACAGGTGAGCCATTCAGTCACTTTCCCGGGGTCCTAATGAGCTGTGCTCCAAGTGTTCTCCAGGCCAGGCAGCCCTCAGCTTCTCACCAGGTGTGTGAGGACTACTCACCTGCCTGAGGTGTAGGTGAAGCCAACGAATGGCAGGTGGTGGCCTAAGAAAGTCCCGTGGGAGGGTGGCGGCAGGGTTCCCTGCAGAAAGTGGGGAAGGAGAGTCAGAGTAAGAAATACAGCTCCAGGTGGAGACTCGAGACCCAGGAGCCCTCAAAAGACTACAACTCCCACAAGTCTTTGAGGTTCTGGCCACACAGGTGCTGCTGGGAGTCTTCTTATAGGATGTCTGGTTGACAGGATGACACTTGTGGTCAACGATCCTTCACTTGGCACAACCCACTTCAGTGCAGATGAACCAGCCCAGGTGAACCGTAACTCCCATGGGCCTCCATCCCCAGCCCAGCAATTGCTTTGGGGAACTTTGCAGGGCAGGGGAGGGTCCCGCAGCCACTCAGACTCCAGGCAGTTGTCCTGCTGCTGTGTGTCCCTCCACTCACTGGATGGTTGAGGGTGTCATCGTCCACATCGAAGTTGGAGGTGTCCATGGGTCCACGCAGCTCAGGGATGTAGGGGGCAGTGCTGGTCGCCAGCCTCTCCCAGTCCACGCCTTCAAAGAAGGGGTGGTTCCGGAAGTCGTCCAGCCCTCCGCGGCCCAGACGCTCCTCCTGGCGGCACAGCAGCTGGCGGATCAGGTCTCGGGCACTGGCCGGCACGTCGGGCACGTCTGGGGGGAACTGCAGGTGGTCCTGGGGTCCCAGGGGACGGGTGCAGGTGAGTGTCCAGAATGCTACCCCCACCCAGGGCATCTCCAACCTCACAGCCTCAGGAGTCCCACGGCCCTCCCAGAATTCCAGGGCCTGGCGGCCAGACCTCGTGGTTCATGATCTTGCCGTAGGTTTCCACCAGAGATTCAGCATAGAAGGGGGTCTCCCCGAAGAGCAGCTCATAGGCACAGACCCCCAGGGACCACCAGTCGCACTGTGGGCCGTAGTGGCCCTTGCCCTCCTCCATGGCCTGCAGGATCTCAGGGGAGATGTAGTCGGGTGTCCCCACTGCCACCGATGAGTCCACCTGTGGGTGGTGATATTGATGGCGCCACAAAGACGGCCTCGCGTCTGGGTCCAGCTCCCCCATTCCCTAGGGCTGGGCTGGCCCAGTGCCCCCACCCAGGTCCTGGGCTTAGCCCTTCCTTCCCCTGGGCGTCTCATGCCGCCCGCACCAGGCCTGGTGGCTCCCATTCCCCCAGGAGCTCTCCCAGCCGGTGTCCTCTGTCCCACATGGGGCGGGGTTCTTACCATGCCACTGTTGTTGAGACGTAGGCAGGAGCCAAAGTCGGCCAAGCGGATGTGCCCATTCATGTCCAGCAGGATATTGTCTGGCTTGACATCCCTGGGGGAGGGCAGGGAGAGTAAGCTGTGAGTGTGGATATGCATTTAGGCACGGTCCTGGGTGTGTGAGTGCGTGCATGTGCACACACCAGTGTGTGTATGCACACACTTTGTGTTCCTGCCTGTGCTGGCGTGTGAAGGGGGGAAGGATGGTGGTCGGGCTTCCTGGCTCCCAAGAAGGAAGACGGTGGTTAAGCTGGGGAGAGGACCCTTGGAGGCAGCTGAGTGTGCTGTGGGGGACACAGGAGCTAGACTCCCCCAATGCCCGAGTGGCTGAGTCACCGCAATTTGCGTGCTTACCTATGCTAAGTCCTGACTTCCTCATCTATAAAATGGGATGAGGGTAGCTCCCATGACACAACGTTTGGGGTGGGAAGAGTCACAGGTTCTCTGCATATGAAGCACCCAGCACAGGATTTGGCATATATGTGCTCAGCTTTCCCCAGAGCTGTCAAAAGGGGCTGGCAAAGACAGCAGGGGCTTTGGGGGCCCCACCTGTGGACATAGCCCAACTGATGCAGCGAGTGGATGGCCAGCACCATCTCAGCCAGGTAGAACTGCGCCAGCTCGGGCGGGAGGCGGTCTTCAAAGCGGCTCAGCAGAGTAAGGAGGTCCCCTCCAGCGTAGTAATCCATCACCAGGTACTAGACGGTGGTGGGTGGGGGGCAAGAATCAGATGGGGGGGGTACCTGTCTCCCTCGCACCTCACAGGGGTCCTGCAGGGCTCTGTAAAGGCAGGGCCATGTCTCCCAGCAGCTCTGGGGTGGCCAGCTCCCAGCCAAGGCTCAGGCGAGAGGCTCCAGGCCTGAGTTGGTGGGGAGTAGAAACTTCTCAGACCCAGGAGGAGGGGTCTTTCTCTCCTTGAATCAAGGCTTCTGGCCCCCAAAGGTCTTCTCCTTTGTCCCCAGGGATGGCATCACTGACTCAAAGGACATGAGTCTGAGCAAACCCCGGGAGCTAGTGAAGTACAGGAAAGCCTGGTGTGCTGCAGTCCATGGGGTCGCAAAGAGTCGGACACAACTGAGTGAGGGAACAACCACCACCCCCCTCTCCAGCTTTCTGAGCATCCTCACCAGATATTCCTCATCTTGGAAAGCATAATGCAGAGCGGTCACCCAGCGGCTGTCCCCCTTCACCAGAACATCCCGCTCCTCCCGGAAACAGGCCGTCTGTAACAGTTTGGGGAAATAGGGGGTGGGTGGGGTTGGAATCAGAGCCCACGAACCCCACCTTGCCAGTTCAGGGGATGGAGGAAGACTCAGTAAGGCTAGGAACGGGGATCAAGGTCGCCTTTGTTAGCCTGAGTCTTGGTGTTATCATAAGAAAAATAAAACAACTCTGCTTTTACTAAGAAAGGCTTCTTGTGCGGAAGGGATGGGAGGAACCTGCACTGCTGGGGGTGGATCCTCTGCCTGTTTGGCAGCCATGCCCGGCCACTTCCCCTGCAGGTCTCAGAGGCCTGTAGACTCCCCTCTGCAGGGACCCCAAGTTCCCCCGGAACCCAGCACTGACCTCAGCCCGCTTCAGCATCTCCCATTTGTGCAGCATTTTCATGGCAAAAATCTGCCCACTGTCCCTCTGCCTCACCACAGCAACCTGAGGCCACAGAGAGCACTGGGGTCACGCTGGTCTGCGGGCAAACACCTTTTTCCTCCCCCCACCGACTCCAGGGACATCCGCTCACCTCCCCGAAGGCCCCTCGGCCGATCACCTTCAAGATCTCAAAGTCATCTCTCTGCAGCCGCAGCTCTTTCACCTTTGCTACGAAGGGACTGACTGAGGGCATAGAGGGGGGCTCAGAGAGCCTGTGTGGAGGCCCGGCTCCCTCTCACCTGCCCTCCCGCGAGGCCAGGGCAGGGACGACCTCCCCAGCGATGGTCTCTGGCCAAGGGGTTGACAGGAGCTGCAGTCCATTCAACCATCAAGCAAGGAAGATGGCATGCTCGCTCTGCTGACCACCTGGCCCCTGGATCTCCCTGAATCCACGGTTCCCAGGTGGCATCTGTCCCAGGGGCTGATGGGATTTGTAGTCCTCCCCTGCCTGGGGGCTGACCCTGGAGGGCCAGGTCACCCTGGAATGATGGGGATACCATTCCCACCCCCAGCCTGCAGTTCTTGGCCCCTGAGCAGGACCAGGCCAGAGCCTGTCTTGGGAAACTGGACTGGCAACATTCCTTGTCCCCAGAGAGGCTTCTATGCCACCGAGGAGCTGTGGGTCCCTCGTAGGCACAGAGATACATGGGTGGAGTGAGGCCTGGGGCTGCCCTGGAGGGCAGGTAGGGCACGGTTCTGCGGGGCTCTGGGAGGGCAGGCTCTGTGCTCCCCGAGTGGGGCCTCCTTGGTCCGGAGGCACAGAGAGGTCTGCCCGGCTTCGCACAAGACTCAATAACAAGGCCAAGACACCTTTCCTGGCACCTGATGCTGGCACCTGAGGGCGTGAGCACTCGGGATCTCCTCCAGGCCTGAGAAGCCCTATAACTCTGAGCCCTGCCTCCCTCTCTGGACGCGGCCTGTACCTGGCCAAGCACCTCCTCCTTACCGCCCCAGACACTCCCCGAAAGGACATCTCCAGCCACTCCCTGGCCCTTCCCAGGCCTGGAGGAGCCCCATGCCTGGGGGAGGAAATTGGGGCCTGGAGACCTAGGGAGGTGAGGGGGAGCAGCTGGGGTCAAGGGCACTAAGTCTGGGCTCCCTGCCTCAGTTCCCCCTGCCAGCAGGTACACTCCCTGCCAGCTGGGCAGGTCTGTGGGTGGGACAGAGAGCTGCTCCACAGGTTTATCAAGCAGAACCCCCACAGCAGGGGTGGTGTGGAAACCTCATTACCAAAATAAATTGTCTCTTTCCTGGGTCTGTGTGTATAGCTGGGAAGGAGCAGCTGCAGGCCTCCAAGGGGGCACTGAGGTGGGGGCAGCCACCCCATTGACCAGACGGGAGTTGAAGCCTGCCCAGAGCCAGGAGGACCCAGGCCCCCAGGACAGGCTGCCCAGTCCCCTCGCCACGCTGCAGGGATGGGGGCTCTGGGCGGGAGCAGGGACAAGTTGAGGCAGGAGCAGAGTGAGTCACCGCCCTGCGAGTTACCTCAGAAGATGTCAACAGACAGGCCCCCATGCCGGGGTCCACGGCGGAGGTGCCAGAGGCGGGCAGGGAGGAGCACGTGGGCATCATGGGGGTGATGACAACACAGTCAGACACACACACACAAGATGCGGGAGTCCCGGGGAGAGAGGTGGGCAGCAGAGCCGCGGGCCCTCTGACCGCCCTCAGCCTAGAGGAAGGCCAGGGGCATGTCTCACAGGCCCCCAGCTGTGCCAGGCCGGGCCCCACGCCTGCCCAGAGCTCAGGCATACCAGGAATGCTAGTCGCCCACTGGGCAAACACTCACCTCACCCCACCCTCCAAGCCAGGTCCCCGTGGCCTTCCCCTGTGGCCCCGCCAGGTGTATCCAGAGAACCCTGGGGGCTGGCACTGGCTTCAGGGTCATCCGGGGCCAGCCACGCTTGGTGACTCAGGTGAGTCAACCCCAGGAAGGGTGCAGACCCACCTCCAGTCTGGCCCCCTTCCCCAGCCCTGGGGCACAGCCCTCAGGAGGCCTGGTCAGCCGCTTACCCACAGAGGGTCTGAGGCCAGTGACTGTGCCCGGTCTTGGGTGGTCCTGTGTGTGGGTAAGTGTGTGTGTGTGTGTGTGTGTGTGTGTGTGGGTAAGTGTGTGTGTGTGTGTGTGTGTGTGTGTGTGTGTGTGTGTGTGTGTGTGTGTGTGTGTGTGTGTGTGTGTGTGTGTGTGTGGTGGGAGTGGGGGATGCTACGGAGCTGTGAGTGGACATAGACAAGTGTGTATCAGAGCCAGCGTGGGTGGGGTGGTCAGCAGGGCTCCCTGGGTCCCTCCAGGAACTGACCGTGGGTGTTTCAGCGTGTCCGTGGAAGGTGGGAGCCAGAGAAAACCTATGTGTCAGTGGGTCCCATGCACAAGGGGCTCCATGTGAGAACGTGTCCTCACGGGTCGGGAAGTGACTGTATGAGCGTGTGCTGTGTACATGTGTCTGGAGAAACCTGGCACCAAGTTTCTGAGTGTGTGATGTGTATGGGGCCCACGTGCCAGGTTCTGGGAGTGGGATTAAGTGTGTGAGTGAATCTGAATGACGGTGAAGAACGCAGGTGAAGGAGAGGGCCGGGGGATGGGGGTTCGGTGGCACTTATCAGGGCCAATGCAGCTCCCGTGGGATGGGGTGGGGGAACCTGAGGGAGTGCGGCTCCTCACAGGAGGGCCTGCGAGCGGGGAGCACGGAGGCAGAGGCTCCCTGCGCGGAGTCCCTCTGTCCACCCACCCCCCGCGCCCGCCACGGTCCCGCCCGGGCCACTCACCCCAGCTCAGGAACTGCGCCACATTGCGCTCCCGCCGCAGGGGGGCGCTGCTGAGCTCGTGGTGCAGCCCCAGCAGCAGATCCAGGAGGCCGTCGAGCCCCGGGCCGCCGCCGGCCTCGCCCCGCGCCAGCCGCTCCAGCGCGCGCAGCCGCCGCTCCATGGCTGCGGCCGGAGCCCCGAGCCCGGGCTAGAGTCGGGCCGCTCGCATGCCCGCCCGTCGGTCCGTCCGTCGATCAGTGCGCGGGTCGGTCCGCGAGTCCTCCCCCCACCCTCCCGCCCTCCCCGCTGTCACCGTCCTCCGCTGCCGCCCGCGCGCCCTCACCTGGACGCCGCTCCCCACCCTCCGCCCCGCCCCCCGACGGACGGGCAGGTGTGCCCCGGCCAATGGGAGACGGGACTGGAGGTGAAGGTGGGAGGGCGGAGGCGCGCGGGGGCGGGGCCAGCTCCCGGCCAGGAAGTGGGGGGGCGGGCCCCGAAGAGTAACTCCTGGGCGGGGCGGAGCCAGGAGAGGTCGGGGCGGGCGGGGGTCCCATCGCACCCCGGACGGGAACCGGGTCCTCTCGCGGCCCCAGCCCCAGCCCCAGCCCCACCGGGGCCCTCGCCGACGCCTGTCCTAGGTGGGGGATGCCCAGGGCACTGCAACTCCCCTCGCCCCCTGGGGCAGGGGCAGCCTCTCCGGAGAGCCTGCCCTCTCAGCGTGGGGAGAGGGGCTGGGGACGCCTGCGGCCCCGAAGCCGGATGGGAGTTGTAGTCCGCTCCCTCCCTGGGATGCCGGCCTCTTGGCACACCCCCCGCCCCCCAGCCCCCTGGCTAGTTTCTGATTTCAAAATTTTGTTTGCATCGTTACGGCCGACCTGGGAGACGGGTAGGTGAGGCAAGGATGCTTCTACCCATGTGGCAGATGACGCACAGGCTTGGGAAGTACGAAGGTGAATTGAGGGACCAAGGGGTGAGGAAGCTCCGAAGCTAGATCCTGGAGGGGGCTGGCCTTTTTAATCTTGGGCGGCCCGCCTGGAACGTAAGGACGAGGGCCAAGGAGAGGTCGAGGCTGGGCCGGAGGAGGTGGGAGAGGGGAGGGTGGGACTGTCCAGGGATATTTCTGACTTCTGCCCAGCTGTCTCCAGCTGGGCTGGGCTAGACGCCATGGGGACATGGGGCTGTCCAAGAGGAGGGATCAAGGGGTGGGGCATTTTAGTGGCTTCAGACAACAAATTCTTCCTTTAAAAGATCTCTTTGGAGATTTGCCTGCCTCCTTGGTTTGTCCGTGTTGAGCAGGAAGCCGCTCTGTGAAGGTCTGTGGAGCTGGACTGAACATCCCTGGTAGCACACAGGGGGCTTCCTTCGCAGTCTCCCATTTGCTCTGCTCAGAGACCTGCCCTGAGTCAGGGCCAGGGTCTGTGCAATGGCCTGCCTTTCCCAAGTCAGTCAGGTGGGGGAAGGGAAGCCAGGATTCAAACCCAAATCTGGGGATGCTGTCATTGCCTCTGTGTCTCCTGGGAGGGGGCAGGGGACAAGGATCGGAGGCCGTGTTGAGCACTCCTGGCTCTCACCTGAGCCAGGCTAGGCTTCCTTAAAGGCCAGGGCCGAGGAAGGGCTCCCGGGAAGGGTTCTCACCCTCTGTAGCCACAGGGGGGAGCCAGAGACCAGAGGACGGCCCGGTGCTCAGGACAGGACCAAGTTCCATTCCCTGGGGAGTAAGACCTGATGCTGGGAAAGATTGAAGGCGGGAGGAGAAGGGGACGATGGCATCATCAACTCGATGGACATGAGTTTGAGTATGCTCCTGGAGTTGGTGATGGACAAGGAAGCCTGGCGTGCTGCAGTCCATGGGGTCGCAGAGAGTCGGACACGACTGAGCGACTGAACTGAACTGAAGACACAGGGCGAGGGTCCTGGTGGAAGATGGGCTGTTCCTCCTCTGCCCCGTAGGGACACCTTGATCCCTGCACCCCCACTATGGCCCCAGGGGTCAGCACTCTAGGGCCAGCGTGAGGTGAGGCCTCTGGGTCTAGCTCACTCCCTCTGTGACCTTTAGCCTCTCTGAAAGCCAAGTTCTCAAACAAGACCATCCCTCAGCACGTCAGACTCCATCCCCACAGTACAGCAGAGGGAAAAACTGAGCCCCTGACACCAAAAACTGAGTTCTGCTGGGGTCTTCTCGGGGGCAGAGCAGGGACTGGCACTGGGGACTCCCCACCCATCAGGTATGTGATTCTATTTGGTCCTGTATTCGCTTTTTTGTCACATTCTTGTTTCAAGCTTCAGTTTCCTTGTCCATGAAAGGGGGTCGTGTCTGACCCTGCCCATTCCTTTGCAGCTGTAAGGCCAGAATGCCCCTCAGGACTCATTCTGTTTCTGAACCCCTCTTCTGGCCTCAACAAGCAGCATCCTCCCTTGCTGTCAGAAACAGCTTTGGCACGTGGGCCCACTTTGCCCAGCAGATCTGTTCTCTGACCCTGTGTGTAGCAAGGACCCTGGACCAGCACGTGGGTACTCCACGGAGGAGGGAGTCTGAGCATGAGACCTCTGCCATCTCCGACACTCTGGTCACTGCCTCCTGCAGGGCCACCTGTTCCCCGAATAACTTCTCTCCCCTCTGAGTGCCCTTGGCATGGGGTTGCTGGCACTAGCTCTCACTCAGCCCTGGGGGCAGCAGACCTTGCATTCCTATGGTGCTTCTTAGCATTTCAAAGTGAATGTAGATCTGTTATCTTCACTAGGGTCCTGCCAGAAAGAGGGAGTTAGCAATGCCCTCCCGCATTAACAGATTGCTGCCTTGAGGCTGGGGAGGTGGGTGGCGGCTGGAGCTCCTTACCCGGGTTCCAGGCCTAGGCCAGTGCCTGGCAGCAGAAGAGCGGTGTGTGGCACTCAGACTCTGGGGAGGGACAAGGAAAGGCCAGCCTGCCCTGGACTTGATGCGTGTAGGCTTCTGAGAAGGGTCTTAGATGGTTAGAAACGGTCAATTTAATGACCCAGGCCTGGCAGAAGGGACGGTTCAGATAAGGGAGGGACCCAAAGAGGACGAAGGCAAATGAGTGGCAGGGAACCCCGGTTTTCTGACCCCCACAGAGGATAGCCCTCTGGGTCTGGGAGGGGCCCAGACACAAGGCAGGCTCCCGGCTCACAGCCGCACCCACTTCTTAGGCCTCCCGACCCTGATCTGTGGCACCCTTTTCCCCAAGGCCAAGGTCCAGCTTGGTGACTGAGATGAGCCTCTCCCAGCCCTGCCCCCAGACGCGCCTCTCAGCAGGGGCCCCGCAGGTAACTAGAATGGCAAGCTAACCCTGCCCTTGGCCGCGCCGGGAGTGCAGCGCCCCCTCCTGGCCCAGGAGCCGGAGAACAAGGAGGGGCAGCCTTGGGATCCTATAGCCCTGCCTAGTGTTGAGTGATTTCCATCTCTCTGAGTCTCCGTCTCTGTGCGCTGCTGAGAAGGGCTCCAGCTCAGGTATGGGCGGTCCGTGGTACTGGGAGCGCCCTCCAGTGGCGGCTGGAGCTTGTCTCTCTAGGACGAACACGTGGTTGGAGGGTTGGGAACTCATGTAGAGTTTCACAATGGCTCAGAACTCTGGGTTTTCCTTAAATGTGTGTATTCCTGGTGGTCCAGTGGTTAGGACTCTGGGCTTTCACTGCCGATGGCACGAGTTCAATCCCTGGTCGTGGAACTAAGATCCCACAAGCCTCCACACACACCCGCCCGCCCGCCCCCCCCCCCCCAAAATAGTGTGTTTGCTAAGGTGGCTTGGAGGGAGGGGCTGATGCAGATGGTGGGATTGAGGGTCCCCATTCCCCAAGCAAGTCCTTGGCAGCCTCACAGGCCCATTCCCCCACCCACCCCAGCACAACAGGGGTGTATCCTTTGAAACATCCACGCTCCAAATGGGTGGACATATGGTGATTTCATCATCCTGGCTTTTCTTCCAAAAACCTTCTCTGTGCTGCTCCTGCACGCCATAGGGGCTCCCACGCCCCACAGCCACAGCGGCTGCAGCCCCATGTGGTTTTCTAATTATCAATCCTTCTGGGCGCACAGGAAGCCAGGCCCAAGCCCCCTCGGCCACCACCCCCTCTGGCCCTTGGACGCCACCAAGTCTGGGAGCTGCTTCAGGGAAGGGTGGGTCCTGCCTGCTTTGTTCTGGGAATTGGGTGGGGTGTTGGGCTCCTTGCACCCTCACTCCCACCCTCATCAGCCTCCCCGAGGTGCTCAGGAAAGGCGGCCACTTGTTAGGTGTCCATGGGCCCTGCCTCTGGGAAGCAGGGGTCACTGTCTGCCTTCAGTGCCTGAAGAAACAGACCTGGGAGAGGAGAGGACAGATGAGCCCCAGCAAGTGGCAGAGCTGGGATTTGAATGGGTGGGTTGCCTAATCCTCTCACTGTCGGGTGGCCTTGGGCATATCCTCAGACCAGCGAGCTAACAGGATGGGATTCATGGTTCATCTTTTTATTAAAGAGCAGAGCTGTTTATTGCTCTCACGTGGAACCTCCAGGTTTAAGACAGAGCTGCTGTGTGGGTCCCTGAGGCAGTGAGTGGACCCCCTTCCCCTCCAGGCGCCCTGGGATCTGAGGCACCATGTGGGCAGACTGCCCCAAATGTCTCTGACTCCAGGAGTGCTAGGAGGCAGCTGGAACCCTGACCTGACCCCAGTCCAGCCTCTGAAGAGGTAGCCTTTCACCCAGGATCCTGGCCAGGTGGGGAGCTGAGGAGGAGGCAAAGGGTGGAGGCTGGCCCTCCCCTGGAGGGTGGCCACACCTGTTGGCCCTCCTAAACCCCATCATGGCTGGGAGAGGACTCCCCCACTCCCCCACAACCTGTAAAACCCAAACCAAGGCATGAATTCTGGGGCTGCCCTCGGCCCCTGGTCGAGCCTCAGAGCAGCATTCCCAGGCTGGGACATGCAGGGGTGGAAGCCCCCGGGTGGCCAGACAGCACTTCTCACACTCAAGGTACAAGGGAACCTGTCAGTCCTGTTTTTTAATAGCTTGGACGGGCATCTCCGCCTCTCAAGTGACTAGAAATCAAGGGGCTGCCCCAAGCTTTCAGGATCCCAGGACTGAGTGACAACGTTTAGTCTTCAAGGTGGGTTTCTCAAGCCTGCATCTACTGCTGCAGGCTTTGGGGGATGCAGTGACCTGTCAGCTTTGCTTTTCCTCTCAAAGAATAATTTCTATTGGAAACTCGGTGGTGTGCGTGCTCTTGGAGCTGGGCAGACCCGCCACACTTGCTCTTCAAGCTCTCCTGAGTCTCAGGTTCTTGGCTGTCAAATGCAGAGAATGCTGACCTTCCAGGTCAGGAGGATCAGGGTCAACCCTCTGAGTGGTGCATTCAGCCTGGCCCTCAAAACCCACAGGCACCTGCTCACATCCTGCCTCTTGCCACAAACGTGCCTGGAGCGGATTCCACCCCAATTGCACCTCAAATCTGCACTTCCTCGGCATCGGCTCCAATTTGTCACCCTCTGCTCTGCGGGTACAAACAGTCCCCCATCTGTGACGTTGGCTGGCTCCACCCTTTGTAGTTTTGTTGCTGGTGTTATCTGCTTGGTCTGCCTTCAAAGTACCGCCTTTCCTGTCTCTAAACCACCCTGGGGCCAGCACAGAGACCAGTATTCTATGTCTGCCTGCCCCCTCCAGGTGCCCGTGGGCGCCCACCTGTCTGTCCACGGCTGGGGCGGAGCCCAGGTTGGAGGTGATGTGCTGAAGATCATGGGGGGGGGGGGCACCTGCTCCCCCAACCCCTGGGGGCGAGGGAAGCCTAGTCCCCAGGCATCAGAGGCTCTCCCAACCTCTTCACCCCATCTTTCCCCCAAATAATTCCTGCTCAGCCCCCACCGAGCACAAGGAAAGGGGGCTGTTGGCCCCACTGCAGGCCTGACCCGGCTGGGTTGCCAATCTGTCTCTGCTAGTATCTTGGCCCCCACCCCCTGGCTGTTCTGCCAGCTCCCCGACAGGCACTGTGGGGAGCAGGCCCTGGGAAGAGACATCTCAGAGCCAGAAGCCAGCTTCAGCACAATTTAACTTTTTTTAATGCAAGAAAAAGTCATGTCTTCAGTTGCTTTATCTCCCCACGGGCAAGTGTGGTTAAGTCTCTGAAACTTCCGATAGTGAATTCCCAACGAGGCAGCCACCTCCATCCTCCTGACACTGTGTGGGGTGCGGGTCGAGGCCCGCTACAGGTAAGGAGGCCGGTTCCTGGGGACGCGGACCCAGTGGAGGCCTAGAGAGCAGCCTTGGGAGGGTGGGCCAGGTCAGATGTCAGAGTGAAGGAGTCCCTGAGACCCCTGAGGGTGTGCCGGTGGGAAGCCGGCTGCCCTTGCCACAGGGGCTCTGTGATGACAGCCCTGGAGGCCAACCGCTGGCCCACGGGAATGTTCACTGGCCCCGGTGGGCTCGGGCTACTCAGCCTAGGCGCGCCTTTCTAAGAGCGTCCAAGTGGAGCCCTCCTTAGGAGGAAGGCAGGTGGGAGAGGGTAGGGGCTGGGCCATCCCTGGTCTGTCTGGCCGCCAGGCCTGGGCTGGAGCACCAAGCCACACAATGCTCCTGAGGACCCGCTGCTCACCAAAGTGGGGCACGGAGGTGTGCCAGAATGTTCCAGGGAAGTGAGAGGGTGAAGCAGGGGACGCCGCCTCTGGGGTCTCTGGCGGGGTGTGCGCCGCATGCACCCCACCTCCCATGGCTCCTGAGTGGAGTGTGGGGAAGGGACACAAGTCACAGCTTCTCAACAAGTGGCCGGAAGTTACCGGAAAATTCAGTCAAGTATGAAAGGGGTTACTTTATAGAAGAAAAACTAGCTTACGTATTTCTCTGGAAGACATTCTCTACCCCATCCACCCTGTGCCCCCAGACTCCCTGCAAAAAGGGCAGCTGGGCCTGGCTTCTGTGATGCCAAGTCAGAGGGACGTGTGAGCAAGGGCAGGGCCTGTGGACAGGGGACCTCGGGAAGGTAAGGAGGAAGGCACAGAACCAACTGAACCGCGGGCGGAGGCCGGGCTGGGCAGGGAAAGGAGCCACTGGCCTGACGGAGCGACTCAGCCTGAAACAAACAGGGACCCTGCGTCCCTGTCTACAGAGGCCGCAGCTGCAGGAGGGGCGAGCCAGGGCGACCCCCCCTCCTCGGGAGGTGAGGACGGGAGGACAGAGGCCCTGCGTGCGTGGGGCTGCCAGACGGAGGATGCGAGAAAGAGGGCTGCCTCTAACGTTATATATTAAAAATATCCATAGTTCTTATGCACAAAATTCCATCATTCACATACGAGTATCACCCCTGCCTCCCCAGGAGCAGCCTTAAGAGAAAGATGGTGGTTCTCCTTTGCGAGCTGAGCAAACAGCACTCAGTCTTTATGGTCTTGGGGGCTGCGGGCCCTCCCCCCAGCCTCCGCCTGGCCGGGTGCTCACTCGTGCCTCCGCTTGGAGGGCGGGACCAGGTGCGGCGGCAGGTCGGCGGGCAGCTCGTGGCCCTCCAGCTTGACCTTGATGAGGTGGTTGGCCAGGGCAAACTCCTCGTCGTCCAGCAGCCCGTCCCGGTCCACGTCGGCCAGCTTCCAGATCTTCCCCAGCACCGTGTTGGGGAGCTTGGACTTTACCATCTCCTTCTTGGCGTTGGCGCCCGTGATCTTGCCGTTGACTGGTGACAGCGTGTAGAAGATCTCGTCGTAGGTGGGCTTGTCCTTGCCCACCACCCACTCGACGTCGTCGATGCCCTCACCGGCCCCCTCGCCGTAGCCGTGCCCGAAGGGCCCGTTCATGGTGCCGTCGAAGGCACCGCCCTTCACGACCTGGGCGGGCATCAGGGACTCCTCCTGGCGCACCATCACCATTAGCCGGGCGATGTCATTGGCCAGCATGTCGTCCACTGTGTCCAGCAGCTTGGGCTTCAGGGCCTGGAATTTGCTGAAGTCCTGGGTCTGCAGGAGCTCCTGTCACGGCAGGGAAGAGCAGACAGGCCTGGGTCAGGCCCTCCCGGGCTCTGGCGCTGCAGGTGCAGCAAAGGGTCCCCAAGCAAAAAGAGCTGGCTCCATGGCCCCAACCACTTCAATCTTGGCTCCCCCATCTCTTAAATCGGAAGTAAAAACAGTCTCTTCCTAGCAGGACTGAGGCAAGAATTAATTGGGAGGAGGCTGGGGTGCCTGGCACGGCCCTGCCCTCTCCCTACCCCTCTGGTGAGTCACCACATTCCCCTGCAAGGTGTCACGGCCCGGGTCCACCTCTCCCCGGGTCAGCTTCCGATTGGGTGGGGTGCTGCTTCCACTTTGGGAGGCCCCACCCTTGGAGCTGGGGTTCCCTCCAGAATCACTGCCCCAGTGCCCCGAGCCTTCCACATTCCGATCCCCACCAGCCCACTCCCAGGGCACAAGGGGGTGGCCGTACCTGCATCTTGCGGAGGTTGGGGAAGTCGCCGGGGGAGATCTGATGCTCCCGCTCAATCTTCTGGTAGATCTCGCCCAGGTTGTTCACCAGCTCTTTCTTCTTGCTCTCCTTCCCAAAGACATTGGGCATCTCCTTCTTGAGGGAGCTGATGATGTAGGCGTGGACCTGTGAAGACAGGGAAGGGGCAGAGTCAGGAGCTTCCCGGACACCTTCTCAGGGTGTGGCCTGATTAAGTTATGCATGATCATCAGGACAGCCCAAGGGATGACTAAGGATTAGAAAACTCCCACAAGGCTATTCCTAGATGTTTCAGGCTTTATCTAAACTCAGTACCTTAGTTAGGTATTTCTAACATTAGTTCAGTTGCTCAGTCGTGTCTGACTCCTTGCGACCCCATGAATCGCAGCACGCCAGGCCTCCCTGTCCATCACCAACTACCAGAGTTTACTCAAACTCATGTCCATCGAGTCAGTGATGCCATCTAGCCATCTCATCCTCTGTCGTCCCCTCCTCCTCTTGCCCCCAATCCCTCCCAGCATCAGGGTCTTTTCCAATGAGTCAACTCTTCGCATGAGGTGGCCAAAGTATCGGAGTTTCAGTTTCGACATCAGTCCTTCCAATGAACACCCAGGACTGATCTCCTTTAGGATGGACTGGTTGGATCTCCATGGAGTTCAAGGGACTCTCAAGAGTCTTCTCCAACACCACAGTTCAAAAGCATCAATTCTTCGATGCTCAGCTTTCTTTATAGTCCAACTCTCTCACATCCATACATGACCACTGGAAAAACCATAGCCTAGACTAGATGGACCTTTGTTGGCAAAGTAATGTCTCTGCTTTTTAATATGCTATCTAGGTTGGTCATAACTTTCCTTCCAAGGAGTAAGCGTCTTTTAATTTCATGGCTGCAATCACCATCTGCAGTGATTTTGCAGCCCAAAAATATAAAGTCTGCTACTGCTTCCACTGTTTCCCCATCTATTTGCCATGAAGTGATGGGACCAGATGCCATGATTTTAGTTTTCTGAATGTTGAACTTTAAGCCAACTTTTTCACTCTCCTCTTTCACTTTCATCAAGAGGCCTTTTAGTTCCTCTTCACCTTCTGCTATAAGGGTGGTGTCATCTGCATATCTGAGGTTATTGATATTTCTCCCAGCAATCTAGATTCTAGCTTGTGCTTCTTCCAGCCCAGCTTTTCTCATGATGTACTCCACATATAAGTTAAATAAGCAGGGTGACAATATACAGCCTTGACGTACTTCTTTTCCTATTTGGAACCAGTCTGTTGGTCCATGTCCAGTTCTAACTGTTGCTTCCTGACTTGCATATAGGTTTCTCAAGAGGCAGGTCAGATGGTCTGGTATTCCCATCTCTTTCAGAATTTTCCACAGTTTACTGTGATCTACACAGTCAAAGGCTTTGGCATAGTCAATAAAGCAGAAATAGATGTTTTTCTGGAATTCTCTTGCTTTTTCCATGATCCAGCGGATGTTGGCAATTTGATCTCTGGTTCCTCTGCCTTTTCTAAAACCAGCTTGAACAAATGAAGTTCATGGTTCACGTATTGCTGAAGCCTGGCTTGGAGAATTTTGAGCATTACTTTACTAGCGTGTGAGATGAGTGCAGTTCTGTGGTAGTTTGAGCATTCTTTGGGATTGCTTTTCTTTGGGATTGGAATGAAAACTGACCTTTTCCAGTCCTGTGGCCACTGCTGAGTTTTCAAAATTTGCTGGCTTATTGAGTGCAGCACTTTCACAGCAGCATCCTTCAGGATTTGAAATAGCTCAACTGGAATTCCATCACCTCCACTAGTTTTGTTTGTAGTAATGCTTTCTAAGGCCCACCTGATTTCACATTCCAGGATGTCTGGCTCTAGGTGAGTGATCACACCATCCTGATTATCTGGGTCGTGAAGATCTTTTTTGTACTGTTCTTCTGTGTATTCTTGCCACCTCTTCTCAATATCTTCTGCTTCTGTTAGGTCCATACCATTTCTGTCCTTTATCGAACCCATTTTCTTGAAGAGATCTCTAGTCTTTCCCATTCTGTTGTTTTCCTCTATTTCTTTGCACTGATCTTTCTTATCTCTCCTTGCTGTTTTTTGGAACTCTGCATTCAAAGGGGAATATCTCTCCTTTTCTCCTTTGCTTTTCGTTTCTCTTCTTTGCACAGCTATTTATAAGGCCTCCTCAACCATTTTGCCTTTTTGCATTTCTTTTCCATGGGGATGGTCTTGATACCTGTCTCCTGTACAATGTCACGAACCTCCGTCCATAGTTCATCAGGCACTCTATCAGATCTAGTCCCTTAAATCTATTTCTCACTTCCACTGTATAGTCATAAGGGATTTGATTTAGGTCATACCTGGATGGTCTAGTGGTTTTCCCCACTTTCTTCAATTTAAGTCTGAATTTGGCAATAAGGAGTTCATGATCTGAGCCAGTCAGCGCCCGGTCTTGTTTTTGCTGACTGTATAGAGCTTCTCCATCTTTGGCTGCAAAGAATATAATCAATCTGATTTTGGTATTGACCATCTGGTGATGTCCATGTGTAGAGTCTCCTCTTGTGTTGTTGGAAGAGGGTGTTTGCTATGACCAGTGCATTCTCTTGGCAAAACTCTATTAGCCTTTGCCCTGCTTCATTCCGTACTCCAAGGCCAAATTTGCCTGTTAACTCCAGGTGTTTCTTGAGTTCCTACTTTTGCACTCCAGTCCCCTATAGTGAAAAGGACATCTTTTTTTGGGTGTTAGTTCTAAAAGGTCTCATAGGTCTTGATAGAACCGTTCAACTTCAGCTTCTTCAGCGCTACTAGTCGGGGCATAGGCTTGGATTACCATGATATTGAATGGTTTGCCTTGGAAACGAACGAAATCATTCTGTCGTTTTTGAGATTGCATCCAAGTACTGCATTTCAGACTCTTTTGTTGACCATGATGACTATTCCATTTCTTCTAAGGGATTCCTGCCCACAGTAGTAGATATGATGGTCATCTGAGTTAAATTCACCCATTCCAGTCCATTTTAGTTTGCTGATTCCTAGAATGTCAACATTCACTCTTGCCATCTCCTGTTTGACCACTTCCGATTTGCCTTGATTCATGGACCTAACATTCCAGGTTCCTATGCAATATTGCTCTTTACAACATTGGACCTTGCTCCTATCACCAGTCACATCCACAACTGGGTGTTGTTTTTGCTTTGGCTCCATCCCTTCATTCTTTCTGGAGTTATTTCTCCACTGATCTCCAGTAGCATATTGGGCACCTACCGACCTGGGGAGTTCCTCTTTCAGTATCGCATCATTTTGCCTTTTCATACTGCCAATACCTAACATACATCCTGCCAATTAGGGTGGCACACCCTTCCCTTCCCTATAGTGGGCAGTAACACTGGCAACCTGGCCAGAGCACAGCCCTCTAATCCTGTCACCTTGCCAAGCAGTGTCCAGCAAGGAGGGCTGTGGCCAGCCAGCCTCACGCCCTCTTCTCCCAGACCTGCCAACTCCACCCTGAAAAACCCCTCCACTGGCCTGACCCTGTCTTCCCCGCAGGGTCGAAACCTGGCTGAGAAGTGCCGAGGGAAGCAGGTTGGTCACAGGGTCACAGTCACAGCTTTGCTCGTTACAGGCCGGCAGAGACTGAGCAACTCAGTTCAGGAAAAGGAAACAGTCTCACAACAGCAGGTGCAGGACAAAACTGGAGAGGCTGGGGCTTTCCAGGCATGCTGACTCAATGTGCCCGAGGGCCACGCCACTACACGCCATCTCTGCAGAAGAACGGGCAGGGGCCCGAAGCCTGCCCCTCGTTCTGTCCTGAGAGGCTGGGACAGAACCCTGCCCTGGCTGGACTGGAGGCTGGGGAGGGCGGGGCGGCGGTGGCGTGGTCCTTTCCTGTGACCAAGCAGAAGTTGGACCGGAAACAGGAGGCTAGCACTCCCCTCCATTCACCACTCTCTTCCTCAGCTCAGGACGCCACTTGTCCCTTGAGGCCAGGAGCCACTTACGTGGATGTTCTAATGGGTTCCTTTCTCAGAACCAGCTCACTCATCAGGAAGGTTCCAGAAGTGAGACAGCTAGAGAACCGAGCAGCCCCAAGTCCTCTAGGGCAGGGTTCTTCTAGTCCAGCCCAAGTCCTCCAGGGCAGGGTTCTCCCTCTTTACTAAGCATACAGTAGGTCACAGGAGACCATGTCCAAGTGCAGATTCCGGTTCAGTGGGGCAGAGGTAGGACCTAGAAACCTGTGCTTCTAGCAAGCTCCAGTCTACTGGTCCTGGGGCACTCTGGGTAACCAGGATGGAGACACACCAAGGGGTGAAGGATGAAGAGTCACTGCCCATTATTTGGGACAGGGAGTACCCAGAGCTACCTGAATTCAGGCCTCAGACAGTGGGTGCCCTGAGTCACTGTGTTTGGCCCACAACAGAGCCCCAAAGCCTCTCGGCTACACACAGGCAGTCAGCTCCGTGGGGGCAGGAGCACGGCCTGGGGGCTGCCCGGCTCTCCCAGGACAGGGCCTACCCCTGGAGATGCTCACGATGTGGCATTATCCAAAATAAATCATATGTCCTAAGGGAACATGCCATTGATCCCGTGGTAAAGAGTCCACCTGCCAAAGCAAGAGACTCAAGAGACATGGTTTCCATCCCTGGGGTGGGAAGATCCCCTGGAGAAGAAAATGACAACCTACTCTAGTCTTCTTGCCTAGGAAATTCCACAGACAGACGAGCATAGTGGGCAATAGTCCACAGGGTCGCAAAGAGTTGGACGCGACTGAGTGTGTGAGCTCAGACACACAAGGGAACATGCTCTGCTCCTCGATGTCTGAAGGGTCCACTGGCAGCATTAACCTTCCCTTCCCAGACCCCGGAGTCTTGTGAAGTGGTCAGCAAGGCACTGAGGCTCTGAACTCGAGCAATTCAGAAGCTGTGTGCAGATGCCAGCAGGCCCTGAGCTTCCATGGAGGGTAGGGATGGTTTACAAGGCCTCTGGGGCGGAGGCCAGCCAGTGGTCTCCCTGGGCCCGCAGGCCGTTGCCCTGATTCTCCACGAACTACCTCCTGTTCCAGCTGAAGCATCACTTCCCGCCCAGGTCCCCCCAGTCTGGTCCACCCTCCTCAGGACAGCTCCCCAGCCACCCGCTTCCGTAGCAACTAAGACAATACAAATAAACTGTGCTTTCTTTTCGCCCTCTGCTCTCCCCCGTGCGGCGGACAAATGCTGGGAGAGTGGGAACCTGGCAGTTCCCACTGCATCCCCGACACCCGGCATGTGCTGCAGGCACTCAGCGCTCGGCTGGCCTGGGGGGGCAGCTGATGAGGCCTTGAGCAGCTCCCCCACCCACTCTCTACTCCCTAGGCTGCCTCTCGGTAGAGTGGCATCTTCTTGTTTTGATGTTTATGTGTTAAAAAGAATCTCAGTGAGGAAGAGGTTGCACCCACGGGTGCACAAGAGGACAGATTCAGACGAGGCATGGCACAGTGTGGGCAATGAGTGCAGGGCCGAGTCTGGGGTATCCAGTCCCAGGGCCCTGAGCAGCTGCCCCAGAGCGCCCTGGCCCACAGCCGCTCCCCCCATGTCTACCTTGGCTAGTCGCGCCCGCTTGATGAGGTCGTTGAGCTTCCTGAGGGCGGCGTTTCGGGGTAGAGACTGGATGTCTTTGAAGAGGTCCTGCTCCTCGGCCTCGAAGAGCTTGCGGTTGTCAGGGATGAGGAGTGGGTGGGACCAGAAGGAGCCGATGTACACCCGGACCACCTCGGGGGTGTTGATGATCTTCCCCAGGGACCACATGAGGGCCCCGTAGACCCGCATCAGCTGCTGCGTCTCGATCTGGTCAGCCTTGTTCAGCACCACACGGATCTTGTCCTCGTGGTTCTTGAGGGCCTTGATGACCTCTGAGAACTCATCGGAGATGTCCAGCTTGTGGGCGTCGAAGAGCAGGATGATACGGTCCACCCGCTCGGCGAACCACTCGAGGACGGCTGCGAAGTCATACCCTGCCGGAAGAGAAAGGGTGGGTCAGGGGCCCTGGGGGTCTGATGGCTCCCATCTCTGACTTGGCCTGGCACTTCTCAGCCTAAGTTTCCAGAAGGGACTCCTGTGGACAGCGCAGCACCCTTAGGGCAGCGGGTCAGTCAGGCACCCCCTACCTCCGTACCCACCATGGTAACGCCCTCACCCATGTAGCACCTGGCACTAAGAGGTGCTTTACAAACAAATAATGGAAAGTGAAAGTCAAAGTCACTCAGTCATGTCCAACTCTTTGCGACCCCAGCGACTATACAGTCCATGGAATTCTCCAGGCCAGAATACTGGATGGGGCAGCCTTTCCCTTCTCCAGGGGATCTTCCCAACCCAGGGATTGAACCCAGCTCCCCCACATTGCAGGTGGATTCGCTGAGCCACAAGGGAAGCCCGTAATAATGGAAATGGAAAAAAAAAAATAGAGAAAAATAAAGCCCAAACAATGGAAAGAAACTCATGAAGTCCAAGTCCTAAAGTGGGTACAACTATGGCAAGAGCAAGGCGGAGGCCGAGCGGCAGAGTTCAGCACCAGGTGATGAGAACAGACTTGGGCGCCACCGGCTGGGTGCCCCTGCATGGCAGCCACCGCTAGGAGCAGGAAGACCTGCAGCTGCCGCTTGTCCAGGGCTCCGTGCTCTGCGGGAATGGCATCCACCCTCTATAACAGGGGTTGGCAAGCCACAGCTCAGGGGCCGGATGTGGCCCGCCACCTGTCTCATAAAAGTTTTACTGGAACACAGCCTGCTCACCTGCACTGTCTCCGGCTGTTTCTATGCTAACGACAGCAGAGCTCGGCTGTGGCAGAGATCACGAGGCCTGGAAAGCCAATCATTTTGAACACTCTGACCCTAAGAGAAAATACTTGCTGACCCTTGCTCTATAAACCTATAAAGTGCTACAAACCACTTCCCCCTCTAAAATGAATCGGCTAGACTAAGCCCCGGTTCCCAACTCTATTCTGTGCTGTTTCCCAACAACAATTAAGGCTGTTGGTCTGTGGCTGCACTGCTGACAGAACTGTCTGGTTTCAGCTGAATTCCCAGTCCCCCAGCTTCAGACTGAATTTCCCAGCCTCTCTGCTGCAGAAACGAACAAACCATGAAAAGGCGCACCAACCCTGTGTCCTGTCTCCCTCCCCAGGGACTGGAATGCAGGTGTGAGGACAGGAGCTGAATACCTACTCTGGGTTCAGAACTATTGTATTTCACACAAACTATCAGATGCCTCATTGAAGTCAAAGGATCTGTGAGTCTCTGCAATACTGGTTTAATTTGTAACCCCTTTTACAATTATGCCACCTCAAAATGCTTCTCCCTGTACTGTCCCCAGAAGTAAAACTTCTGCTTATCTTTTAGGAATACTAAGGAGTGGTAGGAAGGCCATGGAAACAAGGCCTCAAGAGTCTTTGGGAGGCTTGGGTCCCAGCCCTCAAGCCACCACTCTCTGCATGACTCTGGGCAAGTCCCCTTGTTCCTTACCTGCTGGCCAGAGGCTACCCCAAATGCAGGCCGGCCCTCCTAGGAACCACTGTGTCCTTCCCAGAGTATAGTCACGCCCCTGAGAAGGTGCCAGAGAAAGCACTCCTGCACAGAAGGGCCTGGGACACTGCCCAGAAACAGACCAAAAACCAGCCCCTTCCACTGCAGAGCTGCACCCCCACTCCCCACTCCAACCAGGCTGGGATTTAAACAGGCCTTCTCTAGACGGCAGGAAACAGCAAAGTAGCAGGTAGGGGGAGACCAAAGAAAAGGACCAAGTGTCAACACAAGGCCCAGAGTGACTCACGGTGCCACAGACAGGGCTGTCCTCCCTGCTTTCTTGTAAGGCGGGGGCTGAGCCGTCCCGCCAAGCCTCCCGGGCTGAACGTGAGTCCAGCCTCGTGGGCCGCCTCCCCTCCAGCCAGAACACTCCCCGGGGGCGGGGGGTGCTTTAAGATAAACCAGGCCGTGTGGGGCGTGCCGGCGGTGAGGCTATGCCTGGTTAGACAAACATTCCGGCTGCCCGGCCCCTGGTTCATATGGGCTCCAGGGTTGCCTGCCCGCCTGAGGCCACAGCCATGCAGGCACCTGCCCGCACCCGGACACGCAGAGGCAACGCAGGCCCTTAGTAGGAAAGCCCTGGAGTCCATTCCCGGCTCAGGCCACTGACTCTGTGACCTGAAGTTCTTAACTTCTGAGTTACACTTTTTTTCCTCTGTAAAAGTCAAATTACAATTCCTCCTCCTAAGTTCACAGGGAGGACTAAATGGGCTCCCAGCACAGGCCCCGGCACCGCACGACACTGCATGCGGGTCGGGCAGGCTCAGGCCGGGGAGAGGGGGCAGGGCCCCTGCAGCGAGGCTCCGGGTCACCGGGTGCATCACCGCCTGGCTCTAAGGCCAGAGGCCAGCGCTGACCCTTGTGGGAAGACACCGAAACTTCAGGAAAACCCCAAAAGTATAACTTCCGTCAACTTAGCACACAGCCTGGCCAGGGCAACCCGTTCCCACCACAGGACGGGGGGGGGGCGGGGAACCAGGACGCTCTGACAGGAGGCTCCGCCCGCCCCCCCACTCCAGTTTTTGAACAGGGTGGGAGAGAGGTGGAGTCGGGGGCAGCAAAGCCCCTGTGATTGTGACCTTGAGCCTGGGCAGGGGAGCCATCAGCCTTCCAGGGGCTGTGCAGACGAAGGAACAGCCGGGCTACCAGATTCCCTGCACTCAGAGGGTGTATGAAGGCAGTGGGTAAGGGCTGGGTCACTTCCCCGCCCGCCACCGCCAGGCTGCAGGCTCCAAAGTACAAGGTCCCCAGGGCCCTGGAGGAGCCGGGAGCAGGCTGGCCCCAGCCTCGCTGCCAGCGCCTTTTATGGCTGGCTCTGGGAACGGCAGGTCAGTGCTGAGAAGGCAATGACTCAGGACTGAAGGGCTGCTCCCTCTCGGCAAAAAATGAGGCCCCCCTTCTCCCCTCGGCACGCTGTTCATCCTCAGACCGCCACAAGTCCAAACGACCCGAGTCCCACAGCTGGGGAGGCGGCGATGCCAAAACCAAGCTGCTGGGAGAGGGGCGCCCTGATGGGCTGGGCTTGAGGCCCAGTTAGCTTTGGCCTGGGACTCAGCACGGCATGTGGGGAGCTGAGGTCACCTCCGAACTCCACCCAGCATGGAGGGGGTGGGGGGAGCTGATGGGGGGAGAGGAAGAGAAGAGAGAAAGGAGCAGGAAGACGAGAGAAAGAGGAGGAGGAATCGCCTCTGAATGAGGCACCAGGTCCACCAGCCCTGCCCAGAGTGACCGCGACCCTGCCTGCAAACCCAGCTACTCGCCGCCATCTCAAGCTGGAGCCAACAGAGCGAAGCCCATTTTTTTGCAGGTGAATGAAATTTCCTGTTTATATGGAAAGTGCTCACACTTTTGGTAAGAGAGACCGGGTGGCTGGCCAAGCACGCTCACAGGTCATGCACAGGGTCTCAGGTGGAGGACCATGTCCTACCACGTGGCTACAGCCACGCAGGGCCCCCCAACACCTCAGCCTGTGTGTCTCCATGGGCACCAAAGGGCTGGACCGACCCACATCAGGGGTGCTGAGAGCAGCGACTGAGTCTGCGCTCTGTCCCAAGGGGCTCAGTGGGAGGTGCCAAGTCCTGGGACCAAGGACACGTCTAGAAAGGAACTCTCCGACCCCAACACTGCCCCAGGCACTGAGCCTCCAGGCTCTGGGACATCCTAGAGGTCAGCCTTGGCAGCGGGATCAGGCCTCACACACAGCAACCCACGCAGAAGCAGGAAGGCACGTGCACCCAGTGA
Source organism: Muntiacus reevesi (assembly GCF_963930625.1). Taxonomy (NCBI): domain Eukaryota; kingdom Metazoa; phylum Chordata; class Mammalia; order Artiodactyla; family Cervidae; genus Muntiacus; species Muntiacus reevesi. Next base: position 40,903,878 of record NC_089253.1, read on the forward strand.
GGAGGACACCACGCCCCACACACCAGTGCAGACACTGTGCTGCGGCCTCGGGCATCTCAGGAGGGGCGGTCATGAGGGTGCTGACACCCACAAAGGCCACAGGCCACACAGTCGGGGGCATGAGCTGGAAAGAAAGGGCTGAGCCTGCAGTGTGAGTAAAAGCCAGCGCTGATAAGAGACAAGCTTGGCTCAGAAGTTCTGGGACCTTGAAGACATTATGAAATGATGAAACAAGTCAGTCACGGAGGATGATTCTACCGGTATGAAGTGCCTTGAGTCAAACCCACAGACAGAAGGTGGAATGGTGGGGGCCAGGGGCTGGAGACGGGGAGGGAAGCTGTACTTTAATGGGGAGAGTTTTCTCTTGGGAAGGGGAAGAAAGTTAGGGAGGAGATTGGTGGTGGTGTTTGTACAACAATGAGAACGTACTTAAAGCTGTGCACTTAAAATATGGTTGAAATGGTAAACCGCATGCTGTGCATATTTCAGACTTCCTGTAGTTCAGACAGTAAAGAATGTGCCTGCAGTGCAGGAGATCAGGGTTTGATCCCTGGGTCAGGAAGATCCTCTGGAGAAGGGAATGGCAACCCACTCCAGTATTCTTGGCTGGAGAAATCCATTGACAGACCATCGGGTCGCAAAGAGTCAGACACGACTGAGTGACTGACACTTTCATGCATACTTTACATGGGCGTGTAGACAGGAGGCCCCAGCCTGCCCCTCGCCTTGGCCCCGTCCCCACCGAGCCTCCTGCAGGTCCCAGCTGCTGCAGGGGTTCTGCCCCTGTGGCTCTGGCTCCCTCCAGACGGGGTCTGCCTTCCAGTCAAGAGTCTCGCTCTCCACCTCTGGCACAGAGGTGAAGAGGGAAGAGTTGGGATTCAGCCTTGCCCCTGCCCAGCACCCTCCAAACGCAGGTTAGTTCCAGTAGCTGGGGGGAAAGCTGCTTCAGATATTCCAGAAGTTTCTAGAATGCAAATAGAGGGTTTGTCTCCAGTCAACTTTTGTTTCCTGCCATTCAAGCTGCGTGGGCCTTGGCGTTTCTTGCCACAGCTCCCATCACATATGCTTAGCCTGCACCGGGGCCAGGAGGAAGGGGTGCAGGAGGACAAGAGAGATTAAAGAGCGAAGAATACACACCGTGAGGACTTGTTCAGAGCTTCCCTGGGCTACAGTTCTTACGGGAAGGGCACAGAGGTGGCAGAATGCGGCCTCCCCAGTCTAGGCATTTACCCAAAGAAACAGAAATTGGGACTTCCCTGGTCCAGTGGTTAAGACTCGGCACTTCCACTGCGGGGGCACCGGTGTGATCCCTGGTCAGGGTACTAAGACCCCGTATGCCTCGAGAGCTGAGAAATTAAAATTAGCACCCTGCACGAACGTTTACAGAAGCTTTATTCAAAACTGCTCCAAACCAGAAACCCAGATGTCACTCGACAGGAGGATGGATGATAAGTTACGGTACATCCATACCCCAGGATACAACAGCTACAAAAAGGAATAAACTGCAGGCTCTCAGAGATGGATGAGCCTCAAAAGCACATGCTAAGTGCAAGAATATAGACACTAAAGGCTTCATTCTGCACGATTCTGTCTATGACTTTCTGGAAAGGCACGACCTTGGGGCAAAGCTCAGCGGTTGCCTGATGAGGGATGTAGATGAGGGACTACAAAGGGGTGTGGGGAACTTTCTGGGGGTGATGAAAGCTGTATCTCGGTCATGGTGGTAGTGGTTATACAACTGCTGCCTTGGCTGAACTTTTATCGTATGTAACAGACCTCAATAAATCTGGCCTAGAAATAAGCAACAAAGAACAGGTTGGGGGGGGGAAGGGTGGATGGACTCTGGAGTCAGGCCTGGACCTTCTACTCTCTGAGCTTCTGTTTCTTCATCTGCAATGTGAAGGTGGAAGTTTCACTGTGACCGAGTGAGTGCCTGACCCGCCCTAAGCGCTCCGTAAATGTTTGCAATCTCTTACTCACAGGATTTGTATTTTGGGCCCAAGAAGCTCAAATTCCAACGGCTGTGTGGGCAACGACTTCTAATATGTGAAGAATGCCTTGTACCCCAAATATAAACTGAGCGTTTGCAGGCAGCTGCCCAAGAACAGGTGGGGATCCAGCATGGGCTGGTCCTACACCCCCGCGGGCAGAGCAGCCAAAAGCTGGACAGGGGCGGGGGGTGGGGGTTTGGGGGGAGGTAGTGTGAGGGAGGCCCTGAGGAGGGTAGCTGTGCTGAATGAAGCCAGGCCCCCAGAGGAGGTCCTGGAGTCGGAAGGGAAATGCCTGCTGAGTCAGTGCTGCCCCTCCTCCAGCCTCCTCGGGATGTTCTTCAGAGAAAGGCCTTCCTCATCACAGTCTGGGAATCCCTGGGTTTTTCAGTGTATTTTTCTTCAGCTGACATTTGTGGAACACTGAACTGGGCAGCAGGCACTAGGGCAAAAGCTTAACACACGCAAATTCCTGTGGCCATCGATGGGACCCGGAGGCTGGGCGGCTCTCCCTGTTCTATTGACGCGGCTCCCCGGGGCGCAGCAACCCCCGAGAGCCCCAGCTCCTAAGCACTGACCTGGGACTCGAACCTTCTGCCATCATCTGTGCTGGGAACCCAGAAGGGATGCAGTACTCAGCCTCTCACGAGGCTTCAAGGCAGCCTCATGGAGTCGTTCAATGGGCTACAGAAAACCTAGTGAGCTTTCGGGGCCAGGGCCTCTCAGGAGAAGGCAGCAGGAAGGGCCACCTGTGGTCAGAGGGCTCCAGGGTTGGACCAGGGATGGCTCCTGAGCTTAGATGGAGCCTGAGATCCAGGGACAGTTAGCAGGGAGCAAGTAAGAATCCAGCCTTAGCCAGGGCTCCCAGGTCCTGTCCATGGACGACGGGGACAGATTTCTAGCTGGAGGCAGAGAATAGGGAGGGAAAAAAAGCAGAAAGAAATCTCAGCATTGCTGTTCAAAGCCCTGAACCTCTGGCCCATTTCTGGACTTGGAATCTGTTCTCAGGTGGAGAGAGAAAGAGGGTAGACCCTGCGCATTCCGGGGAGCTGAGCCCGGCACAGCAGGGCCCAGGGCTTGTCAGAGCCACGCTCTTAGCGCTCCTCGGCCCAGAGCGCCGTCCTCCGGCACACTGAAGCCTCTGCTGGGTTTGAATCCCAGCGCCAGCACGTGCTGGCCTGTGTCCTCTTAGTCTGCTTAACGGTGCTAAGCCTCTGCTTCCTCATCTGAAGAGCAGCGGCTTCCTGACAGAGGCAGCTGCTGCAGCCAGCGAGTGGCGCTGGGTCCCAGCGCAGAGGTCAAGCAGAAAGCAGGCACTGGCCAGCCGAGCTCCATCCCCTAATGCAACTCGAAACGACTGGCCCCTGCTGACTCCACTCCCACGGGGAAGGGGAAAATGAGGCACAAAAGTTGCGGCTCAGCTCACAGCCTCGCCATGACAGTGGCGGGGGTGCCCTGGCCTGGCCCCTGCTTCCACCGAGCGCCTCCCTCCGCTGCCCACGGAGGACCGGTGTGGGAAGACCCACTCCTGCCCAGGCCGTGCCGGCAGCCAGCAGCCTGGGAGCCCCAGGCGTCAGCCCCACGGGCCCCATGTGCCCTCTGGAATGCCCTGTATCAGTCACACGGGCAGCACCCAAGAATGAATGCCGGCCCCGCAGGTCACCTTTGTCCGCTGACACGAGAGCACTTTATCTTCAGAGGCACTCAGGATTTAGCACAAGAGGGTGGGGGGGCAGCTCAAGGCCCCTGAGGCCCCTACTCTTCCCTGCAGCACTTCTCAGGTGTCTCCTGCGGGGCCTGGGCTGGGTCCTGACTGCTTTGGGCCTGCTCGAGCCCCACCTCTTATCTCCCACCCAGTACTTCCTGCACAAGCTAGGCCCCGTTCAGAAAGGGGAAAAGTCAGGAGGGGCCAGGCCAACGGGGTGGGAACTGGAGGTAAATGCAATAAGTGACGCCAATTTTAGCCTCCAGAAGGCTGCTCGACTTCCAGAGAATGAGGTCAGCAGACCGCAGAAATGCCTGCTGCCTGCCTGGGACCCACGTGTGCTGTGGACCCGATCTTTCTGAGAGGGAAACACCTGCTTTCCACCCTGTCGGCCCCGGGAGCGAGGGGCGGCCACCAGGGAGCCTGGGACGCACTACCCTCCCGACTTCCTCTGCCGGGGCACGTGGGACCTTTGCGGCGACAGATGAATGGGGTCTCCAAGGAGAAGCCAACCGCTTTTGTGTCCACCTGGAGGACACCACCCCGGAGGCCACACCCAGCACATCTAAGAGGTCCAGTCCGATGGCCTTTCTCCACTGATAAAACGTTGACCACAAACATAGCCCACAGTAAATCCCAACTTGGTAACTTTTAGTGCGCGCTAAGTCGCTTTAGTCGTGTCCGACTTCGTGCGACCCCATGGACTATAGCCCCGCAGCCTCCTCTGTCCATGGGAGTCTCCAGGCAAGAATACTAGAGTCGGTTGCCGTGCCCTACTCCAGGGGATCTTCCCGACCCAAGGATCGAACCCACATTTCTTAAGTCTCCTGTATTGGCAGACGGGTTCTTTACCACTAGTGTCACATGGGAAGCCCAAAACTTTTAGTAGAATACTTTTAAGACCACTAGAGTTATAGAGGGAAAGAAACAGTGGATAAAATCAGCTGGATCCCTCACAGGAGAACAGCCCGCCTTCAATCAAAGTGATGCACTTATCTGTAAGCCAACCTCCTTCCTCCTGCCCATGATGGGGAAATACAGCAGTCTCCTGCTAGCTTCTTCCTCCAAGTATCTGCCATGTGCATGGGTACCAAGTGGGCCGGGACGGCCTGGTCCCCAGTAACATGCATACGGCCTGACTGCAGAGCACGCTGAGGCCCTGCTCGGTGCCTGACCTGCAGGCAGCAAGTCCAGACACCACTGCCTGCCTTTCTACGGATGGGGTGAGGAAGCAGACGGAAGGGGAGCAGGGGAGGGAAACACCCCTGCAGGAAGGGCCAGGGTAACCTGTGCAGCAAGACCGACACTCATGGGACTTCCTCCGTGGTCCAGCAGCTAAGACTCTGTGCTCCTAATACAGGGGGCCTGGGTTCGATCCCTGGTCAGGCAACTAGAGTTCACATGCCACAAGAAGACTTTGCATGCCCCAGCGAAGACTGAAGAGCCTGCGTACTGCAACTGGGGATCCGGTATAGCCAAGTAAATAAATACTGGGAAAAAAACAAAGAAAGAGGCAGATACGCCCAACTGCTCAGTCCCCTGAGCTCTAAGCCCCCTGCCTGAAATTTCAAAAACTGCCCAGCAGGGGAACTTCACAGCACTGGTGGAAAACTGCTATTTCCGAGTTCCCTTTTAGGAGACAACAGGGACCACAAGAAGCCTAAATGCTTTTCCCTAAATACCTTAACTGCCAGCTCTGAAGGCTGTAAGAGGGTGGCATTTGGGGAGGATGTGTGCGTGCGTGCCAAGTCACCTTAGTCATGTCCAACTTTGAGCCACGCTATGGACTGTAGCCTGCCAGCCTCCTCTGTCCATGGGATTCTCCAGGCCAGAATACTGAAGTGGGTTGTCATGCCCTCCTCCAGGGGATCTTCTCGACCCAGGGATCAAACCTGTGTCTCCTGTTGCTACCTGCACTGCAGGCGGATTCTTTACCGTAGAGCCACTGGGGAAGCCCTTTTTATGAAGCCTATTATCCCTCATTCAAAGATGCATTCACATCAACTGACCAATCTGATCTGACGTCCCGGAGTCAGGAGAACCCTCTCCCCGCCTACTCCCCGAGGCCATTAAAGACAGAACTCTACAGAGCCTCAAAGAAAGTTCCCCCAGGGTAGCTCAGTCCTGGAGGGAGATGGAGAAGAAATTCCCTTTTGTGGGTCTCTCTCTTTAAGAGTAACTTAATCAGATATTCAAGGCTTGTTTTGGCAAATGACAAGACAAGAGCCTTGTTTATCAGGCATTTTCTTAAAACCAGGTTGGAACAATAACAGCAATAAGAAAGAAAAAACTGTCCCCGCCACTTTCAAAGAGGCCCCCAAATCTGCTCTCTTGAGCCCTTACAGTGTAACTATCATCAGGGTGGAAAACCTAAAAGTTGAAACCAGATGGAGAGATAAGAGAGCAGTTTCAGCATGTTCTGATGCAATCCCATATCAACAGGGGCCCACAAGCCAGGAAAAAAAAAGGAGCAGCAGGCTTTCTCACCACCAAAAACAGGGCCCCCACCCCCTCACAGATATACTGCCTCCCAAATCTCAGACTGCTGGCTTCTGCTGCGAAGCTCACTAATGCCGGGCAGCCCGCTGGGGAAGGGGGAGAGAGAGACAGGAGAGGCCTGCGAGTTAATGATAAACAAATCTGGCCACTTGTCCTCAACCCCCTCTGAGGCTGATCCTGTTTCACTTTTACATTTGCAGCTGCAGACTCTGCACCGAGCTGGCCCCCATGCTCCTCCCAGAAAGCATTCAAACCCCGAGGCTCCCCTCCCTCTACAGAAAGAAGCAGCAGCAGAAATATAACCCAGTTCAGGCGCATCCTGAACCAGATCTTTAGAAAAGCTTGGTGAAGTAGGGACAGGGGTTTACACAACTAGAATGGGCCTGGTGCACTAATATTCAGCATGTAAAACTTACCACCACGCACGGCACCCAGGGAGGCTGCTGATGAACAGCATTTAAGCAAATTTAAACATGTTTCCACAGCCCAAAATGTTTAACAGATCCCTGCCAGCTTCTCCTTTTGGCTTGCTCTTTCAAGGCAAACTGTTCTCTCACAGTCCTGCTGGACTCGCTGGGAATTTATACACCTCTGGGAGGCAAAGTTTTCAAACTAAGGTGAATGAGCCTCAGGGGAACCAGAGGCTCATTCAGAGCAGCAATGCTGACGGGGGTACCTGGACCTCACAGCCAACCAGGATCCTGTCCTCCTTTCCAGAAGGCCCCAGGGACTGGGAAGCTTGAAAACCGCATATAGCTGGCTGTTGTCCCACTCTGACAGCTCCTGTATCCTCAGCAAAGGAAGCCGTCATGCAGCTAGCAAGGCTGATGGGAAAAGGGTTCTCACTCGGGCTGGGAGAGACTCGAGCAGCCTCTGGGCCATGTCCCTGACGTCAGACCGAAGTCGTCTGATGACACTGGGCTGTGTCAGAGCCTGTTTACCTCTGCTGATGCGCTGCTTCTCTCCAGACAGGATCCCCGGGGTGTCAATGATGCTTATGCTGTCCAGGACCGGGTTGGGCAGCTGGGCGCACATGAACCTGCACAAGAGCAAGAGCCCGAAGAGCAAGGTCAAGATTAGGGTATCATTGCAGTGATCTCTGTACTCCCTCATCTCTGCCTATGGCTTCCCTTTAAGAAGCAAGGAACCTAAAGGTGGTTTCTCTACTGTCTTAAGTTTCCAGGGGTGGGAACTCCCTGGCGGGTCAGTGTTGAGGATGCTGCACTTCCAATGCAGGAGGCACAGGTTTGATCCCTGGTGGGGGAACTAAGATCCTGCATACCGTGTGGCCAGAAAAAAAAAAGGTTTCCGGGGTGGCCAGCAGATTGCTCGTATTGTCTTAACTGGGAATCCAACCAGCAAGCTCCAACTGACAGACATCAGCATTTCCCTTACTGAGCTCTTCCCCCCAGAGTTCGAGAGTTCAACTTCCAAGTTGCTGACATGTTAGCAAAAACTGCACGCACAAGCCTCAGTCACCATTCAAATCCAGAAGGAAGGGAGAAAAGTGACAACGGGGACCTTGGAATTCCATATTCAGATTTTCAACCACCTGGCTACATTTCCACACACCAAGAGAGATGGCCTTTCCTATACCTGCTGGAGTCAGCTGGTATGGCTGGCTGGTATGGTGGGAGGGAGCCCTCCCTCCCACCCAGCTGCTCAGGTGAAAGTACTGCAGTGGCCAGCGACAGTCAGGGGACCACACAAGCTGGTGGATGGTGGGGCAGGGAAGCACAGACACCAGATTCTCTGAAAGTCAAAGCAAAGTGGGGAGGAAGGAAGCCACAGAGTCACGGGCGAGGGCTCAGCTCTGCGTGCGTGAGTTCCCACCGAGCTCAAAACATCCCAGAAGGACTGTCCCATCTGATACCAGAGATTCTCGACTGGACACAGAGAAGTCCTTTAAACACTTCTCTAGAAAAGGTACTGCAAGCCAAGAAAATACTGGCCCATTGTCTAGGAATCTGAGGAGATGAGCTTCTCCCTGTGGCCCCACCCCCCTAAGTGACGGCAGCCCACAGGCCAGGGGCCGCTGGCCGGGGGCGAGAGGTGCTGCCTGCAAACACAGCCTAGCAGAAGCTGCTGACCCCGAGGATGAAGAAAGCTTGGGCCTCATCCTCACTGTGCCAGCAGCAGAGCACATATGCTGTAAATAAACCGCACGACCTGGCGCTCCTGCCAGGGAAGGAGTCAGCGGAGAGAAAACCAAAACGGGAGGATTTTCAGCCAGCTCTGAGACGTAACATACGTAAAATGGTCTTGTCAAGAGCGTAGCCAGTAAGTTGACATCTGTTCAGATCAGGTGCTCTGCAAAACCCGGGGAGTGAGGCTGCAAACACGAAAGGGAGCGGGCAGTGTAGATGCGTCCCATCCTGTTTTCTCACCAACAAGGACGTGCTAATTTCATCTCGAGCTACAAGTACCAGTTACAAGTACCCAGGCTGCGCCCTGCCTCTGATTTGAGTCTTAGAGCAGCCACTCAGGGGGAAGAGGCCAGAAAGTCAAGTCCATGACTCAACGAGTCTCTTTAAGGGTGCGGGAGAGGCTGTGTCAGCCAGTGAAGAGCCCCCTTTGTGTGCCCCGGCTGGCCGGCGGCGCTGGTGTACTACACGGGCTGACACAGCTCGGGCCTCGGCTCCAGCGCAAAGCCACATCCCCACCCTCGGCTGATGAGGCCCCTTCCGCTGAGGTCGTTAGTATTCTGGGACCCTCTGGCGATGAAGCAGTGGCAGAGGAAATAAAAGCGTGGCTCTGGGGTCCTGCGGCACCAGCATAGTCAGGGTGCCTCTCTTCGACTCGGCATTCCTGAACTGCTGTTTTGTTGTTTTTTTTTTTTTTCCCAGGGAGAAGCAGCAGGAGGAGGTAACTGGCTGCACAAAGGCAGACAGTCGGCCCTGCAAGGGCGCTGCATTAACTTGCTCGGTGGTGAACTCGTCAACGGCTGGGCTCCCTGAGCAGCGGTTTCCTGAACAAGATGATGTCTAAGATCCCTTCCAGCTCTGAAACTTTAGGTCTCCAAATTCAGAAAACAGGTCATACATCCACTTCTCCTTACAAAAAAGGTCTGCTCTCACAATCAACAGTGGACACCTAAGGCCAGCAGAAGGAGATACAGCTCCTTCCTTCTAGCCTCCCAAATTTCTCCGGGAGAGCAGACCTAAGAGTCTCGGAATTTCCAGCCTGGCAGGGAAACTTTCCACAAGACTGTACGGCGCCCACCAGGTGACAGTCAGCCAGCTGCCCATCTACAGGTACAGGTCTCAGACCCCAGTATCCCTCCGAGGCGGGCTCCTGGCCAGGAGGACCCTGCCTCTTCAGGAGTCTCACTCCAAGGACTTTACTCTGGCCCTAACTCATCAACACCAGAAGCCATGAAACAGGAAGGCAGGTTTAAATGCCCCGAAGAAGCAAAAAGACAACAGAAGCCTGCCTGTCTTCTTGGTTAAAAGGTCAGCTTTGCACACGGAGGTCAGCCTGGCCACTGACTGGGATCGAGGGTGAGCTGGTCTACCCTGTGGGACTGGACAGTGTCTGGAAAGGAATGTGATCACACAGGGCGGGGACCTTCTGGAAGGCAAGAGTCAGGGATTCCTTCCTAGGCCCTTCCCCAGAAGGGACTTTGAAAGGCATGTAAAGTCACTCTAATGGAGTTTGGCAGAGAGGACAGATTTGTGAAGTCCTTTGGTATGTCCCCTGGGGGCGTGGGGGGAGGGATTTTAGAATCCCCATTGAGCTGGGACCTTGAGTTCCTTTAGAGAAAACTGAACCAGGCTGTAGCGCTCCTGAGAGAGCAGGCTGACGTATTTCATTCATAGCGTCCTGAAGGTTAGACCTTTACAGGGTTATCCTCATTTACCCATTTAACTGGGAAACGGAGGCCCAAGTAGGTTAGGGAACATCCTAGGGAGTTTACAGGGGCTGGAATCTCATTCCAGGGCTCCGGGGGCCACGGCCTGGAAGCACAGACCCTTACCCCAGAAACCTTTAAAGCAGCACAGGCCCTTCAGAGCTGCCCCTGGAAGAAGTGCTGGGGCTCCCCTCTGTCTGCTGCCTCTGAAGGCCGCCCCAAACTCAGCAGGCCACAGCAGATCTCCCTGGTCCCTCCTCCACAAACCACCAGTCCCCGGGGAGACACACCACACCAGCAAAGTGAACATCTAAAAGTTTCACTGTATTTTTCCAGGACACTTAAGAAACAGACCCTTGAAGCGTGGGGGTGAGGGGGTTGGTTTGAATGAATTAGGTGCGCCCAGACTTAGGGAAAGAGGTGGAAACCAAGATTACCTGAGGGATGTGAGGAGTCTGGGATCTGCCAGGTTGGGGGGGTTGGGAGTTAAACCGATAACCTGGGAAATTCGGGGGGTGGGGCGGAGAGACAGAGCCGCGGGAGCCGGCGACGCCCATTCGCAGACCCCCTCGGTAAGGGTTTTCTTTGGAAAGCGGCAGGGGACCCAGTTCCGGGGAGTGGTCGCTGGGGGGGGGGGGGTTCGCGGGGGCTTCGGACAAAGACCAGCGGAGGCAGTGGTCACTGGACGGTCGCGACCCCGGCGGCCCCCTCCCCCGGGTCGAGGGGTGGCTACCTGTTGAGGAAGGCGTTGCCGAAGGCGTTGAGCTTGCGGAAGGGCCGCCGCGGGTCGACGACGAGCGCGTTGCCCGGCACCACGCCCTCGGTGGGGCCGTGCATGACCGCGATGAAAGAGTCGGTGGTGGGCTCGGGCCCAATGCGCATCCCCGGGAAGTCCTGCTCAATCAGGTGCCGGATGAAGGTGGTCTTGCCCGTGCTGTACTGGCCCACGAGGAGCACCATGGGCTTGTTGTCGAAGTCAGCGTCCTCCAGCGCGGGCGAGTGGAACTCGTGGAAGCGGTAGTGCTCCTCCAGGGGCAGCAGCTTCTGCGCGTACAGCTGCCGCAGCCCCTCGGACACCGTCTGGAAGAGCTCCGGCTCCTTCTTGCGGCGGGCATCCTTGCTGACCCAGCTGAACATGCTGCCGGACACCGGGTTGGCTGCTGCGGGGCGAAGGGGCGGCTGAGAGCCGGGCGAGGACGCGGAGCCGAGGCTGGGCCGGGCCGGCCGGCTGAGGGGGCGGTGGGGCAGGGGGGCGGGGAGCGGTCCGCACTGCGCAGGCGCACGACGAGGCCAGCCGAGTGCCCTTCTGTACAGTGGAACGCGCGCCTAGCCGTGCGCTCTTTATAAGGCCCGGCCGCGCGTCCCAGCGCGCGCGCCGCCGCCACTCGGGGCCGCGAGGAGCTGGGAGAGGGAAGGAGGAGCCCCGCCCGCGCGCTCCGCGCCACGTCCTCCCCTCCCCCGCCTCTCATTGGCCGATTCCAAATCTCGCGAGCGCCGCTAGTTCCGCTGAGCCCCCCCACCCCACCCCGGGCCCGGCTGCCGTGGCAACCGCACCTGTTTCGCCCCGCCCCTCGTGGGGCTACTCGCGGAAGTCCTGCGGTCGCGAAGGCGGCTGGCAGGAGGGAGGCGCGCGGAGGTCCTAGGGTCTGCACGTCTTCCTTCCCCGCGAGATTCCCAGTTGGACACCCCAGTACCCTGAATACGCGCCCCACCGCAGCTCGCTCAATGGACGGCCCTCCTCCTCCCACTCAGAATCCCCAGAAGCATGGGGGAACCCCTGGTGCCCTGCGTCCCCTGTCTGCACTGCCCTTCCTTGCCTCGTCCTCTCGCCCCTGCTTCCCTGACACTCCTTCTCATCCCCTCGTCTTTTATCTGCTCTGGGAGAGGGAGAGACAGGAATGAGGTAGTGGAGAAAGCTGAGGGAGTACACTATCCAAGGCGGGGTGGTGACTGGGGAAATAAAAATGGGAAGGGAGGAGGCTGGTGGGGAAAGTCTGAGCCGTCGCAAGAGACCTGAGCTCCCCACAGGCCAGGAATTGGGAGCCGGACACTGCAGTGGAGGACACACATGACAAAACACGCGAGGAAAAAGATACCGCCTCCCTCAAGAGACTGCCTCTGAGGGTGGGGAAGTGGGGTGAAGAGGAAGTTAGGCCCTCTGGCACTTCGAGTTTTGAGGAAGTTCATCAGAAATTCCCTATGTGGGGTGGAGGGGAAATGTGGGGCAACAGTGAAATCTTGTGGGAACTCTGGGGGAATTAAAAAACCCAAATACTTCCGCTTTCCTCTCTGGGTCACCACCAGTTACCATGCTTTACTCTGATCTGTGCCTCCTGCCCTTACCAGTTCCTGGCTTTTCTGTTAGGCTCATTCCCCCACCATCATCCCGGGCCACACATAGGCCCCCTTGGCTGTCCAGGCCGGTGAGAATCTTCAGTGGGTGAGGTCAGAACTCTGAGGACTGTGATTGTTATGTAACCGGTATCAGGACACCAAAGTGGCGGGGGGTTGGGGGGGTGCTCCTGGACAGATCTAAAATGTACCTGGGAGCATGAAGGCCTCCCGTCCAACTTTCTGGCTTCTGGGAAATGTGGGAACCTGGAGGGCTGGGTACCTGTTATCAGGGAAGAGAGCAGGCTGGCAGGCTAAAAGGACAGATGCAGGAACTCAGATCTGGGACTCGGCAGAATATCAGGGCGCTGAGTCAGGTGGGAATCAGAGGGGCCAGATGGGAGGTTTGATCCCCCACCCCTTGTAGGATCAGGTCTCAGCGCCTTCTGAGGGAATAAACCACATGAAATTGATTGCCTGCCCTCCACCCCCCACCTCACCCCATTAGAGAGCAGCTGAGTAATTCCAGCCCTGTCTGCAATCTTAGCTCTCTGACTTAACTGCTTTTATTTGGGACCTCATTAGCATTCTTTTCATCAATCACAGTAAAACACAGAAACCACGAGACTCTGGCTTTCTCCTCAAAAGAGGATATTGAGACTTCTAGGCAGGGCTGTCACCCATCCAGACTTCCGGGGCCAGCCTGAGAAGCCAAAAGGACTTGCTTCCTCCATAGTGCTTTGAGGGGTCCGCCCCGGAGATACAACTTCTGGGGTGTTCCAGGGAAGGGCCTGAGGCTGAGGAACCTGAAAGAGGTGGTTGTCTAATGGCCTGAATGAGGGGGCCCAAGCTTGTCCCAGTAGCTCTCACACTGACCAGTCATGGTTTTCACGTCTCCCTAGAGCCTTGTATGCTGGGAAAACCCAGTCCTAAAAAACTGAAAGCAACAAAATGTTCCTGGGCTATTTATAAATGAAACCAGCCCCTGTTGGTTATGTATGGCCACTTGACTTTCTCCAAGGACTCAAAGGATTGGAAGAAGGGAGCTCTCTCCCTTACGAGGCTCAAGTGTGTGGAAATTAGTTTCCCCAGTTTCACCGAGTTGGCACCTGGGTCCTGGGTGGCTTCTAGTGTATCTAGATCACTGTATCTAATGATGGCCCAGACTGTAAAAATGTCCTAACTTTCTTTCTTTCTTTATTTTTGTGTAGGCTAGTTTCTATTTGGTGGGAAGGTTTCATCAAACATGAATGAACAATTTCACTTTTGGTTTCTCCCCTTTTACTTTCTGTTTTTACCTGGTTCCCTGACAAAAGGCTAAAGAAGAATTTAAATGTTTTCCTTGCTCAGAAATGATGACCATTCCCCCACTCCCAGGATTTTCTTCCTTCAAATTCACATACACCGCCTGCCAAACCCTGTCTTGGGTGATGCTAAGTCTCCTCTGCTCCCAGCTAGCAGAAGCGGGTCACCTGCTTACCCTCCAACCAGTCTGCTCAGCCCCATGTTGGCCTGGTCTAGAGCAGTGTCTACATGACTCCTAAAAACAATTTAAAAAAAAAAAAAGAAAAACAGAATTTTTCTCCAAATATGGCAGAAGCATCAGGCTGGAAAAACCCAATAACACATAGGTTTGTCCCTGGGATCAGAAGTGGTTCATTTTTTCCACTGAAAGTTTGCATATAAGCACAGTTTTCTTTCTCTCAGTCATGAGGAATAGATTTGGCCAACAGGTCAGTTTTGCCAAAACAAAGAACCAGGGAATTCTGAACTTCCCTGGTGGTCCAGTGGTTATGACTCCAAGCTTCCAGTGCAGGGGGCACAGGTTCAATTCCTGATTGGAGAAGTTCCACATGCTTTGGGTGTGGCCAAAAAAAAAAAGAACCAGGGAATTCTGTTCTTTTGCAGGCTGGGGGTCCAGCACCCGCCAGAGGGTATCCTCTCCACCTATACGGGACCCCTCTTTGGAAGGACATGCCATCCAAAGGACTCAAGGACATTCCTCTAGGCGCTAGGGCTCTGGGAGGGTTGCTGGGCTCCAAAGACCCCTGCAGGTATCCGGCAGCAGTCAGGACATGGTCCAGCTTGGAGGGACAGAGCGTCAGGGCTGCTCAGGATCTCTGCCTTCAGATCCCAGTGAGAAAAACCCTGAGGTTCAGGGATGTTGAATGACTTGCTTGAAGTCACCCAGGTTGAATGAGAAGCTGGACCTTTGGAATCTTAACACCGTGTTCTTTCCACACCCAAACCATTTGAAGTTGCACGGTCGGGCTGGTAGCAGAGCAAATCAAGTGGGTCTGAAGAGCCTTTGCCCGGGTACCAGCTGGGGTGAACTCTGCCCTGAAGCAGCAGCTCTCGCTCTGCGGCCAGGGGGGCCCTGCCAGGGTACTGTGTACGTTTAGCCACGTGGTGCTTTACAACGCTGAACTGCAGAGGCCTCAAGCACTTTTGATAGAAACTACACTGCAAGGCTGGAGGAGGCCACCCACTGCTGGGCTTCCAAACAGTCCCAATCTTAGTGGCCTCTGACCTCATCTTGCAGGAGCTGCCCATCTGATCTCAGGGGTGCAGTTTTTACCTAAACTCCCCGGAGAGCTTGGCTGCCATCCCAGCCCTGCCCTCCAGGCCTTTGCTGTGGACACATCACGTGTGGGGACTTCCGGGGAAGTGGTTTATCATTTTCACATGAGAGGTCTGCCTTCCGCAGTGGTACCATCAGGGTTCCCTTGGCAGCGTCTTTGCTGTTCAGTCGCTTAGACGTGTCCCGCTCTTTGCGACCCTACGGACTGCAGCATGCCAGTACAGCATGTTTCCCTGTACTTCACCAACTCCTACACTTTGCTGAAACTCATGTACATTGAGTTGATGATGCTATCCAACTATTTCATCCTCTGTCACCCCCTTCTCCTGCCCTCAGTCTTTCCCAGCATCAGGATCTTTTCCAGTGAGTCAACTCTTCATATTGGGTGGCCAAAGTATTAGAACTTCAGCTTCAGCATCAGTCCCTCCAGTGAATATTCAGGACTGATTTCCTTTAGGATTGACCAGTTTGATATCCCTGCAGTCTAAGGGGCTCTCAAGTAAGGGTCTTGGGGTCCCTTTACCCTACATTGGTGAAAATGGTGGTTGTAACTCCGATGTCCCCGTGGTCTCAGAAGACTGAGAATGCACATGAGCCCTGTGGATGTTGCTGCCTGGGTGACCACACTCCTAGCCCTCCGTGGGGGAGTGCCACCACTTGCCTTTCCCACGTCTTCTCCAAGCATGTTCTCCTGCTCCAGCTGCCCCTTCCCTCCCCACAGCCTCTCTACCCTGTTCCCCGGTGACTGGGGGCTACCCTGAGCCTCACCGTGGGCCCCCCAGGCTGGGGACTGGTGAGTAATGCTGTCTCTACTCGTGCGCCCGACTCGGCCACCATGGCACAGAAACCTCTTCATCTTTAACAAGCCTGGCTCCCTGGTCCCTGGCCCAGCCCCTCACACCCACACCTTGGTGGGGGCAGACATTGTGTCCCGGAGCACCTCCAGTCCTTTCTGCTAGCCAACACCTCTCTCCTTTCCCCAAGTCGGTCTCCACCCAGGTCGCTCAGAGCTGGGTGGTCCACGCAGTTACCCCAGCTCACCTTCCCTGCCAACAGTCGGATTCTCACCTCCCTTTTGACCTTGCTGGAACATTCGTCGGACCTAGCCTTCATCCTGATCTTCAGTACAGATCAGGGTCATCTGAAAAGGGACCGAAAGTGGGAGAGAAGAGAGGACTCATGTCTGCCCAGGATCCATGATCGGTCCCAGAAGTACATGCTGGGGCTTCTCAAGGGGCAGGAATGCAGCAGGACCCTTCCTGGAGTTGGGGTCGAGCCTCCAACTGGTACTTCCAGATGGTACCCCAACTGGCACCATCCAGTCGGGGTGGTGCCTCCATCTCCTGCTCACCCAGCCTGGCCTCCTCCCCTTTGGTCCCGAGTCCTCCCCCTGCAAGAGCCCTTTGCCCTTTGGTAATTTCGGTAGGCAGAATTCTGAGATGTTCCCAAGACTCCCCGCCCTGGTGCGCACACCCGTATAAAGCCTGTGAATATGATGAATATGATTCCTGCAGCTGGTCATGTTTCATGGTACAGTGGACTTCAGATAGGTTATTCCAATGACCTGACCTCATCACACAAGCTCTTTATTTTTTGGTTTGTTGTTTTGGTTGGTTGTTTTTGGCCATACCACATAGCATGGAGGACCTTAGTTCCCTGATTAGGGATCGAACCCGTGCCCCGTGTAGAGGAAGCCCCGAGTCTTAATCACAGGAACACTAGGGAAGTCCACATGAACTCTTTAGAAGCAGAGCTCTGGCTGATGGCAGAGGAAGCCAGAGACTCAAAGTGCAAGAAGAATGGCAAAGGATGTGCCCTTGTTGGCTTGCATTAGAGGGGACCACTTGGAGAAGAACGTTGGTGCTCTAGGAGTCTAGAGCAGCCCTCAGCTGACAACCAGCAAGGAAACGGGGATCTTACTTCTGGAGTCACAAGGACAGAATCCTGTCCATCCCTGCCAGCCAACAAGAACAGGCGTGGAAGCGGATGCCTCCCAGAGCCCCCAGAGAACTCAGCCCTGCCAACACCTGATGTCAGCTTTCGAGACTGGACTTCTGACCTACAGACTCGTGAGCTAATAAGTGACTACTGTTTTAAGCCACTTAGTTTGTGGTTATTTGCTGTGCGGCAACAGAAGACTCCTACTGCGATGGATTTGTTTTTTTGTCAACCGTTTATTGGACTGGCAACTAACTCCTGGCAACAGGACATGAGAAGAAAATGAAAGGAACCTAGAGTGATCGTGGAGTACAGGTAACTGGGAAAAGTGAAAACGTGAAAGTGTTAGTCACTCAGTTGTGTCTGACTCTGTGACCCCATGGACTCTAGCCCGCCAGGCTCCCCTGTCCATGGAATTTTCCAAGCAAGAGTACTGGAGTGGGTAGCCATTCAGGAAGATATCAAACTGAATATAAAGTCACCTGGTTTCACTCTCTCTCTCTCTCTCTCACACACACACACACACACACACACACACACACACACACACAAAGGGACTCTCAACTGGAGGTGACTCTTCTCCCCTGGGGACACCCTTGGCAATGTCTGGAGACATTCTTGAATGTCACAATTTGAGGGATCTGCTGGCATCAAATGGGTGGAGTCTAGAGATGCTGCTAAGATCTTATAAGGCACAGGATAGCCCCCCACAGCCAAGAAATACCTGGTCCTGACCCAAAATGTCAGTAGGGTGGAGGTTCACACACACACATACACAAAACCAGCCAATATGGAGAGATAGTGCACCATAAGCGCCAAAAAATTGATGCTTTTGAGCTGTGGTGTTGCAGAAGACTCTTGAGAGTCCCTTGGACTGCAAGGAGATCCAACCAGTCCATCCTAAAGGAGATCAGTCCTGGGTGTTCATTGGAAGGACTGATGTCGAAGCTGAAACTCCAATACTTTGGCCACCTCACGCAAAGAGTTGACTCATTGGAAAAGACCCTGATGCTGGGAGGGATTGGGGACAGGAGGAGAAGGGGACGACAGAGGATGAGATGGCTGGATGGCATCACTGACTCGATGGACATGAGTTTGAGTAAACTCCGGGAGTTGGTGATGGACAGGGAGGCTTGGCGTGCTGCGATTCATGGGGTCACAAAGAGTAGGACACAACTGAGCTACTGAACTGAACTGAACTGAAGGGCTAAGTGCACCATCAGGTTAGAGTCCTACCTTGAACTTGATCTTTAGCAAGACTCAGAGTCTCTGGGACAGGCTGTAAAATAGAGCTAAGGAAAGCACCCACCTCTTAGAAGTAAATGTTAGTGTACAGAGTGCACAGGACCGCAAAGGCAACTAACCCGAGTGCTCACAGCAAATATCTACAGGGTTATTCTTGCGTCAGAGGAGCTGGGGCAATTTTGGTTTTGTTGTTGCCGTTGTTGTTTAGTCACTAAGCCGCATCCAACTCTTTGTGACCCCATGGACTGCAGCACACCAGGCTCCTCTGTCCTTCACTATCTCCTGGAGTTAAACTCCTGTCCACTGAATCGGTGATGCCATCTAATCATCTCATCCTCTGTCGTCTCCTTCTCCTCCCACCTTCAGTCTTTCCCAGCTTCAGGGTCTTTTCTAATGAGACAGCTCTTTGCATTAGGTGGCCAAACTATTGGAGCTTCAGCTTCAGCATCAGTCTTTCTAATGAATATTCAGGGTTAATTTCCTTTAGGATCAATTGGTTTGACCCCCTTGGTTTATTTCTTTTAGTTTACTTCCCTATATTGTCCAAATTTTATATGACGGATATATTTGATTTTCTTCTTCTTTTGTTTTAATTTGATTTTCTTAATGGGAGGGGAGAAGAGGAAAAAAAATCGAGGGACATTCTACAAAGCAACTGCCCTGTACTCTTCAAAAATGTTGTTGTTGTTTGGTCACTGTCTTTTCTGACTCTTTACGACCCCGTGGACCACAGCTCTTCTGTTCTTCACAAACGTTAAAGTCTTGAAAAACAAAGTAAGGCTGTGGATTGTTCCAGATTAAAGACTAAAGAGACCTAACAACCAAACGTGAGGCGTGAACCCAGTTCACTGGGACAATCAGAGACTCCGGAGAGGGGCTGGCATATCACATCCCAGGGTTGCATCAGTGTTGCATCACGGTTGCCAGGCCCAAGTTGGTAACTACCGTGGTTGTGTAAGACATGTCAGTTTTCTTAGGAGATACATGTTGAAATACTTGAGTGAAAGGTCATGACCTACGTAACTTCCTGCCAAATGGTTCAGAAAAATAATGTGTATGAGACAGAAAGCAAATGTGGCAAAATGATAATTACCATGAATCTGAGCAAAGGGTATATGGATGGTCATTGTACTTCTCTCACAGCTTTTCTGAAAGTTTCTCGACTGTTAAAAACAAAAAGAAGGAAATTCCCTGGAAGTCAGGCACAGGTTTGATCCCTGGTCGGAGAACGAAGATCCAAAACTCCCGAAAGCCAGCCACGATGCGCTATAACAAGGTACCCCTCTCTCAGGCACCATGTGGCCTTCTCCGGTATCTGCTCCTTCATTACCAAGTAGTACCAAGGTCCCTTTACAGTCCACTGGATGAATCAACTGGACTCTACTCATGCAATGGGGCACTGTGGGCAGTGAACGAATGGGAACAAACTACGGCTCCAGGAACCACATGGCATCCACCCAGCCGCAAGGTTCCACTGATTCAATAAACGACCCCAGGCCAAATCAACACACACTCTTCTGGGCTAGGTACCTGGGTGATAGACCGCAGAGAAAGGCAAGGAAATGGTTATGGTAAAGGTCAGCATTCTGCTTACCTGGGGAGGGGCCACCTTCAAGGACACCTGCAAGGAAGCTCTGCAAGGCAGATTTTCTTATCTTCAATGGTGTTACACATGGACTCATTTTATACTCATTGAATATATACTATGCATTTGTTTTATACACAAGCAACAATAAACGTCCCACCAGAAACCTCACTTAGTGTGAGATGCGCGCTGAACACCTGGGACCCGCCGCTGCGTGCTGGGCGCTGTGTCCAGCGGACCGGGAGGGGTCCGGGCGGGGCGGGGCCGGGGTATGGCCGCTGGGACCAGGGTTGGGCGGGGAGGCGGTCCGGCGCGCCCCCTGCTGGTGGCCGCTGGGAGTACGGCTTGCAGAAGAGGGGCTCCCGGGCCGACCGCATGAATGCCGGCTTCCTCTTTCAGCACCCACCGTTGCCCCTGTCACTCTTTCTGCCCCTCCAGTGCTCACGACCTCTTGCTGGGCTTCACCTCAACAAAAGCTGAACTCAACTCACCTTCCTCAGGGAACCTGTCCCGATCAAGGCCACCCAACTCTGACCACTCCTTCCCTGACGTCCTTTCTTTGAGGGTGGACAGTTAATTTGTGTGTACTCTCAGCCACCCTAGTCAGCATCGCCTTGGTCCATGGATGTGTGGAAATGGTGAGGAAGCGGCTGACTGGCATTTACTGAGGGCCCCCTCCCCGCGGGCACTGTGCTGACTGCTCCAGGCTTCTGCCGCCCCTCCCCCAAGCATCTTCATTCACAGACCTGCTCCTTCAGCGTGTACATTTATTCAAACACCTACTCTGTGCCACTCTCTGAGGCTTCAGGAAACAAAGTCAGTGGCCGCTGCTCCTCGGGGTTCAGTCTGGAGGCAGAACAGCTGAGTGTTGGTGATGGGGGGTAAGGGGAGATCTAAGACAGGCCACAGAGCACCCTGGGGACCAGTGAGTGGGGGAGAGGGCAAAGCTGGTTCTAGTGTGAGCTGGGAGGCATCCTGGAGATCTCCAGGCTAGGTGAGATGTGCACAGGGCCGGCGCCTGCTGGGGAAAGGCCATAAGTCAGTGGTGATGGAGGAGCCCAGGAGAGGGAGCTGGGTCTGCCTCTGGCCTCTGAGAGCCTTCAGAGGGCTCTGTAGAGGCAGGTGGAGGAGGAAACCCAGAACAGGAGGCTGCCTGCTACCCCTTCCCCCAGAAGCCAGCACTCTAGGCCTGGGGCCTGACAGCCCCGAGAGGATCAGAGTTCAGATCCTCACCCCAGTCAGAGTATGTTGAACACCTACTGTGTTGGGCTGCCAGGCCAGGGAAGATGAATGAGTCCCGGACTTTGCCCTCGAGGAGTCTGGGATCAACACAAGGATAAGATAAGCTCTTAGAGCGCTC
This sequence comes from Muntiacus reevesi, assembly GCF_963930625.1. Lineage (NCBI taxonomy): Eukaryota > Metazoa > Chordata > Mammalia > Artiodactyla > Cervidae > Muntiacus > Muntiacus reevesi. The sequence goes on from NC_089253.1 coordinate 40,924,960, forward strand.
AGCCCCACACAGAATGAGATAAGGAGGCAGAGAGAGGGGCCCAAGGAGCTGATACAGGTTGGGGGAGCAGACTGTTCAGTCATAGGAGGGTCATCCCGGAGGGCCCCCAGTAGAGGGGATGGGGCCCCGGGGATCTGGAGCTGACAGACACTGAGAGCAAAGCTGCATGTGGGAAGGAGCGAGAGAAAGGGGGCCGATCCTTTCCCAGCCGCGCGAAGTCCTTAGAGGGAGAAGGTCGACTTGCTCTGTGACTTTAGCAAGATGCTCACCCTTTCTGAGTCCATCTTCTCGTCTCCCAGACCAGTCTTACAGCAGTTACCTCACAAGGCTGCTGGGGTGATTCCAGATGATTGATGTAGGCAAGCTCCCAGCACACAGAAAGGGCTTAAGAACATTCCACTTACTAAGCAATTTGGACTTTATCCCTTGGTCTGTGTTTCCAATGTTTAAATACTAATTTTTTAGCAGCAGAAACCTTTTTATTCAAATGAAAATGTTCCCAGAACCCCATGTTATAAAAATCAGGCAGGAGTGAGGCTACTATGGGAGCCGGAGCAGGGGTGGGGGCCGTGCTTCTGTCCACGGCGGGGCCTGGGCAGCCAAGAGGGCAGAAGGGGTGGGCGGAGCGGGGGCCTGGCTCCTGGGGGGTTCCAGCCCAAACTGCAACCCAGAGTCCTTGGCTCCTCTTGGCCACATTGGACCGTTGGTGGTGCTTCCTCAGGGTGCAAGGTGGAGGCCCAGGGTCGGTCCAGAAGTTTATTGGGCACACACCTGGGCTTGGCTTGGGCTGGAGGCTGAGCCATAGGTGGTGGGGAGAACAGAAACACGGGGAGAATGCAGTGCTTGCAGGAAGCATGGGGTGCTGGGGGTGCTCGCTGGGCACTTCTGGTCAAGTGGGCTTTAAGAAGGCTTCCTAGAGGCAGCAAATGATCCAGCAAAGCTTGGAACAGTTATTAATAGTAAGTAAGCCTGACAAAAAGGCTGGGAAGGGTGCTCAGAGGGAACTGCAGGGACTGAGCACAGACACAGCATAGCCAGTGGAGGTGGAGCCCTAAAGTCATTCATTCATCTTCCCCGTACAAGGAAAATGGAAAGGGCGGAAGGGGGCAGGACTGTGGTCGACAGGCTTCACGGCCCACCAGGCACCCCCAGCCCGCCCCTTCCCCCGCAGGTCCTGGTGGCTGGCACTGAGGTGAACATACCTGTGACCTATGGAATTGGCAGCCAGAGGGGACACAAGAGCACTGGCTGTCAATTCATAGGTCAGAGCCCTGTGCACTCGGTCTCGGCAGCCTGCTGACAGCCCACCGCCTGTCGCCACCCTGGTGCTGGGAGTGTGGCCATGGGGTGGGGGTCCCTGCTGGTGTGCTGGGCAGTTGCCGCTTCGCCTCCTCCGTGGGTGTGACTCCCACCCCAGATAACAGCAGCCCCACTGGAATTAGTGGTACTTCCACATGGAGTTGCTGTTACAGGGGGTGGGAGCCAGTTGGAGGCCTGGGCCCTGTCCTCACGGCCCCTGGTCCAGTCTTTTTATGGAGGCTTCTTATCATCTGGGGCCCACACCTGGAGTCTGATGCCAGCACTCCTTCTGGGCGAAGTCCAGGCTCAACCCCAGATCTGCTCATAAAGCCGGGAGTGGCTCCCGTTTACAGCTCCCGGGCAGCCTTTGCCCACTGACACCCCCACACCCTCTCCCCAAGTTCCTTGTTTCCTCATTTCTTTCCCAACGAGAGCTGGGCCCCAGGTTCAGGTTTGCCGCTGTGGCCTCCTCTCTCTGCCCTTTGCCCACCCTTCCTGCTGCAGCCACAGGGCGGAGGAACAGTCAGGGAACACTGGGCATCTGCGATCTCCAGGGACCTCTGAATGCCCAGCACCCTGAGGAGGGCGCCAGACACGAAGCTGGAGATGAGACAGAGAGAATGGGCGGGGGGACAGAGAAGGGGAGACAGAGAGTGGGAGAGTGAGGCCGGGGGCCAAGAGAGGGCGAAGAGAGGGGCAGGCAGAGAACGGGAAAGGGACAGAGCTGGGGGCGGGGAGCACAGGGAACCGGAGAAGGCGCTTGAGACATCACCCCCTGTGCTAAGCACAGGGCTATGAGCCGCTGCCTTCTGGGAGAGTGCTCAGCACCTCAGTGGCCTGACTGCCAGCAGGGTCCTGGGAGCTGGGTGACCTTGAGCAAGTGGCTTAACCTCTCTGAGCCGCTGCTGGTTCTCATACCAGGGCGTGTGAGGTCACCCTGGCCGGCGCTATTGGGACTCCACCTTCCCTTCCACCTTTGGGTCTGCTCCCCCAGTGGGGAGAAGCTGGTATTGGTTGGGGTCCCTGAGCTGGCCCAGGGCCCCGGGGAACAGCCTCCCTCCTGCAGTGTGTTCTCAGCCCCATCAAACAGGCTGTGGCCCCTTACAATGCCGGTCCTGTGAGGCCTAGGGCATTCTTTGGAGACCCCAAAGCTTCTGGGGAGAAAGAGGACCTGGGACTTGGAGCTCTTAGAGTGGACCTAGGCCATGGACCCCTTTCCCAGCAGTGGAAACCGGCCCTGGCGGGCAGAGGAGGCTACCCAAGGTCACAGAGCAGGCTCTTTCGACGACCCACAGGCAAGACCAAGTACCTGGTCTGGCAGAGGCAGGAACAGCGGCAGAGATGCCGCCCACCATGCACTCAGGAGTCCTGACCCTTGTCCCATTGGTGGAAACCGAGGCCCAGGGGCAGAAGGGACTCGCTTGGGTCACCCAGGAGTGGCCTCGGGTCCCTTCTTTTCTTCTTAGAAGGGCTGGGCTCGGGAGCATCCGGGGTGGGAGGGCAGAGGGGCTGCAGGGACCTAATCCCTCAGGGAAGGCTCTTACCTGGGTGCTGGGCTGGCCCTCGGGGCATGAGGAGGAAGTGGGGCCACTCTGGGCCCAGCGCCTTTTGAGCCGTTGGCCCAGCCCCTGGCCGCAGTTAATGATTACCCCGCCGCCTGTCAATACCGATCACAAGTGCAGTTCGAAGGGCATCAAACCCTGGACTGTGCTCGGGCAGGGTGGGGCAGTTCCAGGAAGCATCAGCCTGGGCCCCACCTGCCTCTCCTGGTGGCATCAGGATCCCAGCCATCAAAACCCCACTCCCGTCATGGTGTGGCCCACCGGCCCATGCGACCGCGGGCAGCGAGGACCAGGGGTGCCCCTAGGACAAAACTTCTGCCTGCTCACTAGGTGCCCAGGCCCTCACCGAGGAGGGGCCACAGGGCACAAAGCGGGCTGGGGGGCTTTACTGACGCCACAGAAGGGTGAGCCTCTTAACCTGGGCCTCAGTTTCCCCACAGGCCCTCACATCTCAGCGCAGTGCTCCTGGAGAACGGGTGGGGAGGGGCCCAATAGAGCGGCCCCTTCTTCCTTGTTCACCAGAAACAAGGTGAGAGGTGTTGAGAGGGGGCAGGCGACAGCCACTTCCCCGACCCCGAGTGTTTCTCTGCAAAACTCACTGTCAGGCCCCCTTCCCCCTCCAGGGTGCAGCTGGGACCCCAGGGCAGAGGTTCCAGTCACCTGAACACCTGCTAAGGAAAGCAGGCGCGGCCCCAGAGGGCCCAGCCTTCCAGGAACGGCCTTGACTGACCCTCGTGGCCTCTGGGTCAGCTGGGCAGAGATGACTGGGAGGGGCCTGAGGCTTGGAGACGGAGGGCGAGGCCTCGGGTCACAGGGTCGGGGCCTGAGCCCCCCTGGGGTCCTGCACAGTCCTACCCTTTGCTCTGGTCTAGCGCCCTCCCAGCGCCCCAGGGAGGGCTGTATTGGGCTTTCTGGGGGAGGCACCAAGAAATGTGGTCTGGGTGAGGTGGGCTCCAAGGACCATTCCTCCTCTCCTCTCCACCCAGTGCCTGCCAGGTCACAAGTGGTGCCAGGGTGGCAGTCCCCCAGGAGAGGGGCGAGGGGCCCAGTGCAGCAAAGGGCAGCGGAGGGGAGGAGCACAGAGGCGGGCAGGTGGCTGGGTTCGAGGCCGGGGCGGTGGGCTGTTCACCTGCCCGGTGGGTGGAGAGGGTGTGGCACCCTTGGTGGTGAGCTGGGCGGTGCTGGGTACAGAGCTGGGGACGGGGCGGTGCAGGTCGAGGCGGGGGCACTGCAGGGACACAGGAGGGGCTGGCGGTGGGCAGTTTATTCCACGTCATGCAGACACTGACCCACACGCTCAAGGAGCTTAAAAATACATTGAGCCACACGGTGTCCGTGCCCCCATCTCCCGCCGAGACACAGAAAGACACTTGGCTGAGTGAGAGCCTCCATTCTGGAACAAGGCAGCAGTGTGGGCCCAGGTGGTGGGGGGGCGCGGTGTCCTTTCTCCCGGGAGGAAAAGTGCAGAGACGGGGCTGAGGCCCCAGGCAGGGAAGGTCCACTCTCACAGCGGTTGGCAGCGGGTAGGCCCATCAGGGTCCTTCCTGGTCCATTTCTGAAGGCCTGGCCCAACCAGCAGGGGGCTGCAGCGCTCTGTAGGTGCCCCTGGGCTGGCCGTGCGAGGTGGGGTCCCGGGCCCGTGCTCAGTCCCGGGCCTCGTCCAGACGCCACTTCAGAGCGTGGTCCTTATGCGCATCGGGGAGGATCTGGTTGCGCATCCCCCCCAGCAGGTTGGACGTGGCCTCGGTGGCCAGGATGAGGGGCTTCACCACGGTCGGGGGCAGCTGGCGGATCACGCCCCCCACGGCGCCGGTCAGCCCCTTCTGTTCGTGGCCCCGAGACGCCACCTCGCAGATGGTCTGAGCTGTGTCCAGAATGCCCTGTGGAGGCCGGCGGTCAGCGCGGGGGTCCGTGGTGGGGGTGTGGGTGTGGACGTGGGACAACTGGGAGCGGGGCTGGGCCTCCTTACCTCTCGAACCGTGTCGTAGGCCTTGGCCACGCCCTCCCGGAGGTCGGCGGGCTGCTGGCCCTTCCGCAGCCTCCGCACAGAGCGCTTGTCCTGCAGGGAGCGCGAGACGGGCGCCGCTGGGGACAGGATGTCATACACGGTCTCAGCTGTGGCCTGGGTGCGTGGGGGACACCAGATGAGGACACAGGGCCGGGAGGGAGCCCACCACCGCCCCCCCAACCCCTGCCTCCCCAGCAGCCACACTGTATGTGCTGCTTCTGGAGTCCTGCCAAGATCCCAACCCCCAGGTCAGGGGGCTTTCGGGTGACCTCATGCCTCCTGAGGGGACTCCCCGAATGTCCTCTGGACCCATATCCCTCCTCCTGCCCGTCTGGGGTGCTACAGATGCAGCCTGAGTCCAGCACCTTGTCCTCCCCACCTGCTCCTTGGGAGCTCCAGGGGCGGCCCTGACAGAGACCTGGGTTCCCCTCTCCCACCCCCACAGATCACCGAGCTATCACCGAGGTGACTGTCTGCTGGCTCCTCTGTTCTCTCACCCCCAGCGTCATTCCCCTCACCCAACCTCCTCACCTGGCCGGGCCACACCCCAGCTCATTGCCCTGGGAGGGCCTCAGATACCTGCGTATCCCTCCAGCCTCCTCTCGAGAGATCCTGCCTGCCCCTCCCCAACTGCCCCGAGGATCTGCACGCTCCCCCTCACTTCTAAGATTGGACACAACACCCCTCTACTCCAGAACCCGGGGCACTCATCTACAGCTGCTCACAGGGCAATCCCCGGACGTCCCCCCCCCCGGGCCTGGTGAAGCGCGACGGTCAATCTCTGGTTCATTCAAGGGAACCAGCCCCTTCCCTCCCCGTCAGGGCAGAGCCATGAATGGACACCTAGCGGGCTCTAGAGCTGGGGGCCTGACGCCCCCACACGGCAGCCATGGGGGCTCCAGGCTGGTCACTTGGCCTGCTGTCTCCGTGACTCCTCCTCCCAGATCTCACACGTCCAGACTGCCCACGCTCGGCAGAGCTATGAGGAGGGAGCCAGGCACCGTGGAGCAAAGCCTCCCTGCCCTGGACGCCGAGGGTCCGCTCACCTGGATAGCTTGCACCAGCCGGTTGCTGAGTTCCAAGGCGGCCGAGGCTGTGGACGAGCCGAAGGAGGCAGCGCCCCGCTGCAGCCCCCGCATGAGGCGGCCGTCCTTCCTGTACTGCTCGATGGGCAGCCACAGCAGGTCCCGGAACCCTTGGACTAGGGGGACGGGGTGGTCAGAGATGCCCGAGGCTGCCCCCACCTACCCTGCTGCGGGAACTTAACTCCCCAGAGCGGCTTCTAGGCTGCCCGAGTGTGGCAGTTTCCAGAGCCCCCAAAGCCAGATACTCACAGAGCTGGACGACTGAGTGCATGGGGCCCACGCCCCCCAGCAAGCCAGGCAGCTGGTTCTTGCGGATGTCCTGCAGCCACTCATTGAGTGCGTAGCCCAGCACCTTGTCTACGCCCAGGAGCCTGGGATGGGGTGGGGAGAGGAGGGCAGGGCGAAGCAGACCCACTCACTGAGGGGTCACAGGGCCAGAGGGACCCAAAGCACCCCAACATGCCCCACAGCTCCACCCAGCCCTGTATGGAGGGATTGACTGAGCCCATTTCACAGAGGACAAAACTGAGGCGCCAGAAGGGTGAGGTCTTGGCCAAGGCCCGAGTCAGGAACAGAGATAGGGCCCTGTGAGAGACCTAGAGGCTCACCCATGCCGGCAGCAGAGCCGCTTTAGCTTCAGCTCGGAGCAGTTGAGCTGGGCCAGGCCGATGAGGAGGCCTGCGAAAGTGCCCTGGGGAGGGGAGAAGAGCTGGAGTTTACACCCTGGGACCCAGGGACTGGCCCAGCCCCCTGGAGCCTCTAGAGGCTGACAGCGGCCAGTGCTGCCTGCCCCCTGGCCTCCCAAGGCCACAGCAGGATGGGGACCTGAAAGCCCACTCACCACCTGGTCCATGGTGACGTGCTTGCCATGGTAATCCAGCCAAATGGGCACCTCAGACGTGAAGCGGAACTCCCTGGATGGGGAGTGGGGAGAGGATCCTGAGGTCACTGGCCTGGCCCCCTGCGGCCTGGCCCGGGGTCCCCGGCCCAACACCCTACCTGAAGTAGATGGGCTGCTGCTCGGCAGAGGGGGCGCCGTGCCTACCGCCTGCGGCTTCCTGGGAGCTGGTGGTCTCCACACTCTCGGGCTGCCCTTCCTGGGGGCCGCTGGGTGGGACCGGGGTCTCAGGGCAAGCTGGAGGGGAGATGGTGGGGACAGACCAGGAGTGGGCCCAGGCATGGTGGTGAGGCGGGAGGCCCGGACCCTCCCCTTGCCGGCCCAGTTGCTCACCTTCGGCGGAGGTCTCTGCTGAGACCATGGGGTTGATGCTGGCTGCCAAGGTGGTGAAGAAGTCCCTGAGGAAGAGCAGGGCGTCCTGCGGGGAGCGAGGGGGTCAGATTCAGAGGCCGGGGGCGGGGGCAGCGGGCTCAGCTCAGGCTCCGTCCCCACGTGGCCTGCTCACCTGATCCACGTTGAGCCGCAGGGGCAACAGCGAGACGCGGAGGCAGCACTCAGGGCCCCCCAGGTTGGTCACGGGGGCCACGTGCAGCGCTTTGACCTTGAGCTGAAGGCAGGAGGTGAGCTCTGGGCCCTGCTGGGCCTCAGGCCCCCACCCCCCCACTGCTCACCCAGCTGGTCCTGCAGAGGCCGCTCCCTCAGTGAAGCCCGCCTGTGAGGCCCCACCCTCCTGGACTCACAGTTCTGTGTGTGTGTGTGTGTGTGTGTGTGTGCCTGCGGGCTCGTGCGTGGATGTGTGTGGCCCCAGGCGGAGCCCGTACCATGTTGGAGTGGGTGCGCCGCGGCATGCGCTCGCTCGTGTGGAGGTACAGGAACTTGTTGATCTGGGAGGAGGCCAGCCGGTCGCGGACCTCCAGCTCCTGCACGATGAACACCTGGCGGGACAGCGGCTGCTCCTCCAGCTCCCGGCCGGGGGCGACCGGGCCTGGCTCCGCCGGGTACACCTCGTGTTGGAAGCTCACCTGTGGGGCACACAGCTGCTTGAGCGGGCAGCTCCTTGCACTCTCAGCCCTCCCCCGGCCCCCCCAGTCTCAGCCCCGCTCCGCACAGCCTCTGGTGAACCCGCAGGCCCCGTTCTCACAGCCCTCCCATCCCCCGAGTGGCACTTGCGCCCCTGTCACTCTTGAGGGTGTGGTCCTCCCTGGCATCTCTCCATCACCACGGCTGTCAGTCCTGCCTCCTCTACACATCCGTCCAGTCCCCCCGCACGTCTGTCACCTCTGCAGCCGCCCCTGGCCTCGGGGCTGCCGCTTCCCCTCCCCTGAACACCCCCCTGCTCATCCCCTCCAGCCCCTTCTCCGTCCACCTTTGTAAAGTGTTCGCCTGCCCACCCCACGCCTGCAGACTCCTCCCCATGGCCTGGAAAGGTTGCGCTCTCCCTCCAAGTCCGCCCTTGGCCCTTGCCCTTGATGTGCGGCACCCTGGCCTCTCTGCCCTTGACAGGTCAAAGCCTCCCTCAGCCGCAGGCCCTTGCCCCGGCCTTCTCTCCCCATCGCTCCGCGCTATCACCAGCCCCCTGGCCTGTCTGGAGTCCAAGGCACCCTCGCCACCCCTCTGAAGCACTTCCCCCGGAGTTCTCTCAGCATCTGCGCCCTTGTGAGCTCGGGGAGTGGGTCTGTGCGGGCTTGCTCTCAGTAAGCGGCCCTTGACCTGCACCATTTCTCAGGCCAGCCTGGCTCGCTCTCTCCCTCACGGACACTCAGTCCAGCAGCCCATCCTGTGGTTCTTTCCACCGTCCCTCTGGTAAAACCCAAAATCGCCCGTGGTCCTCAGGGCCTATGGAGCCTGCCCAGGGTCGGATCACTGGCCTCATCTCCTACTGCTCTCCTTCCTTCTCAGTGGCAGTCTCGCTGGCCTCCTTGCTGGTCCCAGAACATGCAAGGGATGCTCCTGGTTTGTAGCCCTCACGCCGTGCCCTGTGCCTGAAAACCTCCTCTGGGCTCCTTTCCTCACAACTTTGTGCAAAACGGCACATTTCCACGAGGACTTTCCAGCCCTTCCCCGTGCTCCCTGAGGCCTCTCGCTGCTCACGTTCCCCAAGCACTCATCACATTTGAGTATATGTGTATATAGTCTTTGGAGGCGGGCATGGCAACCCACTCCAGTATTGTCACCTGGAGAATCCGATGGACAGAGGAGCCTGTCCATAGAGTTGGACAGAACTGAAGTGACTGAGCACACACATTGGTCCTATCAGGCTCCCTGTACTGTGACGCAAGGGGCAGGAAGGCAGGTTTCTGTCTGTTTTGCTCATCGCTGTATCCAGCACTTAGAACAGCACAGCAGCTGACCAAGTGCACGACCCGCGGGTTCCAGGGAGTGAAGCGCTAGCTGGGCAGCAGGCAGGGGAGGGCCTGTTCTGGTCCCCCACCCCTGCCTCCTCTGCCTGAGCTCCCCGCTCACCTTGCTAAGCTGGATCTCCATAAGGACGTGGTGCTGCCTCCCACTGCCCCCCTGCGCACGCCAGGAGTTCTGGGGCCGGTTGGGGCCGGAGCTGCGAGAAGGGGAACTCCGGGGGCCTGAGAGGCCGACCCTTGCCCTGGGCAGAGGAACAAGGGACGAGTTGATTCAGGGAGAATCCCCTTCCCACACTCCCTCTGGTCAGAGTTGGGGCCAGAGACCCTCCCCCGGGGAGGTAGGCGGGGCATGGGAAGAGGAAGCCTGAAGGTCAGAAGATGAGGCTTGGGTTCAAGGTCACCAGCTGCCAAAGGTCAGAACTGGACCCCAGCCCAGGCCCCATTTCCTGGGGGCCCTGCTGCCACCCACACCTGCTCCTCCTCACCTGTGGCCAGGGTGGGGGCCAAAGTCTCGGCCACCATAGAGGTGCCAGACGAGGGAGACCTCACGCAGCACCACTCGACTGCTGGGCACGGGGAAGTGGGCAGGTGCCCGCAGCAGGTCCGTGCTGCCCAGCGGCTGCGCGAAGTGCCCATCCTGCACTACGATGGGGCCTGGGTGCAGCTGTGTCACCACAGGCTCCCCGTCGGCGGGCTGCAGGGGGGACGCCATGTGAGCACGTGGGCACAGCCGCTCCCCCGGTCCAGGCTGCTTGTCTCCCCCATCCTCACAGCCCTCTCCCCTCTCCCGTTTCACAAAAGGGGAGTCTCATGGGCCGTGACCTGGAGGGGCCTGAGTGCCCCGTGCTCCTGCCTCCCTGAACCAAGGTCTCGCTTGTGTGTGACAGTGAGCTTGAACATTCCCACTGGCACTGGGCGGCTGGGAGGCCAGCACCCTCACAGTGAATGGGTCTCCTCCCCCTCTTGCTGTCTGCCCTGCTCCTCTCCCTCTGACCCTCAAAGTCCCCACCCCTCTGCCCCAGACACCATGCCTTGTCACTTCCTCTGGACCTTCCTCAACTTCTTCCAAGCCCACAGTGAGGGCTGTCTCCCCAGGGAGCCCTTCTCAGCCCTACCTGTGGTTCCAACCCTCATCCCCTCAGACGGTGACCACCTCCTGCCTCTCTCACAGTGGGAGCTCTAGGAGGGCCCCTAACTGAGCACCCTCTTCCTGGCCCTGCCCAGCCTGCCCACCACACACCAGGATGCCCAGGCCAGGAGCGTCCAGGATGCAGAACTCATCGCTGTCCAGAGTGTCTCCATCCCCCTCCTCTTCCTTCTCAGCTTCTTTGGCCCCGGAGCGGGACCCCAAGCTGCCAGTGGGAGCCCCAGCAGCAGGTGAGGCGGGGTGAGCCCCACTCCGTTCTCCGGGGAACAGGTAGACGGACACTGGAGAGGCCTGGAAGAAGGGGCCGCCTGTGGGGGAGGGAGGGGCCGGCTGAGGGGGCTGCCTGGTGTGAGTACTGATTGCTTCTGTGGACCCCACCGCACCCCGACCCCACCTGAGGTCTGCGCCAGCTCCCGCAGGCTGCGCTCAGTGTCCAGGAGGGCGTCTGTCAGGTCCCGCTGGTTGATGAGGGCCGTCTCCACCGGAGGGCACGAGGGCAGGGAGGCGGGGCTCTCTGAGAGCTGGGCCGGGCAGGGGGTACTGGTGAGCTCGAGTTAGGAGCGGGGGCGGGCCCCAGGGCGTCCCCATCACCAGGGCCCTGGTGGGGGCCCCGGCAGGGGCAGGGCCTGGGCGGGGCTCCGGGAGCCGGAGGGGCGGGGCCTCACCTGCACCTTCTGGCCTGCGATCTCCGTGGGGCTGGGCGGCCGGGGTGGGGGGTGCAGGTCCCCTGCGCGCGTCAGGTACTGCAGCAGGTTGACCAGCAGGGCGCAGGAGTCGGCGCAGCTGTGCACATGCATCGCGTTGTTGGAGCAGCGCAGCTCGAACAGCGGCTGGCTCTGCGGGGCGGGGCGGGGCGGGAAGTCAGCCTGCGTTGGCCAGTCAACAACCCGCTGAGTGCATGGGCACACTCAGCCTGAGGGGAAAAGCGGCTTCGCCGAGGGCTGTCCGGGGAGGCACGGGGGCTCTTCTGTGGCTCCAGGCCCCCGAGTCCCGCACCTCAGCCCGGTGAGCCGGGGCCTGTGGTGGGGGTTTAGCTGCTCAGTCGTGTCCGACTCTTGGCGATCCCATGGACTGTAGTCCACCAGGCTCCTCTGTTGAAGGGGCTTTCCAGGCAAGAATACTGGAGTGGGTTGCCATTTCCTTCTCCAGGGGATCTTCCCCACTCAGGGATTGAACTTGGGTCTCCTGCATTGCAGGAGGATTTTTTACCAACTGAGCCACCAGGCCTAGTATCTGTCTGTTACAAACAGGGAAATCAGGGGAAATCAGGGGCCCCCAAGGGCTGTCTCCTCAGGTCCTGCTCTTCCTGGGCTACAACTGCCCTGTGCTGGCGGGGTTCCTACAGAGGGATGTCTGTCTAGGGCTCCCAGGAGGGCCGATAACCACAGGGGAGGGCTGCCAGGGACTGTGACCTGAGCCAGGCCCCGGGGCAGAAACAAAAGAGACAGCAGGTGGGGAAAAGTGATGCCCGGAGGGCTCCCTCGCCCAGATACCTGCTCTGGCTCTGGGGACCCTGGTGGACCCCGGGTGCCAGTCACACTCACCAGCTTGTCCTCAGTGTTCCCCTTCCAGGTTTTGATCACAAGCTCCAGGAGGTCAACGTCCAAGACGCAGACATAATCTGAGGCAGAAGGCAGAAGAGGGCCCTGTTGCCTCCTCCTACCCAGCCCCGGCCCTGGTGGGAGAGTCTGGGGTTTGAGTGGGTGCCGCCCTGGTGTGCGTGCGCGTGTCTGTGGGCCCTGAGAACCTGGCCGGCAGCTGGGGGAGGACATCTGGCCACTCTGGGGGTGGCTGGGGCCACAGTCCCTCAGAGGGGAGGGAGCCCAGTCTAGGCCCTGCCCACCTCGCCGCAGATCCAGGGTCTCCATCTCACACTTGTCGGACAGGTACAAGGCGGAGTCGTCGAGGATGAACCTGGCGGGGAACAGGGCTGAGAAGGGCCGGGAGCCGCTGCAGGGTCGCAGCTCCTAAGAAGGTGGGGCTCGTAGAGACAGGCAGAGGGGGCCCTGACAGGGCATCCCAAGCTGACAAGAAACTAGTGCTGGCCCTTCTCTGGCCTCAGCGTTCTTGTCTGTACCATGGGGAAACCATAGGCCCAGCCAGCAGGCACTCGGGGACACTGGGCAGCATTTCTCTTTCTGCACATCTATCCAGCTGTCTACCTCACCCGGAACTCACAGCAGCCCTGGGAGGGAAATGTCCTGCGTTCCCCCCACTGCTTTTAAATAAGTAAGAATATAGCTAATCTCAGATTCTGAGACGAGAACCTTGGCCCTTCCTATCTGTGGGTTCTGCTTCTGAGGATCCAACCAACTGCAGATCAAAAATACTTTTAAAAAAATCCATTCTTGGTCAGGGAACCAAAACAAACAAAAATCCAGAAAGTTCCAAAAAGCAAAACTTGAATCTGTTGCATGCTAGCAGCTACTTATGTAGCATTTACACTGTGTTGGGTGTTAAAAGTAATCTAGAGATGACTTAAAAGAATATGGGAGGATGTGCATGGGATACATACAAATGTTGCACCCTTTTATATAAGTGACTTCAGCGCCCCTGAATTTTGGTGTCACGAGAGGTCCTGGAACCAAGCCCCTGTGGATACTGAGGGATAGCTATCCATCTCCTTCCAATCTTTTTCCGTGAAGACACGGACACATATATAAACGCACCCCCAAAAATCTTTTAAAAAGTATGTATATATGGCTTTATATCTTATTTTTTTCAGTAAACATTATATGATGGCATTTTTCAATGTTGTTCTTAAATTTGACTCTAATGGTTGGGTAGGCCATGTTTGGGTCAGGAAGAGCCACTGGAGGTGGCCATGGCAACCCACTCCAGTGCTCTTGCCTGGAGAATACCATGGACAGAGGAGCCGGACAGGCTACAGTCCATGGGGTCGCAGTCGCACATGAATGAAGTGACTGAGCACAAGGCCATGTTTACTGACTGAGGTCGTAATTTTGGGTCATTTAAATTGTTTACAAGTTTTGACTCTCTTAAATTATACTATGGAGGCTTTATATTTCACCCTTCTTATCCTTTTGTCCTGAGGACGACCTCCAGAAGTGAGATTATCAGGCAAGAGCTCAAATGCTCTGCCTCAGAGGTTTGACTGCCTCTAGGTAGGTGTAACCTACTAGACTTCCTCAGAGAGGGATCACTCAGATGCACAGAAAGGCTCAGACTGGCCTGAGGACACACAGCAGGTATGTGGGACCCTGGGGAAGGGGTAGCTACAGCCGACTTGGGGTGGGATGGATGGGGGGCTTCGGTAGGAGGAGTTGCATACCTGAGCAGGAAGGTAGAGGTGTCCATGACGATGTTGCTGGAGAGGGTGAAGGTCTCAGCAGTGACAAGGACACGTACAGGGAGGTAGAGGGGCCTGGGAGGGAAGGGGGTCACATTTGGGCTGGGGCAGGTTCCTGGCTCATGAGAGCCTGGCCCCAGCCCCAGGCCCCCAGGCCCCTGAGCCTGGGTACCTGTAGTCCACGGCACAGGAGAACAGGTGGACGTGTAGGATGGTGATGACCGTTGGAGGCAGGTAGCCCAGCACTGGGTCATCCAGGACATCTAAGAACTCCAGTAGCTTTGGGGGCCAGAGGAGAGGTACATGAGGGTGAGGGAGCTTCTTCCTTCCCCAACCCCTGACCCCAGCCCAGTTCCCTACTTGCTGCCCACCAGCTGTCCACCACACCCTGGCCCAGGGGCTCCACCCACAAGTCAGCTCCAGTTCAAGGTCAGCTCTGGCCCAGTCCCTACCCCTCACACCTGCCTCATCCAGGCCTGGAGACCTGCCCGCTACCCCCGCCCCGGCTCACCTGGGAGTGCCAGCTCTGCTCTGGCAGGGCCATGCGGTGGCGCAGGGTGGCCCTGTGCAGCCGCAGGGTCACCAGGAACTCCTGGGGGGCAGGGCAGAGTCAGCACGGGAGCCCCAGGGACCCGGGAGGCACAGCCCTGACCAGACAGGTGGGCCGGAAGCAGGTGGGCCTGTACCTTGACGTTCCTGTGAGGGTCCAGCTGGATGCGCACCGCGGTGGACAGCATGTGGGGGCCCCGGCCCTGGCCTCTGTGGCCCGAGGCTCCTTGTTCAGTCACCCCGCCCTCCGACGGGTAGATGGTCTGGGCCAGCTGGGCCGGGGGAGCAAAAGTGGGCAGCTCCAGGCGACCGGGCAGTGGGTAGTCATCCATGGCCGCTGGGGAGGTATCTGGTGAGCTCCCCTGCCCAGCTGGTGGACGACCCACTCTACCGAGGGCACACATCCCTCCTGAGAGACCACCCCTGACCATGGACCCCTGGGACCCATGGCAACTGGCCCCCAGCCCTCACACCTCGGTGGTAGAGTGCTGCCTTCTCAGCTTCCAGGCAGAAGTAGCCAAGCCCCGGCTGGCCTCGGTACTGAGAGACACTGAAGATAGTGCCTTGTTCCACGTCCAGCACCAGCTCCCCATGGGCGCCCTCCAGCCGCTTCCCACACTCGTCCTGCAGACAGAGCACGCAGCCTGGCCTCAGAGGCTTAACTCGGCAGCCCCCACTCCCTCGGGGTCAGGGGTCCTCCGAGTCCCAGTCTGACTGAGATTGGCTCTGGCCGCTCTCCAGACTGCTGGAGGTTCGGGGCAGCACCCAGAGGAGAAGGGTCACCCTCCCTGTCTACCTCCAAGCATTGGATGGTGCCTGCTTGGACTCCGAGCCTTACCTAACCCTAACCCTGAGTGCCTTACACACGGCAGGTGCTAGTAAGCGGCTGATGGGGTGTGATGGAATGGGTGGGGTGGCATGGGTGGGTCTGGGAGGCAGGTGCGTGCTAATGGCTGGGCAGGCCACACTCGGACCTCAATGGGGCTTCTGTTTCCCACATTCCTAACTTGAAGCAGCTCGCTCAGGCCTGGTTTTCCTGCCAGTGGCTCTGGAGTTGGGAGTCCCTGCCCCTGGGTGGTCCTCACCTTGGTCTCACAGTGGGCGGTGATCCGGCCCTTCAGCACCGTCACCAGTGCAGAGAAGGTACTCTGGGAGCGACGGTTCCGGGACTCACGGGCAAGGGGCTGGGGGGCACCTGACGCCCCCGCTGAGAAGTGGGTGTCCTCGTCGTCTGAGTCCGAGTCTAGGGTGAGATCAAGGAGCCGAGTGGCAAGGAGACCTGGAGGTGGGGGAGGGTCTGCCCCGGCCCCCGGGACCCACCGGAGCATGCCTCCTACCTAGCTTGAAGGCAGACTTGCACATCTTGAAGCTGTCGTGCCAGAAGCCCGAGGCATCTGGGCAGCCGGCCGGGGGTGCAGCGGGGGCAGGGGTGGGAAGCAGGTCTGCGGGCTCCCACATGAGCAGGTCGTTGTTGATCCTGGGAGGACGGTTGGACCACGGCAGTGAGGGGGGCCCGGTCCAGGCCCTGGCCGCCCCTGCCCCGCCCACACCATCACCTGTTGTAGAGGCTCTCGTAGACCTCCTTGCTGGGCAGGAAGATGTGGGCGGCGGGCAGGATCACTTCTAGGCTACAGCGGGACAGTGACAGGGCCCGGTTCTGAAAGGCCCTCATCTCCTCAGGGTCTCCAGGGATCACCATCTTGAGGGGGGCGGGTGGGGAGAGCAGGGAAGGGGATGTGAGAGAGGTCAGGGCCTGCTGCCAGACTTAGAATCTGCTTCCCGAACTCCAGCCGTCATTCACACGTGCCTCCTCTGCTGGGATGTGTGGCAGCCATCTTGTCTGGCCTGAAGGACTGACTGTATGAGAACCCTGCTCCAAGGGGCCTCATTTATGTTACCTCCTCTATCCTCAGAGCAGGCCCGTGAGACGGGTCATTACACCCACTCTCCGGATGCAGAAGCTCATCTGGAGCTCACTTTCCAGGAGGTTGGACAATCCCCTGAGATGACACAGCTGCTGAGTGGCAGAGCCTGGATTCGAACTGAGGCCGTTTGGACCAGAGGCCAGGCCCTTAACTGCCTCTCAGTCAACCCTCAGCACCTTCAGAGAAGAGGATCCCGCGGCCCAAATGTCCACTGCTGAGAAATGGCTGATGGGATGGGGTCATATCTTTCCCACCAAGGCCCAGGGCGCTGCCCTTGCCACGGCCCTCACTCTCAGGCCCCACAAGCTGTGGTGTTTCTGACTCTTCACTGACCAGAGACAATGGAAGACATGAAATTCTCACTGGTGCTGAGTCACATGTTATCTGGCCCTGCAGGTGGTCCTGTCCCCCTGACCCACAGCCACCAAGTGGCTCCTAAGAGACTCAGAAGGCCGGGACCTCACCTCTTCCGTCTCGTACATTGTCCTTTTGGAGGAGAAGGGTGAGGGCTCGGGCTCCCGAAGGTCACACAGGTTCTCAGCCGACAGCTCCAGATCCTCTCCCTTCTCCGGGGCCACTTCCCACTGTGCGTTGAGCTGGGGGTTCAGGGTCACCACTACCCTGCCAGGGCACAGGCCTGTCACTGGCCTGCGGGGCCTCCCTCTGCCCTCGGTAGCAAAGCCCTCCTCTCCTGCCTGCTCCTTCCAGAGCCCCGACTTACTGGGGCAGGAAGTACTTGTGCCCAGGGCTCTTGGGATCCAGAGCTTTGGAGACCCGCAGGCAGGGGACGGGCGGCTTCTCTCCATCTTCATAGGTGACTGGAGGGGATGGGGAGGAGTGGGGGTCGTCACTGCCACCTCTCCCCATCTCTTCCTCAATGCCACGTGGGTCAGTGGGGGCCTGGAGCCTTGCCCACGACAGCTGTGTTTTGTTGTTTACGGACCTATGCCCTCCCTTGCACCCACAGTCTGCAACGGCCCTGGGATAAACGGTCCACTCTGCCCACTGCGCAGAGGAGCCCAGGGAACGGGCAGTGAGGGCGCCACACAAAGCAGATGAGGCCTGGACCCCACTCATGTCCCAGCCCCTTCTGGGGCCCCGAGCCCACCTCTCCCAGAGGCCTCAGCCCCCTGCCCAAGGGGTTGTCTCCTGGGGGAGTCTTACCATGCAGGTCAGAGCAGGTAAGTTCCAGGCGGGTGGGGGCTGGGGGACCAGGCCCACTGCTCAACTCTGACTGGAACTGGGGCTCAGTCAGCTCCAGGCTCAGCTGCTCGGCCCGCACGGCCCGGCCCGCCCAGGGGTCCCGCTCAGGCCGCAGGTCAGCGACAGGGAAACGCAGCTGCAGCGTGGCCCGGGGTGCTGAGAGCCGCACCAGTGTGTGCTGCTCGGCTGCCGGCGGGGGCTCTGTCTGTGAGGGACAATCAGAGCTGCGGCCACCCCCCCACCCCCGGGGTCAGGAGCCAGAGGATGCATGCCCCGCTCTCCACCCTGGTTGGGCCTCTCACCAGCAGGCCCGCAGGCAGCTCAGGAGGAGGTGTGGTGGCCAGGCGCAGCAGGGCAGCGAGCCGGTCCAGAGCCCCCAGCTCCACATCTGCCTGGAAGTCGGCCAGGTCCAGGGCCAGTTCTGAGTGACAACGGCAGGCAGGTGGGCGCCGGGGCCGGCTCTGAGGGGGAGGGTGCTTATGTCAGCGAGGGTTGTGTGGCAGGGGAGGTGAGGGCAGGATGGGCAGGGGTCTCCGTGAGCGAAAACAGGAAGAACACAAAGCCCTTTCAAGAGGAGACGAGCTCGGGGATGGGACCCGGGAGGGGAGTGGGGTGTCACGGACTGCTCGAGTCAGACAACCACGCTGCCCAGAACCAACCACCCCCAGCCCTATGGGCTGGCAGGGCTTTGACATGAGCCAGGAGTGGGACCGAGAGGATGGCATGCACGTGGCCCAGGGGTATTTCAGGGCTCTGGGGTGGGGGGTGTGCTCTGGATGGAGTACAGGGAATGGGGTAGAGGGTGGAAGCAGGGAGGCACCAGGGGTGGCTGGTGGGGGGCAACACCCACAGCAAACAGCCAAGGGCCCCCAGGCCTGGGGTTGGGTGGCTTACCTTGGGCACCCGGCGCAGGGTCTGTGTGTGGCGCAGGTGAGCACAGGGCTGAGCTGAGGCCTGGGATCGCAGGCTGTTGGGGAAGCTCAGGATCTGGGCGGGGATGGGGAAGATGGCGGGGTCAGGCTGAGCCCCCGCGCCCAGCCTCACCTCCAGGCCCAGCCGACCACACGCACAGGCTGTCAGCCCTCACCTCTGCGTACTCAGGCTCCGAGGCGCCCCTGGGCCACAGGCACTCCAGCACCTCCAGCTGCCCGAAGCGCACTTCCGTGCTGGAGACCCGCCGGCCCCGGCTTGCCTGCAGCTCCCAGGACAGCTGCACGGCGGCACCCGTCAGCCTACGGGGAAGAAGCTGGGTGTCAGAAGCAGGGACTGCAGGGGCTCGGGGAGTCCCCTTGTGCTCAGGCCCGCCTTGGGCTTGTACCGGACATGGCTGCAAGGACAGGCCCTCTGGAAGCGCGGTCGGAGACGGTGCAAGTCATGGGAGCCGAAGGACCCATCCACGGTGGCATCAAACTCAGCAAAAAAGTGGGTGGTGAGGTCAGGTGGTCCAGAAGATGGGGCAGATGTCTGAAGCAAGGTCAGGGTCACACCCCCCAAGGTCATCTTCAGCAGCGAGTCGGGGCGCAGGGAGTTCGAGGGGGGCACCGGGGCTGTCCTGCCTGAGAGGACAAAGGCTTCACCAGAAGCTCCCCAGAGCTCGTGGGGACCCCAGGTCAAGCGATAGTCAGACACTTGGGCTTGGGGCTGGGAGACGCCTTGGCTGAAGTGAACCCTGACTCTGGCTGGGAGCTTGGCCAGGCAGGGGTGACACGAAGCCTTGTTTATATCAGACACTGAGTCCAGGCTCGATTCAACCCCTTCAAGGAAACTGGACAAACTGGAGGTGATAAAGCGCTTACCCAGTAGCTGACACATATAAGCTCCCAAACAAACAGCCTGGCGGGGTCAGATCTCATCCCTCATGAAAGGAGAAACTGAGTCTCCAAGAGTTTAAGTGCTTGGGCCAATGTCACCGACTCTGCTGCCTGAGCCCTGTGGGAATCCCCCAGGGTCACTGACTCTGAAATCCAGGCTTTGTCCATCACATTGCCACTCCCCTGAGTGTTCCCCCAGAACCAAGTCCCCAACGGTGGACCCCCAGGCCTTCTGCACGCACATAAGCAACATGACCTGACACCGCGCCTTCCTCCAGCTCTCCCTGACCTGGGAGGACTCACCGGTTGGGGGGGCCTGGGCAGAGAGCCGGCGGGAGGCTGTGGTACTGTGCACAGAGGAGCCCAGGTCTACATCGGAGAGCGAGAGCTCAGACACGGCTGAGGCCACGCTGCTTGTGAGGCCCGCCATGGAGAAGAAGAGGTCTGTGGGCCAGAGGAAGGCGTCTCAGAGACGGCCGGGCTCGGCCCCCCGGCCCCTGCACCCATACCAGACTCCCCCGTCAATTGCCAGGTCTAGCTCCACACCCACCAGTGCTCTCCAGGTTGATAAGGGGGTTTGAAAGGGGGTCTGGGCTGAGGGGCTCAGTCCCAGTCCCCGCCTGCAGCTGCTGGTTCAGATCTTGTTCGATCAGCCACAGGTCTTCAGCACCAAGTGGGCGACTCTTGTTCAGCTTGTCCACCAGGCTCTCGGGGTCTGCAGGGGAGGACACGGCCTTGAGTCAGTCCCGTCTGCCTGCCCCTTCCCAGCCATCCTCCCCTGCCCCCGGGACTACCCAGATGTCTCACCTGCAAGGCTCACGGCGCTGAGCAGTTCCTGAAGCTGCTGGAGCTGCCGTGGGGTCAGGAGCAGATGTAGGGAGCCCAGCTGTCCACACACCTCCAGCTAGGGGAGGAGTGAGTGACCATGGAGCCCATGCCAGCCACTGCGGCCAGCCACCTGCCCTCACCCTTAGGAGGCAGCCTGCCAGCCACCACGCTGAGCTCGGCCACCAACTAGCTGTGCGACCCTGGCCCCAACTTGACCACTCTGAGCCTGTTTCCCTGTTTCTCCAGTTGCCTAGAAGGCAGTGAGCTCCCCCCGCTCCCGCCCCAATGACCTCACTCTGTCCCAGGGAAGACCAGCTCTGCTGAGAAGGACGCTGAAATGGGGTATAATTCCTCGTCCCCAGGGGCCTGGGGACCCACCTTGGGGCCTGGGAAGGCCTCATTCTGCTTCAGTTTCACTGTCAGCTCCAGGCACCCTGAGCAGCTGCCGATCTGCAAGGGCGGTTCTGGGGGTCCTTCCTGGGAGACGAGATATAGGAGAGGAGGGGTTGAAAAGATGCAGTCAAAATGGCACTAGTGGTAAAGAATCCGCCTGCCAATGCAGGAGACGCAAGAGATGTAGGTTCAATCCCTGGGTCGGGAAGATCCCCTAGAGGAGGAGATGGCAACCCGCTCCAGTATTCTTGCCTGGAAAATTCCATGGACAGAGGAGTCCAACGGGCTACAGTCTAAGGGATCGCAAAGAGTCAGACATGACTGAACATGCACATGGTCAGAAGGGGTGGAGAGGGACAGGTGGGTCGAGGACAGGGATTCGATGGAGAAAGAGACTGTGAGGACCAGAGTCGGCCCACCTGTTGGGGCAGCTCCTCGAAGTGCAGGCGGACCCCCGCCAGCTGCAGCAGCTTGTGGAGGAAGGCAGGAGGCTGGTGCACGTCCACCGGGGGCGCCTGGCTGGGGTCTCGCACCGCCTCATCGAAGTACTCCAGTCTGGGGAGTGGAGGATCAGACAGTGCCTGGACCACTGCGAGCTGGGGCCCCCTGCCACGCACCGTATTCTAGAAGTCTGGGGTCAGTGACGTCTGGCCTGCAGAGCTACTGCATCGTAGCCAGGCCATCCTGGAGCTCCACAGCCAGCTCTTACTCCTCAGGCCCTCAGCGTGTGACCTGATCCTGGGCGCCCAGCCACCCTGGCCCTGCACTACCTGGCCCCTGGACACCACTCCAGGCTCCCAGCACAGTCCACCTCCCTCTGCCACGGCCACAGCCCAGGCCCACTCAGACTTGGCCTGACACCTCCTAGGAGCCTGGGATGGGGATGCGGGCAGGGCCAGGGCCCTTCAGCAGCCCCTTGCTCCCCTCCCCATTCACACAGCCCACCAGTTCAGCCTGCCCCTACCTCTGCACGTGGGCCTCCACTGCGACGCCACGCTCCCCAGTGCCCGGCGAGTGCTCCACCCTCACGACAGTATCCAAGAAGGTCACCTTGATCCTTCGCAGTACTGAGGGGTGGGGAGTGGGGCGGGTCTCAGGTCAGGCAGAGCAGTGAGGGCCAGAGAGTTTCCCCATCAGGCAGCAGGGTGCTGCCTGAGGTCCTTGAGCTAAGGGCTGTGGAAGGGTCTGCTCACCAGTCTCGATGGTCTGAGCGAACATCTCCAGTCCTTCCAGGGGCTGCGGTGGCTCAGAGGGCTCAGGCAGCCCGTCCCGCAGGCACTCCTGAGCCAGCTGCATGCTCGTGGTCATGCACGAGGCCCAGCTCTGTGAGTCAGCGGTCCCCGGCCCTGCAGGTAGGAAGCGGGTCTCAGGGCAGGTGGGCCTAGTCGGATCCTGGGTGCCCAGGCCCACTCCCGCTGTCTGCTCCCCTCCCCCACCCCCCCACCTGAGCTTCACCCTGCTCTTACCTGGGCCCTGGCGGGGTTGTAAGGTGAGCTGGAGGCCCGACACATGCACAGTGCAGTGGTCGGTGAGCAGGGCAGCCCAGGGCACGGCCACTTCAATGGAGCCCACGAAGCCTTCCACCAGCTCCAGTGGCGACTCCATAGACTCCAGTACCTCATTTACAGACTGGGAGCAAACAGGAGACAAAGCCAGCTCAGGGAACTCCCAAACCTGGCTGTCTCCCTAGCTACTGCACTCCTCACCAGCCTGTTCCACCTTAGAGAGCACCCTTGCTCTCCCATCCCTCCACGTGCTACTTACAAAATCCTACCTTTGCTCAACTGATCCCTATTCTTGGCTGCCCTATTACTGTACAGTCCAACACGCCCAGTCTTTCAAACCTGAGGAAGGGGGAGCTGAAGGAGGAAGAGGAGGGAGCCAGGCAGAGGGGATGGAAGGGAGCATTCCAGGCATGGGAACAGCATGCGCAAAGGCCCAGCCGAGTACGGCAGCCCACGTTCACCTGGGCGAGCATGGGGTTTAAGGGGAGTGTCCGGGAGAGGCAGGCAGGGGCTGACCTGAGCTGGAGGGGGACCCCCAACTCCACCTGGTGTAGCTGCACCTCTCTCTGAGGCACAAGGCCAGAGCCTCCCGTTACAAATAGAGGGGCAGCCCCCTGCACCAGTCTGGGAGCTCCCCGGCAGCAGGAGCCCACCTGCTTTCTCGGTGTGACTCTAGGTACTGTGTGGTGCCACCCAGAGAGGGCTTCAGTAAACCTTTGTTGGATCCATGAATAAAATACATGGCAGAACCAGAAGGTCCACAGAGATCAAGTCCAAATTCCTTAGCCAGAGATGCACAGGTGGAGAAACTTGAGGCCTAAACAGAAGGGACTCGTCTAGTAACCACTGTACTCTGGGAACTCTCCTATTGCAGGGTCCCCAGGGACCAGGCCTCTCTGGGGGTCCACAAGGTAGGGGCTGCAGGCCTAGCAGCTTGGAGAAGGGTGGGCATATGGGGAAAGAACTGGCATTCCACCAGGGGTCAACTCCTCCCTGGAGGCCAGCAAGGAAAGTAGCCTAGCTAGGAGTCAATGCACTCCCCAACCAGAGGGTAGGGCAGGTGGAAGTGTAGAAAGACGCAGCCTACAGGTTTGGGCCAGCCTAAGAGGCTGAGGTTAGAGGTCAGAAAAGGTCTTCTGCACTGGGATTCACAGGTATGAAGTGTCACCAACTCTGGGCCTGGAGGTCTCCTCTGATCCACGTTTGCTCAGGAAGGCCTGGTCTACCGTAAAGCCCAACTCTTCCTGCCCAGACTATATTGAGGTGAGGCACACTGTCTGCTCCCCTAGAAAACTGAGAAGCCCCTGTCCTCATGGGGGCTTCCCTGGTGGCTCATTTGGTAAAGAATCCACCTGTAATTCGGGAGACCCAGGTTCGATGGCACCCACTCCAGTATTCTTGCCTGGGAAATCCCATGGACAGAGCAGCCTGGCAGGCTACAGTCCATGGGGTCATGGACTGTATAAGTATACAACTTATATAGTATGTATATATATATATATAAATTGTATAAGTATACAACTTATATAGTATAAGTATACAACTTATATACAACTTATATACTTGTATAAGTATACAACTTAGCGACTAAACCACCAACCACCACCTGTCCCCTTGCCCACCCCTGTTGCTCTGGACTTTGAGGGCTGACCCAGTGCCAGCCCTGGTCTTTCGCCTCTACATGGAAGCTCCTTTGCAACTTCCCAGGTCAGCTGTACATGAGTCACAGCTCTTCACCGCCCCCAGCCTCAGGCCTCTGACCCAGACCTTATTCCTGTCCGCTTGCCCAGAATCTCTCTCCTCTCTGCCTCAGGCCAGACCTCTCCACCTTTCCTCCAGGGCTTTCCTCTAGGTGATGCTAGATGCTGATGCCCAAGCCCCTCCCCAAACACCCATTTGGTCCATCCCACTCTCCCCAAAGCAGGAAGTAGGCAACAGTGGCAGTCACACAAAGTGTTGATCAACAAGGGTGCTGACGCGGTTGTTGACATCCATATCCGGAGATGAACGCCACCCACTGAGCCTGGGGCGTGGGGTCAGGAGGTCAGGGCACCTTTCCCACAGGTGCCCACAGCAGGGTCCTGGACCCCTTCCAGACTTCCCCAACCAGCTGTATGTCCCAACTCCGCCACATCCCTGGCCTGGTCCCACCAGGGCCCCCTAGTTCCTGCAATCCCTCCTCACCTTCTCCTTGGCCCCTTGACACCACCCTCAGCTCTGGCCCCCAATTTGATAGCTTATCCTAGCATTCTCCAGAGAAGTGATATCCGGCTCCCCAGCCTCAGTTTCTCTTCCTGCGAAGAAGAGGCAGGGACACCTTCTCGTCTAGCTTCTGGCTCTGGACGCGACTGGCTGGGGTCCCTCTGACCCCTGGAAAGGGCCGGAAGCCCAAGGCCTCGCCACTCCGGTGCCTGGTCCCTTAGGTCGACCCTTTCGCAGGCAGCCTCAGGCCGCTGAGCCCCCCGAGTCTGACCCTTCCCGGGTTCGGATCCTTACCCAGATCTCCAGATGTATATCGCGCAGGGCAACGCTGCCCTTGTACAGATCCAGGCTGAGCTGGTCCAGGCTGAGGTGCTCCTGGAAGAAGTGACCCAAGTAGTGGTGCAGCAAGTAGCGGCAAACCCGCTCTTTCACACAGTTCGACCACGGCCACAGCCATCGTGACATCTCGGGGACCGCCGGGCCCGGGCCGCTTCCACTCGCCGCCTGCCAGCGTTCCCCGTCCGGTTGCGCTGTTCACTAGAGCCCCCGGCTCACCCCGCCGCTTCTCTTAGCGCCAGGCCGCACCCCCGGACGCCCGACCACGCCCCCCACGCTCACTGCCATTGGTCACTGCAAAGGGCGAGGCCTACTGATTGGCCGCGGGGGCGGAGCCTTCAGGCGCGAAAAAGGGACTGGGCTCCCAGTACGATATAGAGCTCCCGATATTGATTTACGCTTGCGTACAAATTCTGTGTGGGTGGACCTTTAACCTCTCCTACGGGCTCCGGGAAGGCTGTAGCCTGAGGTGCCAGCCCTTCAAAGGAATGCGCATGTGCCGACTCGTCCAATTGGTACTTGAGGTGGTTGAGGAGGATTTAAAGCGACAGTGTCCCATTAAACTTGGTAAAAGCTTTTTGGAGGACTACTTAGTGTCAGAGCCCCAGCACTCATCTCTAGAAACAATTAAGTGAAAACATTTGCATTTTGAGCATTACTTTGCTAGCGTGTGAGATGCTTTTGAACTGTGGTGTTGGAGAAGACTCTGGAGGGTCCCTTGGACTGCAAGATCAAACCAGTCAATCCTAAAAGAAATCAGTCCTGAATATTCATTGGAATATTAGCGAAGAAGAACTAAAGCGCCTCTTGATGAAACTGAAAGAGGAGAGTGAAAAAGTTGGCTTAAAACTCAACATTCTAAAAACTAAGATCATGGCATCTGGTTCCATCACTTCATGGCAAATAGATGGGGAAACAATGGAAATAGTGGCTGACTTTATTTTGGGGGGCTCCAAAATCACTGCAGATGGTGACTGTAGCCATGAAATTAAAAGACGCTTGCTCCTTGGAAGAAAAGTTATGACCAACCTTGACAGCATATTCAAAAGCAGAGACATTACTTTGCCAACAAAGGTTTGTCTAGTTAAAGCTATGGTTTTTCCGGTAGTCATGTATGGATGTGAGAGTTGGACTATAAAGAAAGCTGAGCACCGAAAAATTGATGCTTTTGAACTGTGGTGTTGGAGAAGACTCTTGAGAGTCCCTTGGACTGCAACAAGATCCAACCAGTCCATCCTAAAGAAAATCAGTCCTGAACATTCATTGGATGGACTGATGCTGAAGCTGAAGCTCCAATACTTTGGCCACCTGATGCAAAGAAATGACTCATTGGAAAAGACCCTGATGCTGGAAAAGATTGAAGGCGGGAGGACAGGGGGACAACAGAGGATGAGATGGTTGGATGGCATCACCGGCTTGATGGACATGCATTTGAACAAGCTCCAGGAGTTGGTGATGGACAGGTACACTATTGTAACCATTTTATAGAAAAGGAAACAGATTTATAAAGGTTGCTATGAGCCCATAATGAAGAAGGTCTCACCTGGAATGCTTGAGAGGAGATTAACGGATCTTCCCTTCTCTTTGTACTTGGTCAGGCCTCCAGCCTCTCTCCCTATGATTGAAGGAGTCTTTTGGGCCTAGAAAAGAGAACTACAGTCTCAAAGGCCCCTTGCTGAATCATCTAACTTTGGAGAAAACAAAGCATAATTTTAGTTCCATCCTGATGCTCCAGGCCAGTTGCATCTATCTGGGACTTATCACCCCCTGTCCGGAAACCTTCCACCCCCTACACCCGCCCAGAAGACTTATCACCCCCTGCCCAACTACAAGTGTCATCTCAACAAAAGAATACTCAAAATATCCAACTTGATTGACGTTTCCCTTATCGCTTCCGCAAACCTCCCTATAAGTATGAAGACTCCCTGATCCCTTTCGGTGCTCAGCCTGGTCGTTAGGCCAACTGTCACCCCTCCTTGCCTGAATAAAGGTAACCTACTTCTGTTGAGGTTGTCTTTCCTTTTCTGCCTTGCCGGAACTATGCCTTACAATGATAATAATAATAACTTTTAATATCTCTAATCCTAAAATCCAATAAAGAATGGATTCTAACCCCCTTGAACAGGGGTTTATTATTTTGTACAGCCCTTGAACCAAGAGCGGTTTTTACATATTAGAATAGATGGAAATAACCAGAAGAAGAGTAAGATTTCATGACCTAAATAGCGTATGAAATTCACATGTGTCCACAAAGTTTTAGTGGAAGATATCTATGCTCATTTGATTAAGTACTCTAGGGCTGCTTTTTTAAAAAAATTTTAATGAATTAATTTGGCTGCGTAGCTGCAGCACTTGGGATCTTCCTTGTGTCATGCAGCCCACGGATTCTCTAGTTGCAGTGCAAGCTTAGTTGCTCCTCAGCATGTGTGAATAGTTCCCTGACCAGGGATCGAACCTGTGTCCTCTGCATTGCAAGGCAGATTCTTAACCACTGGACTAGCAGGAAACTCCTTCGGACTGCTTTCTTGCTACAGCAGAGTTGAGTACTTGAGATAGAGCCCTGCAAAGCCTAAAATATTTATTTTCTGGCCCTTTACAGAAAAATTTGCCCACTCTTGCCTTACCGGTTTGGTCACACAAGACCCTTTACATCATGATGACTTAAGAGATACTCACAGGTAATTATAATCCCATTTTAGTCTTACAAGAGAGATGAATTCTACTGAAATCTAAAACCAAAAGTTGGCCTGAAGCCCAAAGGTCAGGGATCTGGATTCCCATCCCAGCTCTATGTGGCCTCAGGCAAGTCACTGCTCCTTTTGGTGAGGCTGTTTTAATCCCTTTAACCTGGGGTTGGATTAGACAGCTCATTACCTGAAGAGACTGAGAAACAGCCTCTGAGAGAATTGTTAGAAACACTAGGCAGGCCCCATTCTAGGAGGCCAGCTAATAAGATGCTGCTCAGAAGATGCTTGTGTAATGAGTCAAGAGGTCTGCCTGACCCCCATGATAGGCCAGGAGCAGAGCTGTGTTCATCGAGTGTTTATTAAATTAATAATAAAGATAACAGGGCTTCCCTGGTGGTCTGGTGGCTAAGAATCTGCCTGCCAGTGCAGAGGACAGGGGTTTGTTGACTTGAAAAATAGCCAGAATCTAAAAATTTAAGTCCTCCTCTGGACAGTAAGGAGATCAAACCGGTCAATCCTAAAGGACATCAACCCTGAATATTCACTGGGAGGACTGGTGCAGAAGCTGAAGTTCCAATACTTTGGCCACCTGATATGAAGACCCAACTCATTGGAAAAGACCCTGATGCTGGGAAAGATTGAAGGCAGGAGGAGAAGGGGACGACAGAGGATGAGATGGCTGGATGGTATCACTGACTCAGTGGACATGAGTTTGAGCAAACTCAGGGAGATAGTGATGGGCAGAGAAGCCTGGCGTGCTGCAGTCCATGGAGTCACTAAGAGGCGGACACAATTTAGAGACTGGACAATAACAAAAATTGAGTCATGCTTTATCTGGGAGACAGCATTTCAGGTGACCCTGAGAGAGGTTGGGTTGGGTCGGGGCTGGGGGGTGGGGAATCAGGTTAAACAGAAGTTTTCAACAAAGGGCAGAAAGTCTGAACATCAAAAATATTTTTGTGAATTAGAGAAAACCAGCACTCCCAAGTTAAGGAGTTAAGTGCTTTTCTCTGTATAGGAAGATGCAAGAGTCTGGCCTCACTGAAATCATCCCTTTCCTTTGCACTTCAGCTATCTGGGGCCAGTATCTTGTGCTTTTCACTTCCTGAGTTCCTCCTCAGTGCTCACTGTGGGGAGTGGCTGTTATATCTCAGGTATTTTTCTCTTTCCTGAGTGCCCTTAGGGCTCAGAAATTCACATTTGGAGACTGGGAATCCTGATGACTGTGACATCCTTGCTGACTGACGTGGCAGGAAATACTCTTATTTCTCAGGTTGGATCCCTGGTCTGGGAAGATCCCACGTGCCCAGAGCAGCTAAGCCTGCGCACCACAATTACTGAGCCCTTGCACTGCAGCTACTGAAGCTCGAGCATCTAGAGCCCGCGCTTCACCGCAAGAGAGGCCTGAGCGCCACAGTGCAGAGTAGCCCCCACTGGCCACAACTAGAGAAAGCCCACGGGCAGTAACAAAGACCCAGCACCGCCATAACTGTAGCCCATCAGGCGCCTCTGTCCATGGAATTCTCCAGGCAAGAACACTGGAGTGTCTCAGTTCAGTTCAGTTCAGTCGCCCAGTCGTGTCCCACTCTTTGCAACCCCATGGACTGCAGCATGCCAGGTTTCCCTGTCCATTACCAGCTCCCGGAGCTTGCTCAAACTCATGTCTATCAAGTTGGTGATGCCATTCAACCATCTCATCCTCTGTTGTCCTCTTCTCTGCCCACCTTCAATCTTTCCCAGCATCAGGGTCTTTTCTAAGGAGTCAGTTCTTCGCATCAGGTGGCCAAAGTATTGGAGCTTCAGCTTCAGCATCAGTCCTTCCAATGAATATTCAGGACTGATTTCCTTTAGGATTGACTGGTTTGATTTCCTTGCAGTCCAAGGGACTCTCAGGAGTCTTCTCCAACACCACAGTTCAAAAGCATCAATTCTTCAGTGCTCAGCTTTCTTTATAGTCCAACTTTCACATCCATACATGACTATTGGAAAAACCATAGCTTTGACTAGACTAGCTTTTGTTGGAAAAGTAATGTCTCTGCTTTTTAATACACTATCTAGGCTTGCCATAGCTTTTCTTACAAGGAGCAAACGTCTTTTAATTTCATGTTTGCAGCCACCATCTGCAGTGATTTTGGAACCAAAGAAAATAAACTCTGTCACTGCTTCCACTGTTTCCCCATCTATTTGCCATGAAGTGATGGGACCGGATGCCATGATCTTAGTTTTCTGAATGTTGAGTTTTAAGCCAACTCTTTCACTCTCCTCTTTCACTTTTATCAAGAGGCTCTTTAGTTCCTCTTCGCCTTCTGCTATAAGGGTGGTGTTATCTGCATACTGAGGTTATTGATATTTCTCCCTGCAATCTTAATTCCAGCCTGTGCTTCATCCAGCCCAGCATTTCCCATGAGGTACTCTGCATATAAGTTAAATAAGCAAGGTGACAATATAAGCCTTGACATATTCCTTTCCCACTGGAGCGGGTAGCCATCCCCTTCTACGGGTGATCTTCTGCACCTATGGATTGAACCTGGGTCTCCTGCATTGCAGGCAGATTCCTTTAGTCTGAGCCACCAGGGAAGCTCAAATAAATAAATAAATCTTAAAAAAAAAAAAAAGACACTATGAATTGAGCCCATGTGAAGTCTGGACCTTGGGCTTGTCACTTTACAGGCATGACCTCAGCTACTCTTCACCACAAAGGCTCATGAGGGAGGCACTATGGAAACAGGAGGGGAGGGGGCAGGGCACAAGTTTTGAAAAAATGACATAGCGTGAGGACACAACATAAACCGATTAGAATCATATGGGTCCAAGATGGCAGACAAGTCAACTTAACTAGATCTTGATCCTCGATCAGCAAAATGACATACCCAGAGGCACCATGACAGTTCCAACCCACCATCAAAAAACCACATAGTGGCCCAATTCCTGGAAACTCCACTCCTTCCCCAAAATAGTTGGAATCATCCTCCCACTCATTAACCTATGAAATTGAAACTGAAAAAAACTGAAAATGTTAGTTGCTGAGTCATGTCCAACCCTTTCAGACCCCATGGACTATATATAATTTGCCAGTCTCCTCTGTCCATGGAATTCTCCAGGCAAGAATACTGGAGTGGGTGGCCATTCCCTTCTCCAGGGAGTCTTCCTGACCCAGGGATCGAATTCAGGTCTCCTGAATTGCAGGCAGATTCTTTACCACCTGAGCCCCCAGTAAGCCCATAAAAGCTAACCACACCACGTTTGAGGCCGCTGTATTTGCCCTCTGTGATGGCCCACACTCTGTCTGTGGAGTGTGTTTCTGAATAAATCCACTTCTTACCTATCACTTTGTCTCTCACTGAACTGTTTTTAGATGAGACATCAAGAACCTGAGCTTCATTAGGTTCTGAAAGCAGGTACTGCGGGTTTTGACTGGGTTTGAGTCCCAGTCACATGCAATAAGAGCCCCAGGCAGGGTTTAGGCTGGGTTTGAGTTCCAGCACAGGGGATCAGGACCTGCCCTGAGGTAAAGGGTTTCACTTTCAGGATGATTCAAGTGCATTACATTTACTGTGCATTTGATTTCTATTATGATTACATCCACTCCACCTCAGATGATCAGGCATTAGATTCCAGAAGTGGGGGGTTCCCTACCCTAGACAATATAGAGTGAGCTCCACAGAAATCCAACAAATACAGTGACTCTGGGCAGTGGACAGCTGGATGCCAGAGAACTCAAGGGACCTGGAGAAGCATGGGGCCAGGTTACCTCCTCACAGAAAGAAAGGGGGGAAGGCCAGGCTTTGGGAGCCTTCTTGTACACATCAGATAGGTGGGAACTTGTCAGACAAACAAGGTGCTGTAGGTCTCAGGGGTCCTGGGGGAAGGTTCTCCCTTAGATAGGAATGGTCCACCCAGAAGAAGCCCCTCACTGGGATCAAGATAGATGTAAAAGTGATCAAAGAAGGTGGCCAGGGGGATGGTTTTTTACTTAGCCAAGGGGGAAGGCCTGGATTTTGCATTTTGTCTGAATTGTGCTAAAATAGAGACTGCTCAAGTGGTTCATCAAGAGGTTCTTTGGTTCCTCTTCACTTTCTGCCTTTAGGATGGTGTCATCTGTGTATCTGAGGTTATTGATATTTCTCCTGGCAATCTTGATTCCGGTGACTGAATGACAATAGATGGTCCAGTGACGAAGACTCCATGCTCCCAATACAGGGGGCCCAGGTTGGATTCCTGGTCAAGGAACTAGATTCCACATGCCACATCTAAGAGTTCGCCTGCTGCAACTAAAAAACACAGGAGGGTCCTGCATGCCACAACTAAGACCTGACACAGCCAAATAAATAAATAAAAATATTAAACTGTGGTAAAATATACTTAAAAAACGTTACCGTTTCTAAAAGTACAATTTAGTAGTGCTAAGTATATTCACCTTTGTTGTAGCTCAGTTGCTTAGTTGTGTCGACTCTGCCACCCCACGGACTGCAGCATACCAGACTTCCCTGTCCTTCATTGTCTCCCAGAGTTTGCTCAAATTCACGTCCACTGAGTCGATGATATCATCCAACCATCTCATCCTTTGTTGTCCTCTTCTCCTTCTACACTGCTCAGTCTTTCCCAGTATGAGGGTCTTTTCCAATGAGTTGGGTCTTCACATCAGGTGGCCAAAGTACTGGAGCTTCAGCTTCAGCAATAGTCCTTCCAAAGAATATTCAGGGTTGATGTCCTTTAGGATTGACTGGTTTGATTTCCTTGCTGTCCAAGGGACTCCCAAGAGTCTTCTCCACCACCACAGTTTAAAAGTATCAATGGTTTAGTGCTAAGCCTTCTTTATGGTCCAACTTTCACATCCATACATGACTATTGGAAAAACTATAGCTTTGACTAGATGGATCTTTTGTCAGCAAAGTGATGTCTCTGCTTTTTAATATACTGTCTAGGTTGGTCATAACTTTTCTTCCAAGGAGCAAGTCTCTTTTAATTTCATGGCTGCAGTCACCATCTGCAGTGATTTTGGAGTCCAAGAAAATAAAGTCTGTCAGTGTTTCCATTATTTCTCCATCTATTTTCCACGAAGTGATAGAACTGGATGCCATGATCTTAGTTTTTTGAAAGTGGAGTTTTAAGCCAACTTTTTCACTCTCCTCTTTCACCTTCATCAAGAGACTCTTAAGAAAAAAAATCAAAATCAAAAAAAAAAAAAAAAAAAAAGAGGCTCTTAAGTTCCTCTTTTCTTTCTGCCATTAGGGTGGTGTCATCTGAATATCTGAGGTTATTGATATTTCTCCTGGCAATTTTGATTCCAGCTTGAGCTTCTTCCAGCCCAGCATTTCGCCTGATGTACTCTGCATGTAAGTTAAATAAGCAGGGTGACAACACACAGCCTTGACGTATGTTCCCCATACGTCTTTCCCTAATTTTGAACTAAGTCTGTTTTTCCATGTCTAGTTCTTAACTGTTGCTTCTTGACCTGCATACAGGTTTCTCAGGAGGCAGGTAAGGTGGTCTGGTATTTCTATCTCTTTAAGAATGTCCAATAGTTTGTTGTGATCCACGTCAAAGACTTCAGTGTAGTCAATGAAACAGAAGTAGATGTTTTTCTGGAATTCTCTTGCTTTTTCTATAATCCAACGGATGTTGGCAATTTGATCTCTGGTTCCTCTGTCTTTTGTAAATCCACCTAGAACATCTGGGAGGTCTCAGTTTACACAATGTTGAAGCCTAACCTGAAGGATTTTGAGCATTACCTTGCTGGCATGTGAATGAGCACAACTGTGAGGTAGTGTGACCATTCTTTGGCATTGCCCTTCTTTGGGATTGGAATGAAAACTGACCTTTTCCAGTCCTGTGGTCACTGCTGAGTTTTCCAAATTTCCTGACATACTGAGTGCAGCACTATCACAGCATTATCGTTTAGGATTTGAAATAGCTCAGCTGGAATTCCATCACCTTCACTAGCGTTGTTCATAGTAATGCTTCCTAAGGCCCACTTGATTTCACACTCCAGGATGTCTGGCTCTAGGTGAGTGATCACACCATCGCGGTTACATTGCTGTAAAACTAACCTCCTGAACCTTTCATCTTGCAAAACCAATATTCTATACTTGTTAAATAGCAACACCAAAATGAGTGAATATTGTGGTGTGTTAATGATATCTCAATAAAGATGATTTAAAAAATAATTTTGAGGCTTCCCTGGTGGCTCAGTGCTAAAGAATCTCCCTGCCAATGCAGGAGACATCAGTTGGATCCCTGATTCAGGAAGATTCCACATGCCTTGGAGCAACCAAGCCCTCCCTGTGTACCACAACTGTTGAGCCTGTGGTCTAGAGCCTGGGAGCCGCAACTGCTGAGCTCATGTGCCACAACTACTGAAGCCCTTGCTCTGGGGTCCCTGCTCTGCAACAAGAGAAGCCACCACAATAAGAAGCCCTTGCACTGAAACTATTAATAGAGAGTAGTCCCTGCTCATGACAGGCAAAGAAAAGCCTTCACAGCAACAAAGACAGGACAACCGAAAATAAATAAATACTAAAAAATTATTTAAAACGTGTTTTTCAACTCTCCAACCACTATATAACATTGTATCTATTTTGAGACACAGCTCAAAGGCTATTTCTTGCAGGAAATCTTATGTGTGTTTTCCACTTTTCAGAGCCCCAATCCTCAGTCTGAGGGTTGTATAATGCACCAACCTTCCACAGCCACTCTGGCCTGGAGACCCTCAGAGTCCAGAGCACTGGCCCGAGGACCTGGGCTGTGGGCTGGAGCTGGTGAGCTCCTGACTTAGGCTGGGAGGGGGGAATCTGGGCCGCGGTCCCAGATTTTAATGGTAGGGTATGTAACCTTGGGCAAAGCACTTCTCTCTGCTCCTCAGGGACCTCATCCGGTTGTAAAAGGCCCACCAAGCCTTTTTTCTGTAGGGGTGTTGGAGAAGCTTCACCTCCTGAGCCTGGGCAAGGAGGAGAGTACGGGCTTCCATTTGACAGATGAGGTCACAAGGGCCAGACGGACAAGGCCTACTGAGCAAAGGGTTCTGCTCTGGATCTCAGCCTGGCTAAACTGCGGCCTTTGCTTTTCATTGCTCAGGTAAGTGGGCGCCCTTTGGGCACCCAGGCTCCCTCTGCAGCAGGCAAGGTGGCTGGGTGGTTCCAAGGCAGCAGAGAGGCCAACAAGGCCTAGGGTAGGGTGAGAAGACTCTGAAAAGGACCCCAGCCCCTTGCTGACTTCATCGCCAGGTTTCATTGCCCACTCCTGGTGCTCCACGGACCAGTTGTTCATTTGGGCGGAACTTCTGGGTGGAGATATCGCAGTATAGGGTAGGGGATGGAGCCCAGGGGAGTGAAGGGTGTTGGGGTCCAGGGTGCTAGGAAAGGGGCTCAGGACTACAAGCTGGGAACTTTTGGCAGGAATGCCAAACTCCTGGAATCCCACCTGTGCCTTGGAGTCCCTGCAGCAGGGTTTGAACTAGAGACCCCAAGAGCACATCTTAGGTCCCAGAGAGGCTGGGAGTTCCATCCGGAGAAGCTAGCTTGCTGGGGTGGTGTGGCAGCACCAGGGAGCACCTCCAGCTCTGATGCTTTGCCATTCCCAGGCTGGCCCTTTAAACCCAGACCATGATGTCACCTTAGACAGCAAGGGACGGGAGGGGGACTGCAGGCTGAGGAAGGACTTCATTTCCCAGCAGCCTTTGGGGCACCACACCCCTCCCAGCAGGCACTGGCTCACTGCAGGCTATTAACCAGTCCAGTGCCATTTTCTACTGGGGCTTTAAAGTGTCCAGCCATTCTGGAGTGAGAGTGGCATTCCC
Organism: Muntiacus reevesi; assembly: GCF_963930625.1. NCBI lineage: Eukaryota > Metazoa > Chordata > Mammalia > Artiodactyla > Cervidae > Muntiacus > Muntiacus reevesi. Next base: position 40,959,860 of record NC_089253.1, read on the forward strand.
TTGTGGGTGGACTGCCTGGGGCACAGACGGAGCAGGGCAGATCTTTGGGTGTGACAGAGGATTGGGCCTCTTTGCTGCCAGAGTCCTGGCATTGCCCCCAGCTTCCTGGTGCAGACTCCTGAGTCTTCCTTTCTCCGTATGCACTCTCCCTTCCAGAGCCAGGAGCCCAGTCCCAGTTGGACCCCGTCCCACTCTGCTTTAGTGTTGTTCCCTGGTGCCCGCAGGAATTACCCCTTCGGTCAGGCAGCAGCTTTAATTGGTGCAGGGACTACATCTCCCAGCTGCCCCCGGCGGGAACTTCCTGACGCAGCCCCCCTCCCCCGCCCCCCAAACCCGCGGGGATGTGCGGGCCGACTGGGGGAGGTGACTTGATGTCATCGTGAGAAGCTGGGCGGCGGGTGCCGGTGCGCAGAGAGCCTGGGCTCCCGCGGTGCGGCGCGGGTCGGGTCCCCGGACTTGAGGAGAGGTCTGCGCGCTGCCCCGGCCAACCCGGAGCCCGCCGGGAGCCCGCGCCCCGACCCGGGGCTGAGTTGGGGGCATGCTCCGGCCCCCCCGGAGCCGGAGAGAGAACCCAGGAGCGCCGCCGCCCAGCGCCAGCGCCCCGAACCGAACCGCTTCGAAGAAACCCTGAGCAGCTGCTGCCCTCCCCACAGGCAGCCCCTGGAGGGCCCGTGACCTAAGTCTGGGCATCTGAGAAGTGAGTGTCCCCCCATTGGGAGGCAGATGAGATTTGGGGGTGAGGAAGGAGAAACTGAGGTTGGGGAGGGTGCCGGGTTGTAGGAGGCGGGTGGCATGGGGATAGGGTTCCCATTCTTGGAAGAGTCCCTGGTGACCCTGATTAGTGGAGCAGGAATGGGGTCCCCATTCTGTTAGGCGCCAGGGGTGAGGGCCAAGGTCCCCATTCTAGACAGGGTCTGGCTTGGGGGAGAGGCCCTATTTTGAGGGGATTGTTTTGGAGCCTGGGGCCTTTATGTCTGGGAGAAGGGAGGCACCTGCACCTCGTTTAGGGTCTGGGCCAGGGTCGGAGGGCAGGAAGATGGGCTGTCAGCGGCAGCCCCACAGGCTGTCCTGAAAGAACTGACAGGCTCTCTGTCTCTTTCTTGCCGACCTCTCTGCCCTGACTTCTTTTTCAAAAGAGCCAGGCTGGGAACCCTAGCTGGACTCTTCGGACCCTCAGGAAGGACCTGAAACCTGAGCCATCCTCCTCTCTACCGTGCTTGCCCCCCAGGACTGGGCAGTTGCCAAAGGTCCTGGGGGGGGCCCAGGACTGTGGTTGTGCCCACCCCATCCCCCCCCCCCACCTCCCCCAGCGCACAGGATGGGCCCAAGTTAGTCAACCCAGCCTCACTCAGCATCCTGCAGGCCCAGAGGGAAGCTCAGAGGCTCTGAAGGCTTGACCCACCGCCTAGCCGCCATGGAGACGAAGCTGCCCCCAGCGAGCACCCCCACGAGCCCCTCTTCCCCCGGGCTGTCCCCTGTGCCCCCACCCGACAAGGTGGACGGCTTCTCCCGCCGTTCCCTCCGCCGGGCCCGGCCCCGGCGTTCCCACAGCTCCTCTCAGTTCCGCTATCAGAGCAACCAGCAAGAACTCACTCCACTGCCCCTGCTCAAAGGTGAGCCCGGCTGCTGGCCGCGAGGGGACCTGAGTCCTGGAGTGGGCCAGCAAGCCTTGGGGGTGGGGGAGTGAGAAGCAGCTGGCAGCTGTGATCCGACGGAGTCTGGATGGCCCCTTCCGAGCAAGGGACCCCACCACCTGAGCTGACCCCCACCCCCAGCCCTCTGGCTCTCTGTGCTGACGCATGGCCGGACTGGCCTGTCATCCTTGGAGGTGGGGCATCTGGAGGTGGTGCCACCCTGGGGGGCAGACCAGGGCTAAGGGTGGGGCCTACAGCCTGGGTTCCAGGAAGCCGCTAGTAGCCTGGCTGCTGCCAGGGTCCTGGAGCAGGTGCTCAGCATGGCTCCCTGCAACAATTATGGTGTCGTTCCCCCCACCCCTGGCTACAGGGCCCCACTAGCTGAGGCAGAGGGCACCCGAGAGACTCCTAATCCTGCCTCTTCTCCCCACTTCTGGCTCTTAGAACAGAGTGCTACTTAGGAGAGGGAGGCCATGGCTGTTTGGGGCACCTGTGGAAGGCCCGGGCATCCAGGGTCTGTAACCATGCTTTCCAATCAGGCCGTCATGTTCTCTGGGCCTCAGTTAGGATGAAGAGATGAAGCTCCTTTACCTCACAAGAATGGAGGATGGGACAGAAGTGGTTTACTTTCTGCATGGAGTGGGAGATGGCCCAGAAGCACGGGGCATGGGGGCAGAGGAGCCTGCCCTAGGGATTAGGAAGGCCCACCCCTGCCCAGGGCTGCAGCAGCTGGGGCCTGGGCTCAGACCCCTCCTCCTTCCCCAGATGTGCCAGCCTCTGAGCTGCATGAGCTGCTGAGCCGGAAGCTGGCCCAGTGTGGGGTGATGTTTGACTTCTTGGACTGTGTGGCTGACCTGAAGGGGAAGGAGGTGAAGCGGGCGGCACTCAATGAGCTGGTGGAGTGCGTGGGGAGCACCCGGGGGGTCCTCATTGAGCCTGTCTACCCAGACATCATCCGCATGGTGAGCCCCTGGCACAGGGCTTGGTGCGCGTGGGAACCCTTCGGCCTGCCCGTGGAGCTCCCGGGCAGAGAATAAACCCATACTCTTTGGCTTGGCCTTAGGGCCCATGTCTTCCTGCCTGACCCGTCTCCCAGCCCCACTCCTGCCCAGCACCCTGCAGTGTGGGTCCCTCCGTGCCTCCTGGGCTTGTCCCACCCTGCCCTTTTGCGCACGCTCTCCTGAGGCCCGGTGTGCACTTCCCATGTTCCTTGTGCCACGGCCTAGCTTAGCTGCTGCCTCTTCCATGAAGCCTCTCTCAGTACCCAAACTAGAAATCTCCCTTTTGCTGCTTAGAAGGTCCATAGACCTTACCATTTTCCATCTTGTCTTCCCTGCTGGACTGCACCTGATAGAGGGTGGGGATGTGTCTCATCTGCCCCTCAGTCCCCAACCCCAAGCCCAGGTCTTCCATGAACCAGATGTTCAGGCAGTGATTGCAAAGAAGGAAACTGCTTGTTGAGGCAGGTGCTGAGACCCGTTAGACTTAGGATGAGGGATGTCCTAGCTTCTGCCTCAGAGGGTTCTTCCTTAAAGAACCCTGACCTGCCCCTCAGATCTCAGTGAATATCTTTCGGACGCTGCCGCCCAGTGAGAACCCTGAATTTGACCCTGAAGAGGATGAGCCCAACCTTGAGCCTTCATGGCCGCATCTTCAGGTAGGAGGACTGGGGAAGACAGGGATATGAGTTTCAGAAGAGACCCAAGGAGGGGTAGAAGGTCTCCTGAGGTCCTGGGCTGTTGGCTGAGGGCCACAGTGCAGGATGAAGGGGGAGGCTGTTCCTGAACTCACCATGTTGTCTGTCCCCTCCTCCAGCTGGTATATGAGTTTTTCCTGCGTTTCTTGGAGAGCCCAGACTTCCAGCCCTCTGTGGCCAAGAGATATGTGGATCAAAAGTTTGTCCTTATGGTGAAGTGGGGACCCCAGGCCGGGTGGTGTCATGGGGCAGGGGCAGGCTCTCTGTGGGGGCATGGGGATAGGACGGAAGTAGCCTGGCTTGGTCTCTTTCCTAACCCCTGATCCCGGCTCCTACAGCTCCTGGAGCTGTTTGATAGTGAGGACCCCCGGGAGCGTGAGTACCTCAAGACCATCTTGCACCGGGTCTACGGCAAGTTCCTGGGGCTCCGGGCCTACATCCGCAAACAGTGCAGCCATATCTTCCTCCGGTGGGTGCCTGCTTCCTGCCCAGCTGAGACCTGGGGGAGGGAGCAGGGAGAGCTGTGGGAAGAAGGCAGAGGCAAAGGCTTCTGGGCTGGGGGACCCTGTAGAACTGTGGTTTATTGAGTTTTTTCTTGGCAGCATGTACTACTGCCAGTAGTACTGCTTATACAAATCCTGTGAGATCAACAGAGAAAGGGTATTTATTTCCATTTTACAGATGAGAAAATGGAGGCTGAAAGAGGAAATAGTTTGCAGGGACTAGGTCAGTTCAGGGGGCCTGGGATCTAAATCTTTTGATTTTTGTCATACCAGGCCATAGGACCCAAAGAAAGGGATTCATTGTGTAAATATGTTTTGAGCACCGCTGCCTACTTGGCATCAGGGGCCCATATGGTCTTGTAGTTGAGACTGACTCTTGAGCTCGATGGCCTGTGTTTGAGTTTGGTTCAAATATTTGGGTGAACTTGGGCAAAGTATTTAAGCTCTTTCCTAGCTTCCTCGTCTCTAGAATGGGAATGACAACTATACTAACACAGAGACAGTTGTCAAGATGAAATGAGGCAATGCCTTCACTCACTATAGCTCCTGGACCAAGGCTAGAACTCTGAAACCTTAGCTCTTATTGTTATTAGCTACGAAATAGGTGAGGAATGATCCCTGTCCTCCAGGAGTTTGGTGTATTAGATTCCTTGCTTATTAACTTTAGGGCAAGTTTGATTGAGCTGCTGAGCCCTGACTTCTTCATCATATAATGGATCTAATAAGCTCTACCTCTTGGGATGATTTTGAGAAATAACATAGCACAGAATAGACACTCTGTCATTCTTTTGGTTGATTGGCATGAAGAGTGAAGGACTCAGGCTGAGTGCCTGTGGACTGGATGAGGACCAGGTAATGAGAGTTAGGGTCTGGCAGACGATGCTTCCAGAAGAGGTTTGAGCCGGGACCCAGAGTGGCAGTGGGGCTGGGCTGAGAGGGTGATATAGAGGTGGGTGATATAGAGATCTCAGTGGGCCTGGTTTGGGGTTTGGGGAAGAGAGCACAGCCTCTGGGTTGGGAGAGAGCTGGCTTGATGTGTAGGGCTGGGGTGGATAGGCAGGGTGGCTGAGAGGAGGGTTGGGCCTGCTCCAATTGTCTTGAACTCTCGTGCATTCTTCTCTTCCTCTCAAAGGTTCATCTATGAATTCGAGCACTTCAATGGTGTGGCTGAACTGCTGGAGATCTTAGGAAGGTGACTCTCTCTGGGCCTCAGCTGGCGCATCTGGAGGATTCTGGGAGGAGGGACAGAGGCCCAGTCATCCCAACCCTCTTCATCTCTTCTGTCCCCTCCTCAGCATCATCAATGGCTTTGCGCTGCCGCTGAAGACCGAACATAAGCAGTTCCTGGTTCGAGTCCTGATTCCCCTGCACTCTGTCAAGTCGCTGTCTGTCTTTCATGCCCAGGTAAGGCCCAGGCCTGGCCCTGCCATGGCGGAGAGGTCCTGAGGGTCAGGGCAGCCACCTGGACTGGCAGGGTCAGCCTGACCCTCTGACTCCAGGCACACTAAAGCATGAACTCATGGGATCCTCTCTCATCTTTTTCTTGATTAATTCTCTTCCATCTACTTTAGAGAATCGCCACGATCCTTTCAGGCCGATCTTAGACATCAGTTCTCTGAAGACTTCCCAGCCCCCTCCCTCTTAACCTGCTCTGGGCAGGATTAAGCTCTCCTCTTTCTATATTCCTGTAGATCATAATACAGATTTTGGATATGGAACCTTTTATAAAATTTATAAGGACTAGTTTGCTGAATATTTCCCCTGTCGGGTCATTATTGTGTCTCTGCACATCAAACACGGTGCCTGGTATGTCCTAGGTGGTCAGTAAATGCTTGGTGAATGAGTGAAGAGCAAATGAGCAAATATCTGGTGTCCTGTCCTGGTCCCCTCCTGACCCCTGTCCTCTTTCTCTCTGCCTACCCCTCCACCACCCTACCCCCGCTCCCTTGCAGCTGGCATACTGTGTGGTGCAGTTCCTGGAGAAGGATGCAACCCTGACAGAGCATGTGAGTACCTCTGATGCAGGTGCTAAATCGCTTCAGTCTTGTCCGACTCTTTGCGGCCCTATAGACTGTAGCCCTCCAGGCTCCTCTGTCCTTGGGATACTCCAGGCAAGAATATTGGAGTGGGTGGCCGTGCCCTCCTCCAAGGGATCTTCCCAACCCAGGGATCAAACCCACGTCTTGTGCATCTCCTGCGTTACAGGTGGATTCTTTACCACTGAGCCACCAGGGAAGCCCTCAAGTACCTCTGGTGGGGGAGGCAACCTGGTGTCCTGGCAGGCCACCCTGGGGGTCAACCCTGGCAGGCCTGACTCCTTTCTGCCTCAACTCCCACAGGTGATCCGGGGGCTGCTCAAATACTGGCCAAAAACCTGTACCCAGAAAGAGGTATGAAGAAGGGCTCTGATGTCCACTGCAGGGAGGCTGGGAAGGCTTGGCTTCTGGAAGGCAGTCGGGTGTGTGTCGGGGGAGATGGGAACCGCCGTCCCTGTGTCCCTGACCCCACCCCAGGTGATGTTTCTGGGAGAGATGGAGGAGATTCTGGATGTTATCGAGCCCTCACAGTTCGTGAAGATCCAGGAGCCCCTCTTCAAACAGGTGGCCCGCTGTGTGTCCAGCCCCCACTTCCAGGTACGGGTCGGGTGAGAGCCAGGGTATGGACTAGAAGGTTGGGAGGTTGACCTCACACAGCTTCCTCCGCCCTCAGTTTCTCCTCTGGACCTTCCAGGGTCTGATAATGTGGAGATGCTGAACTCAGGGTCAGGAGACCTCCCAGTGGCTAAGGAGATTTGAGTAAATCACTTCACCACTCTGAGTTGGTTTAAGCTTCCTTATCTGTAGGATGGGCCAGCTGGGTGGGGAGGAGAACTGAAGAGATGGTAGCATAAACACATGTGGTAAACTGAAATGGATGTTTACCAAATGTCCATGAATGGGATGGATGGTTGTCATCACTTTCCCCCTTTCTTGGTGACTTTAAATTTCATTACCCTCACAGAGACCAGCAAGACTTCCCCACTCCATCCAGGCTGGATGTAGCCAGAGTTCTCCTACATGTATGCAGGAGAGTTTATGCAGACTTTCTCTCATTTTTATAGGCCATAACCTGGTACTCTGGCACTTCACTTTAGTAAATACCTCATACGATTCTTCTGACAGCCGTATGGCGGTAGCTATTATTAGCCCCAGTTTATAGATTTGCAGACTGAGGCTGAGGGGTAAACTGCCTTTCCCAAAGTCACGTGGCCAGTGTGTAGTGGAGCCAGGACTCACCTTTGACCACTGGACTCCACATCCAGTGTTCTTTGCACCTCCCCGCGTTGGTCAGATGAACCCTGAAGATGGGGTGTGAGGAGGACAGCGTGCCCTGGGTGTGTGGCTGGGTCTGATTCCAGGAGGGCACCTGCTGGGAAGCCACTGAGGCGTTTACCCTGCCATCTCGCTGCCCCAGGTTGCAGAGCGGGCTCTGTATTTCTGGAACAATGAGTATATCCTGAGCCTCATTGAGGACAATTGCCACACTGTGCTGCCTGCTGTGTTCGGGACCCTCTACCAAGTCTCCAAGGAGCACTGGAATCAGTGAGTGCCCAGGCTTTGACTTCACCCACAGAGGCTGGGGCACGGCCAGTCAGTCCAGAACTGGGGTACTCGTGGCTAGAGAGGATCAGGGAAGGCATCTGAAGGTGGTGGAGGGGTGGTGAAAGGGGAAGAGAAGGGTGGTGCTTGTGGTGTTCAGGGCTGCAGGCGGTGTTTGGGACACAGGGATGGGCAGAATGCTGGGAGGGAGGTGGGACCCAACTGAAGCTGCCCTCATCTCTCACCTCATCCTTGTCCTTGCCAAGGACCATTGTGTCTCTCATCTACAACGTGCTCAAGACCTTCATGGAGATGAACGGGAAGCTGTTTGATGAGCTCACAGCCTCCTACAAGCTGGAGAAGCAGCAGTGAGTGCTGAGAGGCTGGGCATGGGGGGAGAGGGGAGAAAAGCAGGAAAAGGACCAGCTCCTAAGGGTTGGAGGGGAGCTGAAAGGACAACCCATATCCCATCTGGTCAGATATTTGAAGTCTCTCCCTGTGGTCTTGTCACGTGCTGGGACATCTGTGCCCAACTATCCACTGCATCCTCCAATTATCCTCCCAAGTACTTCCTCCTAGTCTAGAGGTTCCTACTTGCTTGGTGGCTCAGTTCTAAAGAATCTGCCTGCCAATGCAGGAGATGCAGGTTTGATCCCTGGGTCAGATAGATGCCCTGGAGAAGGAAATAGCCACCTACTCTAATATTGTTGCCTGGAAAATCCCATGGATAGGGAAGCCTGGTGAGTTACAGTCCATGGGGTTGCAGAAGAGTCGAATATGACTTAGCAACTAAACAACAACATAACAACAGCCCTTCAGGCCGGGCCTCTAAAGGCCAGGCTGATCCATCTACTCCATGACCACAGGCTGGGACCCGTCTCTCCTCAGTGTTTTCTCCCCAAGTGGAAGATTCCCATTGAGTCTCCTTGCAGACGGGGTGGTGATGAGGGAGTTAGACTGCAGTTGGAGCTCCAGGAAGGGTAACTGCCTCTCCCTCTCTCCCCAGGGAGCAACAGAAGGCCCGGGAACGGCAGGAGCTGTGGCAAGGCCTGGAGGAGCTACGGCTACGCCGGTTACAGGGGACCCAGGGGTCCAAAGAGGCCCCGCTCCAGCGGCTTACACCCCAGGTCACCGGTGGAGGTCAGAGCTAAAGATCCCCAGAAGGGGAGGAGCTAAACCCAGAGCTATCAGTCCCTCCACCCTCCCTCCTGCCCAGGGGCCCACAGAGATACACACCTACTCCTGGCCTTGCCAGCGGGGGCTTGGAGGGCTCCCTGCCTGGCCCAGCATGGGCAGTTTCCTCTGGGGGGAGAGGAGGAGAGATGGTGGTCCTGGCAACAGAACTGTCAGGCCCTCCTGGTAGGACTGGACCAGGGTGCACTTGATCAGGAAGCGGCCATCGGGGACTGCCCTGCCTCACAAAGCCGGGCTCCAGACTGCAGGCAGGTTCCCATGCCCCACTCCCAGCCTAGGGCAAGGGGACGCAGCCCCTCATCTGCCCCACCTTGTGCCAGCGCGAGGTCCTTCCTCACCCCACCATGGGGTCCATGGTCTATTTATTCTCCCCCAGCTCCCCTGCAACACACATTATCCTGGGCCTGGGGCACCCTCTTCCCCTCCCCGCCCTGGCCCTGTACATCCTTGTCCCCTTTTTATTTATTGGGCAGGGGGAGGGGTAAGGGCACAGGCAGAAGATTCCCTGTGTCCTGGGACAAGGAGGGTGGTCACAGTAACCGTGGTCTGTTCCCCTTTCCATGGCTGGGGGTAGATTTAATAAAGAGAGGAACTCATGATCTGCTTGCTTTATTTAGGGGTAGGGACAAGGGGGAGGTGAACTGATGAAGGACTGGTTCAGAAGTCAGGTGGAGGTGGGAAAGAGGCAGAAAACCCCCTCTTCTCAGAGGGTTGGACTTGTTATCCTTACTGAGCTTCAGGAAATATCACTCCAACTCTGAACCCTGTGACCAAGGGGAGGGGGATGGGGAAGGATGGGCTAGTAGCGTGAGAGGCGACACATGTCACACTGGCAGGCCCTGGCCGTGAAGATCTCCAGCTCCTCCTTCCGGTCCCCCCCACAGTGCAGCTGCACCTTCACCTGTAGGAGAGGTGCGTGTCTGTTGCAGGCTCCTTTCTCAGGCCGTCTTAGAGCCCTGCCTCCTCTGTCCCCACACCCCCAGTGAGCGCTGCCGAGCTCAGCCCCCTCACCTTCCTCAGGCCGCTGATGGTACAGCACTGAGACACGGAGGTGATGTTATGTCGATAGCCACTGGCCACCAGCACGGAGTACCGGGAAGGGAAGGCACTGGACTCGCAGTGGCCCACACAGGCCTGTGCCACGTGGGAGCCCTGGCAGGTGCCTTGGCGGTCACTGCGCACCGTCACGTTGAAGGCTAGAAGGAGACGGGGGAGTGGTAGATGGTGCCGTGGCGAAGGCTCGCCCAGCGCCTGTTGCCTGAGCCTCACTGGGTCCCTCGAGGGTGCTGCCTGCCCGCCTTGGTCCAGTCCATCAGCTCTTTGCTTCCACCCAGCTCTCTGCTCCTAGAGTCACTTACGGTGCAAGTGGCAGCCTGGGATGGTGGCCTGTCGATTCTGGCCTTCAGTGGCTGCCAGGAGCAGCAGGCAGAGGAGCAGGGTTTGGGGGCACGCCATGGGCATCTGAAACACAGAGGGGGAATAAATGTTTCTAGGTGGGTATGCAGGTGTTGGGGAGGAGTTCTTTAAATGCTGCATGCCTCCGGGTGAATGAGCCAGGGCTAGGCTGGTCTGTCTGACTGGGGTGAGGCATGCCTTGAGGGGCTATCTTTTCCTCGTGTGTGCCTTTGGGTGTATGTGTATGTGCATGTATGTGTGTACCCATCCTCTCTGAACGGGTATGAGTGTGAGCAGCTGTCCCAGTGTGACTCACGTATCAGCCCACTGCAGTGATTCTCCCCGGAAATCTCCTCCACCATCTGGAGCACAAACCTCTGCCTCCCTCCACCTGCCCAGCTGGGCATGTAGGACCTTAGCTACAGCCCCCAGGCTCTCCCGGGTTCTTGCCTCAGTGAGCTCACCGCTTCTGAATGGATTGTTGAATGGCTCCTCTTGCCTCCTGCTGGTCTCCAGACGGTGCTGGCTCTCCGACTTTTTATTCGCCATCATCCTGGAGCCACGCCTTCTTGGAGATCAGCTTTCAGGCCTGCCTCTCTTCTGCCCGAAGCCTCACAGCAAAACCACCTGGGAGATCCTGCTTGTCTCTGAGATGTGGTCCTCAGAAGGTAGTTTCTGCTTTCCAGCAAATGAGGTGTAGAGGGAAGGCCAGGACCACTCCCAGGCAGAGGGGGCAGTGTGTGCGCCTGGGGAGAGAGGCCTCTGGACTGGGCTGATTTGTGGCCACCTGGGTTCTCTTCTTTGCTGTGTGACCTCGGGCAGGACACTTCTGTTTACGGCTTTGCCAGCCCAACCTTAGTGATTAAACCCAGCCCTGCCTATCTCTTTTACCCACTGCAAACGTAAGGGTGGAGAGGAGATTCTTATGGACAAGGGAGGTGATAGCATCTCACTGATGGTATCACTGAGAGGTGCTTCATGGCAGAGCCACAGGAGAGCCGGGTGGGGGTTCTAAGATCGTTTCAGAGCTTCACTTGCACTGTCAAGTGAATGACTTCTCATTCTGGGGGTCAGCTGCAGGGTGGGCCTCCCCCTAGTTCCTGGAATAACAGGGACCGTCTCTTGGAAGAGTCTGAAGCCACCAACCCCAGCAGATCCAATCATTTAATCCAGCCCTGGCTCTGGTTTTGCAGGTGAGGCAACTAAGTTTCAGAGAAGGAAATTTACTGAAGGTCACACAGCTAGTTCATGGCCGGGCTGATTTGGAACCCAAATCTGCTGTTCATGCATGGTGCTAAATTAGACTTGGGGCAAGAATGCAGCAAGTTAGAAAAAGACCCCTCATCAGCGAGAGCCACAGGGGCTGGGGCAGGGGAGAAATCAGAAGGAAGCCTGTGCTAACTCTGGCTCCGCACACCCCAGGGCTACAGTCTCACTGACCTGCTCAAAGAAGCAGAGCCAACCACACAGCCAGCCAGAGCTGGAAGGCACTTGAGAGCTCATCAGATCCTACCCTTTCATTTTCCAGATGAGAAAATAAGAACCAGAAAGGGAAGTGACTTTGCCAAGGGTTCATTGTAAGCTTGGAAGTCAGAATAGCACTACTCAGATCTCCAGACTCTGGAGCTGAGCCTCTGGACAGCTTTGTAAAGCAGGCTGTGTTTGGGACAGGAGGGCAAAGGCTGTAAACACAATTTGTCCCTAGTCCTCCAGTCCTCACACACAGTGACGTTCCCTTCAGCCCTTCTCCCCTCAGGTCCCAGGCCCTTCAGTAGCCCACCTCACCTGTCCTCCCCACCTAAGGGAAAGGTATCAGAACAAGCGGTCTCCAAGAGACCCCTTTAGCAGTCCAGCCCTAACTTCTCCATTCACTATGAGAAACTTCCAGCATGACAGATAATCAGCTCTGTTCAAACAGTAGGAGTGACAAGGGCTCATTACCTTACAAAGTGGCCTATTCTAATTCTGGTCATCTCTACAGTTAAAAAAATGCCTCTAACTTACACTGACTTCAAGTTAATCCAGTAAACTGGTCTGCATTACTGTCAAAAGCCAAAGGAGTAGCTAGATGAGAAGAATTTATCTATGAAGAGATTGTATTTTGGGGCCAAATGGGGTGAACTGACAAGACACGATTTCTTGAGGGGCAGCAGGACTCAGGACATGGAGTCTTGCAAGACCCCATTCTCCAACCCAGCCAGGAGAGTTGAAGATTTGAGGTCAGGTACAGACCCCACCTACCCAAAGTGTTCTGTCAACAACTGTATCCCTATATCTTGAGAAAAGAGTGCTCTCTCTCTACCCCCACTAAAAGTCAGTAAGTCTTCATAAATAATTTATTGTCATTAGAAATCAAAGTGCTAGAGATGAAAGACCCAACTGGCCCATTGGGCTGTAAAATTCTCAGGCTAGAGCATTTTAGAAACTTACACTCTTAGTGATTTAAATTGGGGGAGGACATTCCTTTGTAAAGAGGCAAATGACAGGACAAACCCACAAGAGGACTCAGGGAGCCCGGGGCTTTCATCCTCCCTGACTGGAACGTCATAAGCAGAGAGTGGACTGGGAGGGTCACTTCGGGAGCCAAGGCTCTTCCCACTGCTGCATTTAGGAGGCTCACTGGCTGCTCTTTCTGAAGAAATACCTAAACGGGAAGAGAGAGCTGCAGAAGGAGAGCAGAGCAGGTTGAGACTCCAGAGGTCCAGTTCCTGTCTCCCAGGTCCCATTTGGGCTCTATTATTAGCTAGGGCATTTCTGCTCTGGGACCACTGATTGGAAATTCAAGTCTAAAACAGCATTTGAAAAGGTACCCAAGTTAAATTATACTCTGGAGGTATAAATAAAGAACAATAGCAATGGGACGGCTGAGCTCTATATAGATGAAGGGATTTGTTTTGTACTCTGCAAAAAGGACTCTGAAGACAGAGCCTAGGTTCAGAGAGAAGAATGGAACTATTTTAGTAATAAAATCAACTGAATAACCCAAACACAATAAGAATAGTTGTTGTCCAAGTAACATTTAGGATATCAGATTCAATGCTGAGCACATCAGGGTGGGGTAGGTTAGTTAGGACCCTAAAGCTCTATCTCATTTCCATCATTTGTTCTGCACAAAATAGAGATTATAAGGATAATCTGCTTTCTTTTCTAGTCTACTTTCCCTGAAAGCTTCCATGGGGGTAAGTTTAATGGCAGGAGAGAAGTCTGTCTTACGTCAGAAACCCAAAGAAGCCACTGGTTCCCAGCTCTGCGGGCCCCTCAGCTGGAGGTGGACTGCTCTGCTGCGGTGGTGGGATAGTCATCCCTGCCGGGCCGTCCTCCCACTTGGGATCTGCAAGGGAACACAGGTAGGGAGAGCGCTGCCTGCACGTGAGCAGGAGGAGGCAGGACAGTGAGCACGAGCCAAGGGTGGCCTCAAACCAGGGTGACGAGCCAGGTGCACTGTTTGCTCCGATCTTCTCAACTTCATCCCCGCTCAGTAAGAGGCTATTCTGACCTTGGAGTATTTTCAAAGTCAGGTCGAGATCTTCACATTGCTCAAATCCTAGACACCTACCATGGCTGTGTGTCTACACACGGACTGACAACTTGTTGGAGCACTCACTTTGCTCATGTACCTGCATCTGTGATAACTGCATCCATACTGAATCCTCATGCTGAGTGAAAGATCAGCAAGCAGAAAGGGCGACACCTGACATGCATTCCCAGCCCCTGCCGAGCACCATCTGCACCTTCGATATTAACACTAATGCCCCAAAGAGAAGAGGAGAGATAGCTTCCCAGAGATTGTTCTCTGTGATAGAAAAGCAAAGCATATCCCTCCCAACTTTTCTGTAAAACTTGTATGGAATGTTCTGAAACTGTGGGAGCATCAATTTTGCTATCAGAAGCACAAGAAGAACATGCATTGCCTCTTTCACTGCATTTGGGAACTGCAGGGGCTTCTATTACCCAAGAGCACGCCCCAGACTGAATGGCCAACAAGTACCTCCACGGGAGCAAGGCACATCGCCCACGGAGTGTGCCCAGACTCAGAGCTCCGTGCTGCTTTGCTCGTCAGGGGACTAAAGAGGACAGGATGCTTTTTAGGGGTGAACAAATAAGAATTTCTCAGAACATACCCTGAAAAAAAAAAAAGAACCTACCCTGGTCCTGGACATCAGTGATATCAAATGCTGGGGTCTTCTGGCATTCTTGCTGGGTTTTTCTTTCTCTGTTCTGATGAAAAGACCAAGAAAAGTCTTAAACTTTACTCTTTTCCAGCTTGGGGGTCTGAATGCTATTTGCTGGTGAAGAGATTTCACATCAGTGCTGGAGTCTGGCTTCAGACTGCCCAGGCAGGATCTATTTTTCCTTCTATAGGACTATCCTTTTCCCATATCAGCTTCCCAAACACTGTCCTTCTAAAATCATAATGTTTAACAGACAAGAACAAACCAAGCGGGCTATACCTTACCATTCCATGTTTCTGAGTGCCAGCTATTGCCAAGGACAGAATTTCAAGGTTTCAGAAATCAGGAGGACCTTTATTTTACCTTGGAGAAAAGTATAATCTATGTGGTAAAACTGACATATAAACTAAGTACTATAAGTCAGTGTGATAAGACTACCCTATCAGTCTATATAGAGTGCTGTGGTTGCTGAGAAGGATGTGAAGAGAGTGGGCAGTGGTTAGACACAGAAGACTTCACAGGGGAAGTGTTATTTAAGTGGGGTCTCGATGGACAGCATCAAGGAGTCAAAGAGAACAGGGCATTCCAGACAAGGACATGATGTACAAGGGCACATTGCCATTAACATGTAAATATGATCAACATGGCTAGAGCCAGCAGAAACATGACTGTGGCATAAGCAGCCAGCATACTACAACACAATCTTATTATTTCTCCCTGTGCTACTGCCGGATAGACCTTCCTTTGTACTTTGAAGGGGACACTCTATAGCCTGGTTCCGAGCCTATAATATTCTCTGAGACACCTTGATAGTCAGAAACAGTTTATATATTTCTTTTTGGGAAACACTGACAACTGGTCACTTCCCTCATTGAGGCAAAACCTGAGGCTTGACTATCCAGCAGTGCTGGGGAGTTCCTGAGCCATTTTGCCAGTGAAGAATTCTGTAGCAAGGGGCTGCCGACTGTCAGGGTGTATCAGGGGGGCAGAGGCACAGCAGTGCCAGGAAAGGGAGACAGGTCCTCCATGCTAAGCATGAGCTGATACTGCTGGTAAGCTCTTCCACAAACCCTTAAATCCCAGACCACATGGGCAGCCACCTAAGTCATACTCCTATAAAAGTGAAAAGAACTCTTGGGCAGAAGGAGACTACCTCTTACTTCTATATAGGGTGGAGGGGAATTTAGAGGACCTAGATATGATTTCTAGCTTGACAGAATGATTCTCATGAACTTAAGTGAACTACAGTTTGCAATTTAAATCCTGTCGCATTGGTCTTCAGGAAAGCATCTACTAAGGGTGGAAGTGGGGACCAGAAGTGCAAAGGCCCTGGGGCAGAGGTACAGCCTATCTCTGAACCAGTGGAAATTTCCATGGTAAGAGAGTCTTTGTGCTCTCCTGAAATCTTGACAGAGGTTTCCTCAGGCAAATGTTGTAAGAGAGGAAAAACATTATAGCCTGAAATAAAACTGAGGGTACCATCCAGGACATCCAGCCACACACAATACCCTGAAAACCTGATGCAAAGCTGTCCCCTGTACGTTCAGGGTCACCTCTGCTTGGAAGTGCAGTTCAAGCAGAGGCGGAAAAGAAAGCTACATGCACGGCAGTCTGTTTGCCTTCTGGACTATTCATCTGCTCTCTTCCATTTTTTATCCTTTTAAAGTCTAGATCTCTAGATCTGGGAGCTAAAGTAACAAAAGGAATGAGTCTGCCCTTCTTAGCCATTCTCTCAAAACACCTCTGATGAAACCGAGACCTTATTCAGGTATGTCTTTTATTCTAAGCTTTCCCTGCACAGGCTCCCTATGTGTACAGATGTGCAAAATCCATACTGACTGTGTTTCTACACCTTAACTTCCCCCAAAGGGGAGCGAAGATATTAAGCACTGGACCATAGCAGCAAGTTCGATTCTTCCGGCTCAAGTGACTTGCACTAACAGTCACTGTGATTACATTAATTTAGGAGACGTCTGCTCTCTGGGAACAGGGTCTACAATGGAGACCATTTGGGCTTTGAGTCAAAATCAATAAACATGTTCCTTTTCTCTTTTTCTCAGAGTTTTTTCTAACCCGGTATCAGGTTGACAAGGTAATTATGTTGAGTTAAGAAACTGTGGGTTCTTTAGGGAAATGATGCGTCAGACTAAGAATAGGAAGGTACAAAGGGTAGAGAGTGAGGGAAGTGTTCTTTAATAGTAATTATCTGGGTTGTATAAAGTGTCTTTGTTCTCCAGAGCTTCATGTACTCTTCTTGTACTTTCTAAATTATTCTTCTTCCCTCTCGAAAGGATGAGAGCACAGAGGGAAACCATCTGCTAAAATCACTCACGGGCCAGTTGGCCATGGGTATAACGTGACTCTGAACCCGCCCCTGCCCACAGAGGCAGAGGTCTTCATCTTTAAGGGTTCACTCTACTCCAACTAAATGGTAAACTCCTGGAAAAAAACTAGATTTTATATGTCTGTGTACACCCCAGCACCTAATGCAATGCCTGGCAAACGGGACAGAATTGTTTAGAAATGAAACTCACTTCAGTTTTCTGCTTAAAAATATTTTAGGGAGTTCCTGTGATCTTGAAGGTGGCTTTAAGACCTTTAAGACCTACTCTGGTAACTCTCTCACATCCACCTCATCTCAGTGAGGTTCTCCTTTGTGGTCCCTTTGTCCCCTGGGCTTCCTTTATTCCTGTTCATAGCACATTTATCATAAATTGTCTGCCCAGCTTTACACTTTCAGCACTTTTAGGGGAGAGTGTGCTTGTTAGTACTTGGCACACAGTAGATACTCAATAAATGTTTGCTGCATGAATGAATATGTAAATGTTTACTCAATAACTGATCATGTTTTGGATCCTGGGAAGGTGAGGGAGGTGAGCTAGGAAATAAAGGTCAGAGTTGCTTTGGAGCTATGGTGGAGAGTCAGAAAAGTCACAAATAACAGCTATTTCAAGGAAAAAGGGCATTATTTTAGGGACTATTATGGAAAAGAAGCCCTAAAATGGAGGAGGAGCAGATGTATGAATATCTAAATGGAGAACAGACCTCACAAAATGAATCAAGTATTATTGAGGCCGACCTATCACTGCTCTAAATGAAGTTTTCTTTTGCCAGTATCCTGTGCTGATACAAACCTATTTTGCCTGTAAAAATTAGATGTTCCCAGACTCAGACTCCAGTGCAGATGAGGGCAAAAAGCTTTCGAAAAAAAAAATTCTACACTGGATCTCACCACAACTCAACAGACCTATTTTCTTTTTCAACTGCAGAGTATAAAAAAGCAGCTCTTTAAGCTAAGAGAAGGCTTTTCAACAAAAGGATTCACCAATGTGTGTATTATGCAGCTACATTTAGGAAGGCTGTGGCAAGGGTGGATGGCTGAAAGTTGTTCTGCAGACAGGGAAACCTGAGAATGAGTGCGGTGAATTCAGTCTGTACTTAGGACCAAGATGTGCTGGTAACAGGAATCCTGACTCGTAACCAAACAGAAATAGCCAAGAGTCTTGAAGTCTCCATTTTGGTGCATACCCTCCTGGTTTCCATAGAGGGCTTCTTTTTGCTGAGCCCTTGACTGGAAGTCCCCATCTTGGCCCTAAAGTGGGAGAAAAAAACCCAAGAAACATTACTGGCAGCAACATCATCGCATTCAAGCAAAAGTGTCCCAGATGAATATTTCAGCAGGTTGGCTATTTTTATGCCACTCCTGACCTGCAGAATAAATTGTGTGGCCAAATTCTCTTTGGGTGCTGCTTTAATTCACAGGAGAATCACAATTTGAGACACTTGGGAATCTAGGGGTTGAGAAAGGGAAAATGTGATTGACAGCAGGATTTCGAAATATTTGCTTGGGCATCAAAACATAGAGAAAGGGAAGATATGAGGCCCCATCTCTGTGAAAAATTCAGTCAAACAGAACCAAGCAAAACTTCATACCTCCAAGCACCCTCACATCCTACCTGTCTGGGAAAGGAATTTCCCACCTCTTCACTGACATGTGCATTTGGACAGTGTAGGGGTCAGCTCCTTCGTGGTCCACCCTCACAGCCCCATACGTCCCCACTGCCCTTGCATGTCTTGGTGCCCACATAGTACCAGGAAAAGAAAAGCTGCTCTCTGTGAACCTGAGCTGAAAGCACTTTGGGTTGGGGAGCAAACCATACCTTGGATTATTCCAGCATCTCTCTGTGGGTGCTAATATGAACAACTGAATTGTCTTACTGACTCATTCTGTCCCTGACAGAGAATCAAAAGAAGAAATAAGTAGCCCCTACATTAGTAACTTCAACATGTTAAAAGTTGTGCTCAAAACTCCCCATAATCTGCAGCACTTCAGCCAGTAATTGAGGCATACCCTCTTACAGACAACTATGTTTCGGCCTGTACTACCTCTTAAGGTAGAGTTCCAAAAGTTGCACAGGCTCCTCATGCAGCAGACACAACCACCCCCACCTGCCGGAAAAGTGAGAGCAGGCACAAAGATATACTGCTCACTGCATAAAATAAAATTATATTTTATTCGTTCTCACTCTTTTGAGGCTTTCTCTATGTTCATGTATAATACTGTGGGGCTTCAGGTCTTATGCCTTCTGAGTGCCTTTTCTTTTTCCTTTCTCTTTTTTGGCTGCACTGCTCAGCTTGTTTAGCGGCTCAGTCCTGTCCGGCTCTTTGAGACCCCGTGGACTGCAGCCTGCCAGCCTCCTCTATCCGTGGGATTTCCCAGGCAAGAACACTGGAGTGGGTTGCCATTTCCTTCTTTGGGGGATCTTCCTGACCTAGGGACCAGACCTGCGTCTCCTGCATTGGCAGGTGGATGCTTTACCCCTGAGCCACCAAGATCTTAGTTCCCCAACCAGGGATGGACCCTGTGGCCCCTGCAGTGGAAACTCAGAGTCCTAACCACTGGACCACCAGGGAATTCCCTTAGTCCTCACTGAGAATAATAAACAGAAGAATTCTACTTTGCTGAGGAAGTAGATTTGCAAATTACATTGCAAATACCAACTTGCTTCCTTCCCTTAGTCCACCCACCCGAATAGCAGCTATGAATGAAGCCCTGAGACAGAGTGACTGGCCCCAACAGAGGGCAAGGCCTAACTCAAATGCAGGGTTCAGCGCCTCACCCAACACCACTGACCTGTCCAGCTCTAGCCTGGCTGGGGAGCTGGGCACTTCTCTGAATTTTCGTTTCTTCAGCACAGCTTCTGCTGCTTTCCTCTCTTCTAGGACCTTCAGAGAGCAACCAGTTTCCTGAGACTCTTCCTTTTCCAGAGTTGCTCACATGAGGGCACCGTTAAGAGAACTGCCCATCTTTAAATTGCCAAAGGCAGCTTTTAACATCAGCTTTGTAATTAAGGATAGACAAAGTCTCTGAAATCTAGCCAAGAAGATAAAAAGTTCTCAAGTATACAATTCTTATTGGACCTGGGCAACAACCAAGGGGCAAAAAAGAAGATTCAACAGCAAAACATGAGATAATAAGAGGCAATAAAGGCAATTTTCATTTCATACAGAAAAGGCAAACTTACCAACCCAAGAGGACTGCTGTTCACTGATTTTCCTACAATAGGAAATTTGAATATCATAATGAAGCAAGGCTGTTTCCTCACTGACGTCTTAGAACTGGTCCTAGACAAACCTTTGGTGTGTGCCCTTTTCCCTTTCACCTGGTATCACTTTTCCTAGAAATACTGTCTTCAAACTTTTTTTCTCCCTTATTTTATTGTCATCTACAAGCTAAAAAGTCTGACACAGATAATATTATAACAATAAGTCACTTAAAAGGGGATGATCCCTATTATGAAAGAAAAAAGGTGGAACTTATGGCATCAGTAACAAATGAATTGAGGTATTTTGAGATAATGCCTTTGTACTTTTTTTTTCCCAATCAAACTGGTAGATGTCTCCTTGTCCCTCTATTTGTAAAAATAGCAATGGCCCCTAGAGATTAAAAATTGGGAGATATCTTTAAGATATTACTAAGATGAAAGTCATTAAATACTCTAAAATGGAAGGAATTATTTATATCATAGGTTTTTCATTGAGTTATTACCCTAAGTAATACTGTACTTTCCATTTCCCAGTACACATTTAATATTTTCAACAACTCAATGACTATTATTAGTTTTCACCATTTCACAAAGGAGGCATACAAAGATTGAGTAATTTATCTAAGGTTACACACTCTTAAGTGGCAAATTCACCAAGATTTCAACCAGGCAGTCTAGCTTGGAGGACATGCTCCGGACTTCTGCAGTGTCAGTGTTCAGGCCCAATCTGGCTATTTCACCACTATTTCAGCTCTGCTAACCTGTGGATGTTCAACCTCCCCCTTCTCCTTCTCCACTACCTACACTTCCATCCTTCTACTTACCTGGTGACAGATTTTCATGAAACCATTTCATCTCCACGTACAGAGTGAAAACAAATGGATAAGGGACCAAGACAGTTTCCCCATGTTTGAA
This sequence comes from Muntiacus reevesi, assembly GCF_963930625.1. Taxonomy (NCBI): domain Eukaryota; kingdom Metazoa; phylum Chordata; class Mammalia; order Artiodactyla; family Cervidae; genus Muntiacus; species Muntiacus reevesi. The sequence goes on from NC_089253.1 coordinate 40,980,493, forward strand.
CTTCAGATGGGACACTCTTTCCCATTTGCTTTTATCTGGGAAATGTGCTAAGGAGTGAGGATGTAGCCAGTATGAATCCCTGAGTACTATTTTAGAGAAAAGACTCCATCTCCTTTCCTTGACCTACCCTCCAAACTGCATGGGTTTGCTGCTTCCACTTGAATCTACAGTGTGAATTGTAGTTCATTTCCACCCAGGAAAGAAAGGATACAGGGAAATACAATAAAGTGTTCTGTAGCAAATGGCTGTAAATTATCCAGGTTTCCTAAGACTGCACGAATAGAATCCTGAAAAAACAAAAATGTGAAATAACTTTAAGACTAATTTCAGCCAATCTATCAATTTATCTTTATCACTGCTCTTCACATACCCTATACTCTTTTAAAGTCCAACTACTAGCTGTTCCCTGAATATACCTTCCACTTCTCCACTTCTCTGCTCTTGCCTGAAATACCCTTTTAGTCTATCATCATATGACTAAATTCTACTTACCCTTTTATGGCACAACTCAAAAGCCATGTCCTCCACAAAATTTTCCCTGATTTCCCAAGTTGAATTAACTATAGGTCTCAGATTTCACAGTAGTTAGCCTTGGGCCTTTAGTATATTCCATGCATCTTTTTTTTTTTTTCCCTTCTGTGCCTCCAGGCTTGTGAAATCTTAATTCCCTGACCAGAGATTGAACTCCGGCCCGGCAGTGAAAGTGCTGAGACCTAACCAGTGGATTGCCAGAGAATTCCCTCTATGCACATATTTTTATTTTCTTTACTAAGAAATCTTCTTGAAGTAGAATATATACCTGATTTATCTCAGCATCCCTTCTCTACCATAGTGGATGAAGCATAACAGGTCCTCAACAGATAGATACTGGATTTGTTGCTCAGTTCTCTTGGACTCTCTATGACCCTATAGACTGCAACCCACCAGGCTCCTCTGTCCATGAAATTCTCCAGGCAAGAATACTAGAGTGGGTAGCCATTCCCTTCTTCAGGGGATCTTCTCTAGCCAGGGATTAACCCCATTACAGGTGGATTCTTTACCATCTGAGCCACCAGGAAAACCCCAGTGAATAATATTGGTATTTATTTATACGTGCTTATTTTGCTTTTGCTTATGTCAAACCTTTTCTTCTACTCTCTTTAAATCTTAATTATTTAGTCTCTAATTAACCTATGCTTATTAGTATATGGGCAAAGAGTCGGACATGACCAAGCACTCACCACTATTCAAGAACCCTTTAAGATAAAAGATTTCTATTATCCTCATTTTATCGACAAAGAAACTAAGACAGAAAGAGGTACAGTGACTTATGGAAGGCTACACAGATAGTAAAGATGAAGTTAAGCCACGAATCCAGGCACTGGGGCTCCAGAGCTTACACTCCTAACCATTAGACTAAACTGGTTATCAATATATGTTTTCTAAGTGAATGACAAAGGATAACTTCTGCTTCAAAACTAATGAGAGTTTAAAAAAAAAGGAGCATATAAAAAGCACTTCAAAAAGTTTTAGGGAATTCCCTGGTGGTCCAATGACTAAGACTCCACACTCCCATTGCAGGAGGCCTGGTTTTGATCCCTGGTCAGGGAACTAGATTCTGCATGCTGCAACAGAGTTCGCATGCTGCAATAGAGGCTGAAGATCCTGAAACTAAGACCCGGTGCAGCCAAATAAACCATAAATGTTTTAAAAAAGCAACATTTTTATATGATTATAAATGTATATAGGTGTTCTCTAGCTACCATCAGATGAACTACTGTGCAGCATGAACTGCATACGTCTATTTCTAAACCTCACTACAATCCTGAAAACTGATATTATTTATAAATCCTACTGACAGGTAAAGAAACAGTCTCAGATAAGGAAGACAAATTTCCCAAAAATCGTACTGTGAAGGCAGAACTAGAGTTTAAATCCAGGTTTCATTGGTTCTAAAGACTGTTTGCAATACTTTACTGCCTTGAGCTTTTCTCTGCCCATATTAAGTAAAGCAAAGTGAAATAAATTTTGCTTTACTCATAATTAAAATAAGCAGATAACTGTCATGGTCCTATGTTAAAATAATTGTTATTTATAATGATGCCTCTGAAGTCCTCAAAGATCCTAATGTATTTTTCAACACATAGCTAAAGAGTACCTTTAAGGCTTTGACTCAACTTTTTGGTTTCACAGTTTTGCATTTGTGTATGTAATTATATTCAAATTCTTTGAAATGTGGCAGCATATGTCTTTATAAATCACAACAGTCATAGATCACTCAGTCATGAAGTTAGAAAAGAATACACTAGTTTAAAACTCTCATGTTATGAATGAGGCAAATAAGACCCAGAGAGATAAGTGATTTGCTAAGGCTCACACATTTCTTTTTCTTTTTTTTTTTGCACAAAGGTTTCTCTTTATTCATAACATAGGCAAAGTTATTTAAGTCAATAAATTTTTAAGGATTTTCACACGTCCTGATTCTTTCCACTGCCAGTCACCATAGTTCCTACAAAGTTGTCATCTTCAAGGCAGCCCTTACAAAAAGTTCTGCTCAATCCACAGCTGTGATGCCACAGCTGTTTTAGTTGGGCCTCTTTGATCTTCGGTGGAGTGCACTTCAAAATTTGCCACCTGTAATCTTTAAGATCCAATTTCCTCAAGCAGTTCACTATAGGATCCTGTTTAGGGTCAGGAGATGGGATGTCTAGTTCTCTAAAAGCTTATCAAGTTCAAATCATATTAATTCCTAAGTTATCACACCCTAAAACTTGACAGAGATCATTGGGATATCTAAGATTAAAAAAAAATTGTCAGGTTTTTCATAGTTTAATTGGCAGCTATGTCTTGTAGTTCTTTCCCACAGATCTAACAGGTAGTTCTATGAGTAAAGGAAACTACATAGTTACTCTATGAGGCGTTTCCAACGACGTAGGTTTATAGAAAAAGCCCCATCGGGATAGACCTCAACGGCTCACACATTTCTTAGTGGCTCAGCCAGGACAAGAAACCTGGGCCAGCACCCAGAACTCTAATTCCTTGTCCAATGCTTTCACCAGTTTACAAACCTGTCCACCTTCGTCTTCCTCTGTGGGAAAATCTAAAGCCATTAGAGTTCGGTAGGAAAGGATGAAAATGAAGTGGAAACACAGCAGATGCAAATGTTTCCAATGAAAATGAAGACACAGCAGCCTTGTCTGTGTATTTACAGTTGAGCTTCCTGAACGTCAAGTACCAGGCAGTGGTTGGGATGGTGAGGTTTCCCAGAGGCCTGGAAGGCAGCAGTCCTCCGGATGCCAGCCGCCACAAAAGACAGCTGCCCATGGCTGGGAACTCTAGTGGAAACAAAATAACTCTTAGCCTCAAAGGTGCTGACACTTCAACTAGGAAAATTGACAAAGAGTATAGGCTTTAATTTCCCTGGAAAAACAGTAACCTTTCTCTGCAGAGGAAATGTGGCAGGGAGAAGTCAAGTAATCAAGCAGAGATTGTGACACAGTTTGTAGGAAACTAAAATCTAAGTAGGGATGCATCCTCAGCTTAAAAAACAACATTCCCAGAAGCTGTCTGCTCCTCTCCCTACCTCCAGCTCCTGGACGATGACTTCCTTGTTTTCTGCCTCTTCTCCTCTAGAAGGTAAACAGACAAGAAGTAAGTAAGCCAAGAAGAAAAGCTCTGGAGACAACAGACTCGAGTAAAAATGACATTTCCAGTGGGCTAAGGGAACATAACTAAATAACAATTGTGTGTGCTGACTCAGTGCTCAAGGGAAGAAGAGCTCACTAGGTGGTGTAGACTGCAGACCAGTACAAGGCTGTACCAAAATGTCTTCTCCACTACCCTGCCAAGACCTGACATTTCCACCGGTGAAGTTAATAATTGATTAGACCAGTAGTACAAGTGTAATCTGCGTACCTACAGGGGTCCTCAAGACCCTTTCAAGGAGTCTCCAAAGGCAAAACTAGTTTCATAATAATACTAAGATATTACTTGCCTTTTTCACTATGCTGACATTTGTATCAGTACTGCAAAATCTATGGTGGTGAAAATACTGGTGCCTTAGCACAGATCTAGTCAGTTGCCCTAAACTGTACTAGCAATTGTAGCCATCTTTGCCACCACACAGGAAAAAAAATTCCAATTTCATTTAATATCTTGAGGAAGAAGTAAAGCCTTAATAATTTTATAAATCTCACCCCCCAAATAATGCATTTTTAATATATTATGTGCTAAAACAGGAAGTATGGATAAAGTGTTTCTGCAGCATACCAGAAGATGATGGTTCTCCTGAGGAGAAGTGCCTGCACGACTGTTTAAGTTGAACTGAACCACTTACTTTTTCATATTTTACTTGACTGATCAGCTGACAGATAAACTATGGTGCTTATTCGGACCTGGGAATGTGACAGACACTTTCTCAAAAGTGAACAGTGAGCTTATCAATAAAACTGACAGTATTTGTTGTTAAGGGTAAATTTTTGGATTTCAAGCAAAATTTCGAATTGTGGAAAACTTTTATCCACCACTGTGGGGTTGACAACTTCCAAATACTTAGACATTTTTCTGATAAGGTTGGTAGTGATATTAGCAAATATGATTTTTGATACTGTATGATGAAGTGTGTTGACATTTGAACAATCTGCATAAGCTAGTAAAACAATATTTTCCAAGTGACCATAGAAACACTTCATGTTACAAAATCATTCTAGGTAAAAGATAGATCAGCTTTCAAAGAACAAGACAGATCAATGGATTTTAATGTTGCAGAGTTCAAAAAGTACAGTGATATAATTTCAGATTCCACATTGCAACTAACCTTTAAAAAAACTACTATATTTTTTAAAAATGAAATGGAGTTTCCTGGTGGTCTAGTGGTTAGGACTTGGCACTTTCACTACTGTGGCCTGGGGTTCAATCCCTGGTCCTGAAACTGAGATTCCACAAGTTGCATTGTGCAGCCAAAATTAAAAAAAAAAAATTTTTTTTTAATTTAAAAAAATTATAAAAATTTAAAAACAAAATAAACAACTATTACTTGTCAAGTGTTTTTTTCTTTTCTGTTTTTTTTGTTTGTTTGTTTTCTTTACTTGTCAAGTTTTGATGCAGGGCCAAGGAAGAATATCCACAATGATCTGAGAAGACTATTAACATATTCCTACCTTTCCCTACTACAAGTGTTTGTTGTTCAGCTGATTAGTAGTGTCCAACTCTTTGCAATCCCATGGACTGCAGCATGCCGGCTTCCCTGTCCTTCACCATCTCCTGGAGTTTGCTCAAACTCATGTCCACTGAGTCAATGATGCCGTTCAACCACCTCTGTTGCTCCTTCTCCTCCTGCCCTCAGTCCTTCCCAGCATCAGGATCTTTTCCAATGAGTTGGCTCTTCACATCAGGTGGCCAAAGGATTAGAGCTTCAGCTTCAGCATCAGTCCTTCCAATAAATATTCAGAGTTGGTTTCCTTTAGGAATGACTAGTTTGATCTTCTTGCTGTCCAAGGGACTCTCAAGAGTCTTCTCCAGCACTACAGTTTGAAAGCATCAATTCTTCAGTGCTGAGCCTTCTCTATAGCCCAACTCTCACATCCATACATGACTACTGGAAAAACCATAGCTTTGATTATATGGACCTTTGTTGGCAAATATATGTAAGGCTACATATATATGTAAAGCTAAATTTTTCATGTAATTCAACCAAAAGAAAAAATTCACAACAGAATAAATGTAAAAGCAAATATGATAATCTAGCAGTTTTTTATTAAGCCAGATATTAATGCGATTTGCAGAAATTTAATGTGATGTCAATCCTCCCATTAATTTTTTGCTTTAGAAAATATGGTTTAGTCACAAAGTTGTGTTTGACTCTTTTGCCACTCCATGGACTGTAGCTTGCCAAGCTCCTCTGTCCATGGGATTCTCCAGGCAAAAATACTGGAGTATATAGTTATTTTTAATAAAAATATATTAAAACTTAATAGGTATATCATTATTTTTAAATTAATATTACATATTTAAAAGTTGTGGTAAAATACATATAACCTCAACTTTTCCATTTTAACTATTTTTAAGTATATAATTCAGCGGCATTAATTAATGGGTTGGCCAAAAATTTCGTTCAGGTTTTTCCATAAGATATTACATTCAAGACCATGGCTTGCAGTCAGCACTACCCTATTTCTAAAACTTATTTCCACAAATAGAAATATCGTGTTCTTTAAACAATAACTCCTCATTCTTCCCTCCACCCAGCTTGTCTCTATGAGTTTTCTTATTTTAATATTTCATATAAGCAGAATCATAAAAGATTTGCCCTGTTGTGATGGGCATATAACTAGGAATGAAATTGCTGGGTCATAAGGTTCGTCTAGTCAAGGCTATGGTTTTTCCAGTGGTCATGTATGGATGTGAGAGTTGAACTGTGAAGAAAGCTGAGCACCGAAGAACTGATGTTTTTGAACTGTGGTGCTGGAGAAGACTCCTGACAGTCCCTTGGACTGCAAGGAGATCCAACCTGTCCATCCTAAAATAAGTCCTGGGTGTTCACTGGAAGGACTGATGCTGAAGCTGAAACTCCAATACTTAGGCCACCTCATGTGAAGAGGTGACTCATTGGAAAAGACCCTGATGCTGGGAGGGATTGGGGGCAGGAGGAGAAGGGGACGACAGAGGATGAGATGGCTGGATGGCATCACCGACTCAATGGACATGAGTTTGAGTAAACTCCGGGAGTTGGTGATGGACAGGGAGGCCTGGCATGTTGCAATTCATGAGGTTGCAAAGAGTCGGACACAACTGAGCGACTGAACTGGACTGAACTGAACTGATGATAATTTTATGTTCAACTTTTTGAGGAATTGCTAAACCATTTTCCATAGTAGCTACATCATTTTATATTCCCACCAGCAATGTATGAAAGTTCCAATTTCTCCACATCCTCGTCAACAACTGTTGTTTTGATTTTTAATTATAGCTATCCTAGTAGGTGTGAAGTGGTGTATCACTGCAATTTTGATTTATTTGCATTTTCCTAGTGACTAAAGATATTGAGCATCTTTTCATGTGCTTACTGGCCATTTGTTTATCTTCTTTAGAGAAATATCTGTTCAAGTCCTTTGTCCATTTTCAATTGGATTGTTTATCTTTTTGTTGTTGAGTTGTAATTCTTTATATATTCTGGATATTAAGCTCTTATCAGATATATGATTTGCAAATATCTTCTCTCATCTGTGGTTTTCCTTTTCATTCTGTTAGTAGTGTTCTTATACATATAAATTTTATAAAATCAACTAAGTCCAATTTATCTCATTTCTTTGGAGGCCTGTGTGTTTGGTGTTGTATTTAAGAAACCACAGCCAAATCCGAAGTCATAAAGATTTGCCCCTATGTTTTCTTCTAAGAGTTTTAGTTTTAGCTCTTATTTAGGTCTTTGATCCATTTTTAGTTAACTATAGTATATTGTGTAAGATAAGGGTCTAACTTTATTCTTCTGCATGTGGATATCCAGTTTTCCCAGAACCATTTGTTAAAGAAACTGTTCTTTCCCTTAGAATGCTCTTGGCATTCTAGTCAAAAATCAATTGACCATAGATATTAGTGAGGTTTTATTTCTGGCTCTCAATTCTATACTATTTATTGGTCTATATGTCTGTCCTTATGCAGTATCGCACTTTTTGATTACTTGTAGCTTTGTATGAAGTTTTTTAATTGGCGAGTATGAGTACTCCAAATCTGTTCTTTTCTAAGATTGTTTTGGCTATTTGGGATCCCTTGAAATTCCATATGAATTTTAGGTTCAAAAAAGTGCCACTGGGATTTTGCTAGGGATTACATTGAATCTGCTGATTGCTTGAGTACCGTTTTCATCTTAACAATATATATATTTGGCTGCACCACAGAGAATGCAGGATCTTATTAACAGTTCCCTAACCAGGGATCAAACCTCTGCCCCTGGCAGTGAAAGCACAGAGTCCCAACCACTGGATTGCCAGGGAACTCCCATCTTAACAATATTAAGTCTTCCAATCAATGAACACAGATACCTAATTAATCATTTTTTTTTGGCCTCTCTGCATGGCTTGTGGAATCTTAAATTCCCTGACCAGGGATTAAACCCAGCTCTGACAGTGGAAGTGCTGGGTCCTAACCACTAGATCACTATGGAATTTCCACAGAGGTCTTTCTATTTAGATCTCCTTTAATTTCTCTCAGAAACATTTTTAGTTTTCAGTGTGCGATTCTTGTACCTCATTGGTTGAATTTATTGTTAAGAATTTTTTCTTTTTGATACTACTGTAAGCAAAATTGTTTTCTTAGTTTTCTTTTCAGAAATTACTGCTAATTTACTGCTAATGTATACAAATCAACTGATGTTGATTTAGTATAACTTTGCTGAATTCATTGATAAGGTTTAACAGTTTTTTGTTTGTTTGTGTGGATTCTTTAGCTTTTTCCACATATAAGATCATGTCAGGAATTCCCTGGCAGTCTAGTGGTTAGGACTCCATGCTTTCACTGCCAAAAGCTCAAGTTCAATCCCTAGTTGCGGAACTAAGATCTCACAAGTCATGTGGTACAGCCAAAAAAGAAAAGAAAAAAATCACGTCATCTGCAAACAGAGATAGTTTCACTTCTTCCTTCCCAATTTATATGCATTTTATTTCTTTTTCTTGACTAATTGCTCTGGCTAGAACTCTAGTACTATGATGAACAGAAGGGATGAAAGTGGACATCCTTATCTTGTTCCTGATCTTAAGGAAAAAGCTCAAGTTTTTCACCACTGAGTATGTTGTCAGCTGTTGGTTTTTCATATATAGACTTTATATTGAGGAAGCTCCCTTCTATTTCTAGTTTGAGTAATTTTATCATGAAAGGGTGCTAGATTTGGTCAAATGTCTTTTCTGCATCCATTGAGAGGGTCATGTGGTCTTTTTTCTCTTCTTTCTATTAATGTGGTATATTATATTGATTGATTTTTGTATACTGAACTATCCTTGCATTCCTGGGGTAGTCCCAGGAATATAAACAATGCCAATCTTCCTATTAATTTTTAAAAATATGGCTATTTTAAATAAAATGTTATATAGTATTTTTAAATTAATAAGTAACTATTTAAAATTTTTCTTTTATTTTTATATGATAAATATTGACAGGTATGACTCATTTAATCAAAAACTCTTTGGAAGCCTCAATTTTAAGAGTGCAAAGGGGTCCTGAGGTAATTTGAGAACCACTGCCCCAAAGGTATGCTATTACTAATTTAAAAACTTACATGAATAATAAATATATAGAACATAAAATACCTGGAAAAGAGAGCTACAAGGTGCTGCTTCAGCCAGTCTCCTGGACTTGGTGAAGGCAGAGAAGGAATGACCTGTGGGAATGTATTAACCTGTGTTTGTAAAGGCTACCCTCCTAGTTTTAAAATTACCTGATGCTGTTGCCATATCTAATTTTGAATTTATACACGTTGGGTCCTGCATGAAGAAATCTCGTCTCTGGAAATGGGTAGGTGAAAGGTTTTAAACTCATGGCTTCCAAACAGTAACCTAAATAAAATAGAAGTATTAAAGAATTACTAAGAGAGGAGGGAGGGGGGATCAGGATGGGGAATACATGTAAATCCATGGCTGATTCATGTCAATGTATGACAAAAACCACTACAATATTGTAAAGTAATTAGCCTCCAACTAGTAAAAATAAATGGGAAAAAATAAAGAATTACTAAAAAGCTAAATACGGTTCCTTATGTATAGGGAATAAAGCCTGCCCAATCTGTAGCATCTCTTCATCAGTATAATGTCCAGTTCTCAGTATCACTGCCTATGTCCCAGGCTCAGTTTTAATATTAATTACCTGGACCATTTCCCCACCTGCATGGGCAGGATACATGGTATTCTGAGATAATCTTTATACTTGAAGTCAGGAGACCTAAGTGAAACTTTTGCTGTTTACCTTATGACCTTGTACAAATTATTTCTCTTCCATGGGAGTAATGATACTAACATCTGATGATAACAGGGTTTTTGTTAGGATTAAATCTATCTCCCAAATATCTCTTGAATCTGTTCTCATCCCTTGCCCCCATTTTCTCTGGAACCTAGGCCAGCGTGAAGAGGGCTCAAATCAAACAATGAAACAGTTCAAAAGATGCACCAATAAGAGGACATTGGGAACACCTCTGCTGTTAATTTTCTATGACGTTTAGGAATTAGCACACCTTCCTGCTACAGCCAATGCAGTAAATTAAGGATGTATACTAATGTTTTAAGGTCTTGCCAAGGAATGCCTTATCTTCCACACCTCTCAACTATTCTTCTTCACCACTTATGAGAGTACCCTGTGCCACAAGAATGCACCCTATTCTCCTAACACTTGTGAGTTTTACTTTTCCTATTCCAGAATCTCTACTCACTTAAGGGCCTCTCTGTGGGAAACTCAGAAGAAGAAATGGAAAACGAAGTATGGCATGCCTCTTCTACTCCAAGAGAGCACTTGGTATGCACTCAGAGGACTTTTCTATGCCTCTTTTAATTTGTAAAGTAGAGATAATAAGCCTTGTACTTTCTGTCTCTTCATATGGAAGTTTAAATAATAAATAATGAGAGTAAAACGTCCAGAGTTTCTAGGATCACATCTACCTATATACAATGCAAGGTATTGATTTCAGAGGCAGCTGAGCTAAGGTAGACAGAACAAGTACAAAGAAAGAATAATTTATGTTTTAATCTCAGTTCCATTATCCCTACATAGTTTCTCTGGACTTTGGTTTTATTATTTATACAATAATAACAACTTATGTATGTAACAACTAACAACAATTTTTGTCATACCCTATCCTAAGTACCTTATATATAGATCTTACTTAATTCTCACAAAAAGCCTATGAAGTAAGTAGTCTAAATTTGATAGATGAGGAAATTGAAGCACTGAGAGATGAAGTAAGTTTTCTATGGCTATGGATTTTGGAATTGGGATTCAAACTGAGGCAGTGTTAATTGAGATTTGGTGGTCTTAACCACTTTTCCACCCTGCTTCCTGGGGTTATAGAAAGCAAAGCAAAAAAAAACAACAACAAGATAATGACTATAAAATCATTTTGCAAGTACTAACATATTATATACACATAAAGAACTACTTTCATTATTCTTTCCTCCATATTACCCTGATTCCACACCTACTCAGCAGAGAGGGCTCTAATATGTACAGTTGGAAGATCTATGTGCCCAAAGAATGGCATTTCCCACAATTTCCAAAGTTCAAGTCTGGGGCTGCCAGTAAAGAGATATCCCAGTGTCTGATCTTGGCTGCTTGGGATTAGAATGATAGGAGGCTGGAGCCAAAACCTGAGACTATTTAGACTAGAATTGCACTCAAAAGTGAAAAGAAATAGTTGGTGCCAACTGCAAAGTTACCAGAGGGGAAATACTGTTCACATTCTGAGAAAAACTTGCACATTCTCCATGCCCTAGGCATGGCAAGAACCCATGCTAGATTTGATAGTGTTTTTGGTGCTAGATGACATTACCAAGTAGGCAGGGACCACCTGATGAGGTTGCTGTCACAAAAACTGAGCCCTTAATTATTCAGAGGGTTCTTCTAAAATGCAGTCACCTCTCTCCACAGACTGAGGACTGGGGCCATCAGAACAAAGGAAATGAAGAACATTTGCTGGAAATGACAATTCAGAGAGGAAACTTCATGTGCTGTGTTACAGCTGGCTGGCTGAAAGAAGTAAAAACAATCCTCTTCTAGCTGGGGCCTGTTCCTGTTAATTGCTGCCTGCCTGCTTCAGAAACAAACACCACACACTAATTACTCTATTTGAAAATAAGGATTAGACAGCATAATCCCAAACAATCATATAGCAACAGTGGTTCAAAGATTCACAAGGTTATTTTCCAACATGAGTACTGCAGTCATGCTGACACTATGTCCCAGGAACATATCATTAAGTTGATGAGATCTTACAGATGAAAGGTCAGACTCTCAGCCAATTTTAGGTGATCATAAAACATGATGCCTTTAAAACAAAAGAAGAGAAGTTATAGGCAATATGGGATAGTGGGAAAGACACAGGATTTGTAATTGGAGGACCAAGGTTTGAGTCCTAGCTCTGCCTCTTATCAGTTATTCAACCTTAATCAAGTCACTTAGCTTTTTCATTTCTCAATTTCTACATCTCTAAAAGAGGAATACACTTATCCCAGGAATTTCTATGAGGATTAAATGAAATAATGCGGTAAAAAGCACTTTATAAACGCTGGGTAATTATATTAACATTAGCTCTTTTGATAGATTTGAAGAATTCCTCTCTTAATGCTTTACTAGAAAAGCAAACTCAAGAGAAGTGTTTAGCTTTAATATCAGTACAAAATCTGATGAATCTCAATTAAGACTCTTTCCTTGAAAATCCCCAATAGATTTAAATGACACATAGGCATTGATGTTAGAAAGGGAAAGAATTTTTAAGGTTTTAGTAATTTGTCTCACATAAAGAAACATTTGGGTCAATGCACAGAACTTGAATCAGTGCTGAATACAATATGAAGATAATGATATGATAAAGATTATACAGAAGTACTGGCACTAAATATATCTGGTGATACTTGATGGGAAAACCCTCCACAGTGTTAATAAAACAGCTTTCATAAGCATTCATTAAAAATACATTTACTGAGCAGGTCTAACATAACAGGCTCTGTGACCACTAATGAGTTTGGGCCAAAAGAAAAAAAAAAGGGAAATCCCACTCATGCTATGAATCCAACATCCAAGTTTTAGAACTGAGGCTGAAGACAGAAGCTTGGCTTCTCCTTCTACCTTCAGAAGTCCTTGGCTAGTTTCAAAAGTCTGCCTGCCTTTGCTGAAATAGATCCAAACTCACTGAAAACCTATATTTCCAATGAGATTCATGCTTGCCTATAGCTGAAGTGCCCTTCATTTTGGAGGGGACAAAAAGGAAGTGAATTCATCAAAGAAGGAAATGACTCCTATAGGTCACATAACTCAGTATGGAACCAGAATTAGCCCCCAAGATTGTTGAATCCTTTGGCTGACACATTTTCCATAACACATCACCTGATCATTTTATTAAACTATAACCCTGGTCAATCACATAAGTCTGGGTGGCAAACCCAATTTGGGTACAAAGACATAAAACCAAAATGCAGCAATTCCGGATTAAAGCTTTTTAGGATTATATCTTGGGATATAAAGTGTTTCTTTCACATTTGTCTTTGAGCTCTATTTTCAAAAGGAACTATTCTCAGTCTCCTCACCTTGCAGGGTGACTAGGATGATTAATGCATGTATAATTGCTTATTGCAGTGCTCTATGCATAGGTTATTCAATAAAGAATAGCCGTTTTAAAAGCAAAACAAATCCAAGTGTTAAGATATAGGACAAGAAGAGCTGATCTAAGACTACCCAAGATACTTCTATGCCTACTGATGTCATCCTTTCCCATTAGACTTCTGCCTACTCTTTCTGGTAAGACACAACCTTTAAAACACCACTGGCATTTATTCAGAAATATATTTGCAACTGGAACTGTGTCAGATTTTGTTTTGTTTTGTTAGGGAGGGGAGAAGTAACTAAATCTTCTAACAGAGGGATAGGAAAGTGTCCTGAAATGAAATCAAAAGGCCTTAGTGAACAACTCAATAGGGCAGAAAGGAGATTCAGTCAACTTCTTAAGTTACTCTTTACACCTAAATGGCTCTTCCACTTCCATTTTAACCACCCTAAAAGCTAATGGAAGAATTATCTTTGGTCAGTAAGTCCAGGACTGTGCTCCTTACTTGGAAAAAGCAATAGAATGGGATCTCATCCTAGCACCCTGCCCATTGGTTGTGGCTTGTTATATGAAGATCCGTGGAGAAGAAAATGGCAACCCACTCCAGTATTCTTGCCTCAAGAATCCGATGAACAGAGGAGCCTAGCAGGCTACAGTCCAAGGGGTTGCAAGAGTCGTACACGACTTAGCGACTAAACCACCACATGAAGATCAACCTATTAGCATTCACATCACACTGAATTCACTGCAGAACTCTAAAAATCCTAATCCCAGGAATCCTAAAAGCATTTGGATGTAAAATTGCAGGCAATGAGGGATATTTTATTCTTTGGTTACACCACTGGGTGAATTGCCCTGAAGCAGTACCTGCAAAGATTTTTAAATGATAAAAAAGATCAGTATTTTCAGAAGGGCAAATGGTGGAGAAAATATCCTTAGCTAAAAAGAAAGTAGCATCTTTTGCAGTTTTGAGCTATAAACTTTGAGTCCTTGATGTACATATCTCAAGGGTTTTAGTGACAGAAAGACGAAAGTATGAAAAGAAAGCTTCTAAAATATACAGCTTTGTTCTTGGCATGAAAAAATGGTAGATTCTGAAGAAACGAAGTTAATAAAAAAAACTATATTACTTTTTATACAAAGAAAGTAAATTTTACACAGGAAATTTGAAATATTTTATGGCTTTTAATTCTGGTGAGATACTGGGAAGATAAAAATTATATTCACTAGGTTTACAAAAAGATAAACCTGACATGAGGAGATCATCTAATTTGACCAAGGTCATACATCAAGAGCAAGACTAAAACACAGATGTATTGCTAAAGCAAGGTAGTCCCACTGAATTAAGGGTTTCAAGAATACAGGTACCTTATGAATTATCCTAGACTCAATATTAGCTTTAATTCTTTATATCTTTATAATTTACCACCTAAGTATAACTCTGAAATAACAGAATCAGGTATAACTGCTAAGAAACATAAAAGTTAGCACTTTGAAAGATCATCAGACCATAGGGATCTGATGAATAAAATCTTACATTTATAAAAGCACTTTCAGTTTATACAATGCTTTTCCCACCTATCCCTATCTCACAAGATTCAAAAACATCTATTGAAGTAGGCAGCAGATTCAGCTAACTTATACTTCACGCTAAATGCTCTCCTAATTTTTATCTGATTTGATCCTCTCAATCTTGTATTCATTCAACATTTATTCATTCAGTTCACAATTATCTGCATACCAACTATGTTCCAGAAACTTAAGTGCTGGAGATAAAGTGGGGAATAATAAGAACTCAGTCACTGCTTGCAAAGAGCTTACAAATAATTTTAAGGATGATGACTGCTATAAAAAAAGGACAAGGTGACATAGGAATATGACAGAGAATCCTAACCTAGAATAGAAGTCAGAGAATTCTATGTAAGTGACTCATATTTGAAGGATGAGTATGAGTTGGGGAAGACACAAATGGCGAATGGGTGAGGTATCTGATGTAGGTACAAGAAAAGCAGATACAACAGTCCTCAGTTGAGAGAGACTACTGTCATTTCAAGAGGGAGAAGTATAGTACTTCTGAACACAGTTGGCAAGAAGTGCGACAGACTAAGACTACAAAGATAAACAGTGAGTCATCACACATTTGAGAGCCTACTATGTATCAGGCATTTCTTTCAGCAATGATAGAGCGGGTAATAAGAAAGACATGATTCTTTGTCTTTAACAGCTTAGATTTCAGGAAGTTTGGAGAGCAATAATAAACATATAAATAAATGTAATTTGAAGTACTGTAAGTATTATGAAGAAAATAAAACAGGGTTCTGTAGTACAGAGTGACTGGGAGACTACATTAGTATGGCCAGTGAAGGTCTTTCAGAAGAGATCAAACTGAGTTATGGCCTTAATGGAAAGTGAAACAAACAAAGTCAAGGGGGAAAGCATTCCAAGCAGGAAAAAACAAGCACAGATGCCCTGTGATGATTGGTAGTTAAATGACAGAAAGGTCAGTGTGACTGGAGCACAGAGACTGAAGACTTGAGTAGAAAGAAATGAAATCAGAGAGCTAGGCAAGAGCTAGATCATATAAAGGCTCCCAGCCATTGTAGAGTTTCGATTTTATGCTAGTGAAAGTTGCTCAACCGTGTCCGACTCTGCAACACCATGGACTATACAGTCCATGGAATTCTCCAGGCCAGAATACTAGAGTAGGTAGTCTTTCCCTTCCCCAGTGGATCTTCCCAAGCCAGGGATCGAACCCAGGTCTCCTGAAAAGAAGTATAATTACTTGATTTATGCTTTAGAAACAGTACTCTGGCTGCCAAGAGAAAGATGAACTGAAGAGTTGTGGTAGTCCAGCAGAAAGATGCTTCAGATTTGGACTTTGAGGTCTCAGTAGTCAATAACTACTTAGATTTGGGGTATATTTTAGACTGATGGACTAGATGCAGGAATCAAGAATGGCTCTTGATTTTGGCCTATGCTATTTGGAGAATTCTGAAGAAAAAGATTTGCCATTCTAGGGAATTCTCTGGCAGTCCAGCAGTTAGGACTCCAGGCTTTCACTGCCAAGGGCCCAAGTTCAATCTCTGGCGGGGGAACTAAGATTCCACAAGCTGCTTGGTGCCACCAAAAAAGGAAAAAAAAAAAAAAGATTTGCCATTCTCTTTCTGTTCTGGGTAAGCATGAGAGGCCTGTTAGATATCCCAGGGTATGTGTCAAGGAGGTGGTCTCTTGGTATGTAAGGAGTAGAAATCAGGATAGAAATATAAACTTGAGTTATCAGTGTTTAGATGGTATTTGAAGATGGTATTGGAAGCTATTGGAATAGTAAGATCATCCAGGGAGAAAATACAGATAGAGAAGGAAAGAGGGCTTTCCTCATAGGCCAGGCTATGAACTGCGAAGTCTATCCAAAGAGCAATCAGAAGGCACTGAAGGGCATAATAAAGAGATGACATGATCACATAGCTGTGGGTTTAAAAAAAAAAAAACAAAGAAACCAAAAAATCAAAACAATCCCTCTGATTGTAATGTAGGAAATAACCCAGAACCAGAACAGATGAAAGAGGCTCAGTTAGGAGACTCCTGTGGTTCCTGGCAGAAGCTGATAATAGCCTGGTTTATACTGATGAGTGGAGATGAAGAGAAGTAGTCTGGTTTAGAAGACGTCTAGTCATGATTTGGTGACTTGACAGGGTAAGGAAGAAGTCCAGACAAGGATGATTGTGAGCTGCTTGAACAAACAATTGAAAAATAAAGACACCTCTTTCCCCACCAAAAAAGGAGCCTTAGAAAGTTAAGTTTTGAGGAGAAGATAACTGAGTCCATTTTTTTATATGCTCAATCTTAAGGTGCCCACAAGATATCTAGACATTCTAGGTAGGTTGTTGGATATTTTGGTAGGTTTACTATCTGCAGATTAAGGAATTAAAGTTCAGAAAAGTCAAGGACGTAGTAGGGCCCAGTATACCTCTCCCAGATGCCAAGATTCAAGGATCCAAGTAGCTGAACAGAGAGATCTCACTGAGAGCTATGACTCAAACATTGATACTTACTTCCTACATTCAGTCAGGCATCTGAAAACAAGAAATTCATTCAAATTATTAAGACATGATGTGACAAGACATATTTCGATGAAAGAAGTCATGTTTTCATGCCAACTCCTAAGTTAGAGGATGGTTATGAACCAGAATGATGGCTTTTGTGTGCAGCTTTGTGGGGTTTTTTTGTTTTTTTTTAAGAGGCTGTGGTAAGGGGAGGCTCAGAAGACTGGATCTGTGCCAGAGGCAGCACTTTGTACTGGGTTGGTGTGGCAGCAAGAACTGTCCCTGGGGTTTCCTTCACCTCTGCCCTGCTCACTCGCCCGTGGAAGGGGATCTGGACATAGTTCGGCACCTGCCTGGCTTCCATCCCTGCTCACCTGGTTACCCCAACCTGAGAGCTCCAGGCCGCCGCCCTAACCACGAGGCCCTGCGCTGGGCGTCCAAAGGGGCCCGGGTCTTCTAAGGCTGCCTCAGAAGGCGGCTGCGGAGTGGGGCCTGGGCCCGAAATCTCCTTCAGAGAAAGGCGCCGACCTCACTAGAGAAACAGGCCGCTGCCAGTTGTTACCTCAGACCCAAGAACCTCCCAGGCGCGGCCTGGCTCTTTCTTATAGGGGTTCTTCGCGCCTCATCAAATTGGCCTCGGCCAGGGTACCCACTAAAATCTGTTCTTTAAAAAGAGCGGAACTTTGGCAAAAAAAAAGAGAATAACTTTCAAAAGGCGGGGGCAGAGTAGTTTCCCCAATTCCAAGACTAAATAACTCAAAGCTCACACACTGAGTAACCATTTCGAAACTCTCTTATGAAGCCCCCACTGTTCCTTCCTCAGCCTTTACAATGGGGAATAAATACTTTTATTAATCAAAAAAAATTAATAAATAAAAGAGTGGGCGCCGACCTCGCACGAAGCCGGGCTTGCTGACCTGATCGCCCTCGCGTCTGCGCCTCAACTCTTGCCGCGGGCAGACCAGGCCTTCAGCTCACGCGCAACTGCGCACCCCGGTCGCCACGTAGGCCGCGCGCCGAGGCCTGGGCGCGGTCTGCGCGTGCGCGCCGCTGAGACTCGGCCCAGGGGTCGCGCGAGACCGAGACCCGGGACGGCGCCCCGCCTCACGCGCCCCACCCGCGGGAGCGCAGAATCCCAGTGTCTGAGCTCCTCGGCCGGTTGGTCTTTCTGTGCCTGGCGTGGGTGGGTCGGGTACTGTGGACCGCGCAGCCCCTACTGTGTGTCGAGCATCGTGCTGGCGCTTTCCTTTAACCCTCACCCTTGTACCGTACAGCAGTTATTAATATCCCAGCTCTAAAGAGGCCAGGAAACAGGAGCGACTTGTGGACTCGCAAGGACTCGAACACTCAGATGAGTTTTTGTGACTCCAAAGCCCAGCACCTGCCCATCCACTTCCTGCTGATCAAATTCTGACTGCGTTGTGAATTATTAAACCCCTCAGTCCCACATCCAGTGGGCGGACTGGGTATCCTGAGTTCCTGATAATGGACCTGCCTACTTGGGAGATACCCCTCGGCCACAACTCTTGTCCCTGTAGCCCTGCATTCTCCGGCCTCCATTTTTGCTGATCATGCCATCCCCTCTGCATGGAATACCTGCCCCCACCCGTAAGGCCACCCCCATTTTCAAGCCTACTCCATATGCTGACGGCTGAGTCGTGTGTATTTTTCATACTCGGGACTACTGAGCATCTACTGCCAGCTAGTACTCCACAAGGGCCTTGGAAAGCAAGGCAGGAAAAGAGAGGAAAGAAGTGAGAGTGGGAGGGAGAGAGGAAACTAGATCCGAGGAGGATGCCTATCCCATCCAAAGAGGGCATCTGCCAGCCAGTCACCTACTGAAAGAAGGGAAGTGTGGGCTGGTAATGTCCAATCTGATTTTCTTGAGAAATCTCCCAGAGTGTTGGCGGGGCTTTCCTAGTGCTCCAGTGGTTAAGAGTCCATCTTACAATGCAGGGATAATGGTTGGGTCCCTTGTCCAGGAAGATCCCACATGCTTTGGAGCTGCTAAGCCTGTATACCGCATCTACTGAGCCTGTACTCTGAAGCCCAGGAGCCAGGTACTAAGGCTGCGTGCCCTAGAGCCTGTGCTCTGCGTCAAGAGAAGCCCCCACAGTGAGAAGCCAGTGCACTGCAGCTAGAGAGTAGCCCCTGCTCTCTACGACTAGAGAAAGCCTGTGCAGAGCAATGAAAGACCCAGCGCAGCCAAAAATAAATAAAATTATTTTAAAATAAAAATGTTGGCAACAGTTGAAAAACTTGAATACACTGTGTGAACTGAAACAAACACAGCTGTAGGCAGACCTAGCTCTTGAGCCACCTATATGTAGCTCTGACCTTGACTGACAGTAAAAGTTGACCAAGGGGATACGGCTTGAGTCCCAGCGCAGGGCACCTTCAGGCTACTATTGGGTGCACATCCATTCCACTCTCCATGCCTGGGAACCAAGAGAAAAAAACCTTTTTGGGTGGAGGTGGGGTCAACGCAGGGAAAAGGAATCAGTCTTCTGAGAGCCTGAAGAAAACTGTTGTGTACCTGTGCTGATTACTTGCTATCTATTTACCTGGACATTGTACCTAAGATTGTGGTAAGGAAGGTCATGAGTCTTACATGACCACCTGTGTAATGTGTGTGAAGATTTCCTGTGGAGGAGATCCCCTGGCCAGATGTAAAGGACAGAGGAAGTAACCACTGTTTGGACATAAATAGCCCTCAGTTTCAACCAACTTGGAGGGAAATAGGCAGAAACCCCTGGGGCATTATTACAACCCCAAATGCCCAAACACCCCACTACCAGTCATCTACAACCATGGAGTGTCAAGGGAAACAAAAGGAACACACAAACAGTACGAAGGGATGAGACTGAACCAAAGTGCCCCCTGGCAGACACACATATACACTCTGCTGTTGAGGCATGGAAGCAACACTTGGTGGGTCCAAGGTGACTTCTCAGCCCATGTGGCCCACTGGCATTTTCTCCCTGCCTGAGGAGAGTGCCAGTTCCATGTTGTGCTCTATTCTTTGTAATGAGGCCAGGGTTGTTTCCACTGGCTAGGGCTGAGGGCCCAGAGTGGCATGCAACTTGTTGTTCTGCCTGACTGTTTGCAACCCTATGGACTGCAGCATGCCAGGTTTCCCTGTCCTTCACCGTCTCCCAGAGCTTGTTCAAACACATGTCCATGGAGTTGATCATGCCATCCAACCATCTCATCCTCTGTCGTCCCCTTCTCCTGCCTTCAATCTTTCCCAGCATCAGGGTCTTTTCTAATGAGTCGGCTCTTCGCATCAGGTGGCCAAAGTATTGAAGCTTCAGCATGAGTCTTTCAATGAATATTCAGGACTAATTTCCTTTAGGATTGACTGGTTTGATCTCCTTGTGGTCCAAGGGGCTCTAAAGAGTCTTCTCCAACACCACAGTTCAAAAATATCAATTCTTCAGCGTTCAGCTTTCTTTATGGTCCAACTCTCACATCCATACATGACTACTTGAATAACCCTGGCTTTGACTATACAGACCTTTTTTGGCAAAGTAATGTCTCTGCTTTTTAATATGCTGTCTAGGTTTGTCATAGCTTTTCTTCCAAGGAGCAAGCCTCTTGATTTCATGGCTGTAGTCACATCTGCAGTGATTTTGGAGCCCAAGAAAATAAAGTCTGTCACTGTTTCCATGGTTTCTCCATCTATTTGCCATGAAGTGATGGGACTGGATGCCATGATCTTAATTTTCTGAAGGTTGAGTTTTAAGCCAGCTTTTTCACTCTCCTCTTTCACCTTCATCAAGAGGCTCTTTGCTTTCTGCCATAAGGGTAGTGTCATCTGCATATCTGAGGTTATTGATATTTCTCCTGGCAATCTTGATTCCAGCTTATACTTCATCCAGCCCAGCATTTTGCATGATGTACTCTGCTCAGAAGTTAAATAGGCAGAGTGACAATATAGTTCCTTTCCCAATTTGGAACCAGTCCATTGTTCCATGTCTGGTTCTAACTGTTGCTTCTTGACCTGCATACAGGTTTCTCAGGAGGCAGGTAAGGTGGTCTGGTATTCCCATCTCTTTCAGGATTTTCTATAGTTTGTTGTGATCCACACAGTCAAAGGCTTTAGTTTAGTCAATGAAGAAGAAGTAGATGTTTTTCTGGAATTCTCTTGCTTTTTCCATGATCCAATGGATGTTGGCAATTTGATCTCTGGTTCCTCTGTCTTTTCTAAATCCAGATTGGACATCTGGGAGTTCTTGGTTCACGTACTATTGAAGCCTAGCATGGAGAATTTTGGGCATTACTTTGCTAGTGTGTGAAATGAGCACAATTGTGTGGTAGTTTGAACATTCTCTGGCATTGCCTTTCTTTGGGATTGGAATGAAAACTGACCTTTTCCAGTCCTGGGACCACTGCTGAGTTTTCCAAATTTGTTGACTTATTGAGTGCAGCACTTTCACAGCATCATTTTTAAGGATTTTATATAGTTCAACTGGAATTCCTCCACTAGCTTTGTTCATAGTAATGCTTCCTAAGTCCCACTTGATTTCACACTCTAGGATGTCTGGCTCTAGGTGAGTGATCACACCATCGTGGTTATCTGGATCATTAAGATCTTTTTTGTACAGTTCTTCTGTGTATTCTTGCCACCTCTTCTTAATATCTTCTGCTTCTGTTAGGTCCATACCATTTGTGTCCTTTATTGTGCCCATCTTGGCATGAAATATTCCCTTGTTATCTCTGATTTTCTTGGAGAGATCTCTAGTCTTTCCATTCCATTGTTTTCCTCTAATTCCTTGCATTGATCCCTTAGGAAGTCTTCCTTATCTCTCCTTGTTATTCTTTGGAACTCTGCATTCAGAAGGATATATCTTTCTTTTTCTCCTTTGCAGGCATACAGCTACCGGGAGGAATTCTTACCTGAGACAATAGGAGACCCTTTCGTGGGAGCCAACACCTGAGCAGGAATGCTAAGTGCCAAAATTCTAGGAGTGGAATTAGAGCAAGTGACATTACTGGAGGAGGTGGAGGAGGCTAACATGAGTATTTAACTTAGAGTGGATTTAGGAGTTTGGAGCCAGTGAGATAAAGAGCTAATAAATATTTGCTCAATCAACAGACAGTTATTGAGTAACTTCTATACAAGCACTGTTCTGGGCCCTTAGGGATACCTTGGTGAACGAGCCAAAGTCAGCTGTCATTATGGGGATTATGCTGAGGTCAAACTAGATGTGAGGGTTATAGTGTGCTTTGGTGAGTCACCAGGAGGGTTGTATGGGCTGATGACCCTGCTTAAGGAGCTGGAAGTGGAAGAGATACTGACTGCAGAGATGAGACAGTGGGAGAGGCACCCCTTCTGGGCCTGAGGACTGCCTTGTCCCCTGGGATTCTTTTTTCTTCAGTTCAATTCAGTCGCTCAATCGTGTCCAACTCTCTGCAACCCCATGGACTGCATCATGCCAAGCTTCCCTGTCCATCACCAACTCCCGGCGCTTGCTCAAACTCATGTCCATCGAGTCGGTGATGCCATTCAACCAGCTCATCCTCTGTTGTCCTCTTCTCCTCCTGCCTTCAATCTTTCCCAGCAGCAGGGTCTTTTCCAGTGAGTCAGCTTTTTGTGTCAGGTGGCCAAAGTATTGGAGTTTCAGCTTCAGCATCAGTCCTTCCAATGAATATTCAGGACTAATTTCCTTTAGGATTGACTGGTTTGATCTCCTTGAAGTCCAAGGAACTCTCAAGAGTCTTCCCCAACACCACAGTTCTAAAGCATCAATTCTTCCGTGCTCGGCTTTCTTTATAGTCCAACTCTCACAGCCATACATGACTCCTGGAAAAACCAACTTTTAAAAATGTATATATAATACAATTCACTGTTTCTGATGCATGTGTATGATTTTTAACATATGCTTAGATTCAAGAATAGATCAGGATAGAGAACAGTTTCATCACACTAAAAAATTCCCTCAAGCTGCAGTCAGACCCTCCTCCCACCCTCAACCACTGGCAACCTGTCCTTCATTCCTAAAGTTTTGCCTTTCCCAGAGGTCCATATAAATGAAGTCACATTGTGTGTAACCAGGAATTAGGTTCTTTCTCTTAGTGAAATGCATTTAGATTTATCCATGTTTGTTTTTCTTTTTTTTTTTCCTGGACATTCTGTGAGCAGAGTCCTAACCACTGGACCATCAGGGAATTCCCTAAATTTATCCATGTTGTTGCATGTATCAATATTTAATTCCCCCCTGCCCCCCAAATAGTTAACTCCACTTTATTGATGAGTGCTGTGCTAAGTCGCTTCAGTCATGTCCAACTCTTTTTGGTGCTGTGGACAGTAGCCTGCCAGGCTCTTCTGCCCAGGGGATTCTCCAGGCAAGAATACTGGAATGGATTGCCATTTGCTACTCCAGGGGATCTTCCCAACCCAGGGATTGAACCTGTTTCACTTTCATTTCCTTCATTGACAGGCAGGTTCTTTACCTCTAGCGCCACCTGGGAAGCATTGTTGAGTAGTATTCTGTTGCATGGCTATACCTCTGTTTGCTTATTGATAAATATTTGGATTGTTTTTCAATTTGGGGCTATTTTGAATGGTTTCTATAAGCATTCACGTACCGGTTGTTCTGTGAATTTAAGCCTTCGTATTGTTTTTCCTATTTTTTGGCTGGACTGCATGGCATGCAGGATCTTAATTCCCAGAGCAGGGATCTGTGCCCTGGGCAGTGGAAGAGCAGAGTCTTAACCACTAGACCACCAGGGAAGTTCCAAGTCTTCATATGTATTAAGTAAATACCTCAAAGCAGGATTGCTGGGCTATGAAATCAACCCTGAATATTCATTGGAGGGATGATGCTGCAGCTGAAGTTCCAGTACTTTGGCCACCTGATGAGAAAGACCAACTCATTGGAAAAGACCCTGATGCTGGAAAAGATTGAAGGCAAAAGGAGAAGAGGGTGGCAGAGGATGAGATGGTTAGGTGGCATCATCAAATCAATGGAAATGAGTTTGAGCAAACTCCTGGAGATAGTGAAGGACAGGGAGGCCTGGCGTATTGCCTTCCGTGGGGTCTCAAAGAATCAGACACTACTTAGCAACTGAACAACAACGACTACGACAACATGGTAAGTATATTTTTAATTTTATAAGGAATTACCAAACTGTTTTCCGGAGTGGCTGTGTCATTTTGCATTCCCATCAGCAGAATATGAGAGTTTCAGTTGCTCAGCATCCTAGTCAGCATTTGATATTTTCAGTTAAAATATTTTTTACCATTCTAATAGATGTTGATGGTATCCAGTTGTAGATCTAATTTGCATTTCCCTAATGACTAATGATACTGAGCATCTTTTCATGTGCCTTTAGGATTCTGGGTAATTACTAAACCTGTACCCTAACTCAGAGACCAACTTAACAGTGCTAAAGAAGACACATGCAGATTCACACTTGGCCTGCCAAACTGGAACATTTTAACAGCAACGCTTAGCAGATGACAACTGGATTCAAAGCACTTATGCCAGATCTGTCAAGCCAGCAAGCAGGTGGCAAGAAATTCCTGGCTGCTAAGCTATGTCTCCTCTCTTCCAGGTTTTCTGTGGAGAAGAACATTCTTTGCCTTTGCCTTTGGCATATACTTACTGTCAGACTCTTCATCACTTCTGCCATTGCTTTTTTCCTAGACCTCTTATTAAACATTCTCTTCCCCTCTTTCTCTCCTTCACTAAATATATAAATATTTATTGAAAGCCCATATCATGTCAGGCACTGCACTGGGCCCCAGAGTCCTAAAGTTGAAGATCTCGCCTCACAAAAAACTCACATTTCTAACAGGGAGATTAACATGAAGCAGATTTTAACATACAAAGTTGTAAGAGCTCTGATGCACCTATGTTCCAGGCTTGGGGACTTAGAGGATGATGCTTAACCAGCCAGGAGTTAGGAGGGTTTTCTGGAGGAGGAGATACCTGAAATGAGTCCTGGAGAATGAGTAAATATTTACCTCAGAGCCATAGAGAGGACATTTTGGGAAGAAGAGACAGTGTGAGCAAAGGCCTGGCAATAAGAAATAGCATGCTGCGTGTACCTATATGTGAGAAGCTCAGTTTCATTCAAATATATGAGTGGAGGTATGGAGTGGCAGGAGGTTGGGTCCGTGAAGGAGGGAAGGGAGAGATCACGAAGAAGCTTGTGCTCAGGCACTAAAATTTATCCCCAAAGGAACAAAATGCCTTTAAAAGCTAGATTTGGGGACGAGGAGCTGGGGACATGGGCACAGGTGCCGTGGCCTCAGGCTCTTCTCTAGCAGCTTCGAGGGCGTCTCGGGAGCTGCAGCATACACAGCAGTCTTTAAATTCCCAGTTCCATTTCTGATCGACTCAAGAGAGTAAAACTAAGGCGCCCACCCCTCCGCAACATCGACCTCTGGTCGGAGGGCAGGGAGAGCAGAAGGCTGCCTGCCGTCCAGTCACCACGAAGCTCGGTCCTCAGACCAGGGCTGATGAGGACGCTGGGCCTAGCGAGGATCTGGCTCTGCCGGTGGCCTCACAGGGACATGGAGGCAGGACACGTGTTTTTAATGGAGTCAAACCCACGTGGTTTGTATATTTTTTCTTTTAATTTTGGGCATTTGTTTTTCTTTCTGAGAATATAACTGGAAACACTACAGAGCCAATAATCATAAAAAGTGTACCTTTAAGCTCTGTATAGTTTTATACAAGTTCACGATGTACTTTTGCTGCCTTCTAATTTATGCTGCAAGATATTACTGCATAGATGTAAATAACTTATGTACTGTAACATCACTTTAGTTATGTGTAAAGAAATAAATTAATGAATTACTTGCCCCTCCCCCCCAAAAAAAAAGCTAGATTTAGTTTTTAGAAGAATGTTTCTGGTGCCTGTTCCTTTTCTGCTGTTGGTTTTATCTCATCCTTCAAGGCCCAACTCAAAGGTCACCTCCTCTGTGACGTACTTTCTAATCCCTTAGCCAGAAAAATCTCCTCCTTCCTGGGCTCTCTGTCCTGCCTTGTACATACTGATCAGTCTGCCTGGTGGGTGGGAACTTTGATTTACTCCACTTTGGGCTCCTTGTAAGGCTTGACTGGAGTCTAGCACATAGATGGTGCTATTAAATGTTTGATGAATGTGAATCAATTTGTGAATGAAGGAAGTTTTCTGGACAGGCCAGTCCAGAGCCTATCAGATTATACCAGAGGTTCTCAAACTTGAACCTGCATTGGATACTTGTGGATTGCTGGACCCAATCCCAAACTTCTTCTTTTTTAACATCTACTTATTTGTTTTTGGCTGTGCTGGTCTTTGTTGCTGGGTGCAGGTTTCTCTAGTTGCAGAGAGCTGGAGCTACTCTGAAGTTGTGGTTTGTGGGCTTCTCAGGTTTCAGTCTTGCTGCATGTGGCCTCAGTTGTTGCTGCATGGCATGTGGGATCTTCCTGGACCAGGGATCGAAACTGTGTGCTCTGCATGGCAAGGCAGGTTCTTGACCACTGGACTACCAAGGAAGCCCCAGCCCCCAATTTCTGATTTATAAGCCTGGGGTGGGAAAAGGCCTGAGCATGTGTATCTTGAACTTGTGTAGTAAATTCTCAGAAGACCGTTGATGCCTGGGGGACCACACTTAGAGAATCTTCAGTGCAGCTGTGATTACAATTCAAGTGTTTCTCACAGCCAAGCCCTGTGCTGGGGCATTGTCAAAGGGCCGTTATTGCTGCAGTTTATCAACCATCTGACAGACTATCTAGCCCTTCAGGGGATTTCCTTGGTATTAACTCTTGTCCCACCTTCTTTGAGCTGCAGCTGGGAGTTCCTGTACCCCTTCTTGGTCTTCTTATCCCAGGGACTCCGTAGGACTTTTCAGAGGAGGCTCTGGTCACATGGATTTCTTAACTAGCTTCCCTCCCACTGAGTGGTTCCATGAGGGAGCCCCAGAAGACAGGATAAATCCTGAGCTTAACCTATGAAGAAACTGGGGATGTAGGAAGGAGGAGTGCCAGGAGCAGGGGAGTTCCCCCAACCTCCTGCAGCTCTCCCTGAGAGGCTCAGAATGGGGTCCTGTCTCCTTTAACAGCTGCTGCTCGCTGGGTCTCTGCAGCTCCGCCTCTCCCTCCCCCAGGGTGGGAAGGAGCCACTTCATCAGCAGCTCCACTTCCTGCAGCACCTAGGGTTCCCTCCTCCCCTGAGTCTCTGTCACCTCTCTGGGCTTCCCAGGCCAATTACCTGCCTGGTGCCGGTCCTCCGCCCTCAGCCTTGGAGGCCAGAGGCCACAGATTGGCCTGGCAGGGTCACAGGGAGATATGACCCTGCTCAGAGAGGCAGCCTTGAGGGTGGGAGCAGGGGGTCTCCTAAGGGTGGAGACTATTATCAGGTTAGCCAGTTGTTGCTTTCTCTTTGCATGTTGGGTGTTCAGTTAGATCGCTGTGAAGCCAGTAACCACTGGATTATGAGCCCTGTAGAGCTCAGGGTAGAGATGGGGTGGGTTACGGCTGCTCAAAGAGGCTTCAGAAAACTTCTGGGCTCAGTTTAGATCTTGGAGGCCATTGTGCATTTGCTAATGAGAGCTGATTCCTGCAGGTGGTGCTCTCATTGGACAGAAGCAGAGAACCCCAAAAGGACGTGAGAGAGACCCTGCAGAGACCTCTTCAGAAGAATGCTCTTTGGAAAGGATTTGTGTTTGGACCTAGCTGGGAGACTGAGCCCCTGGAGGTTCAAGTATGCCAAGAGTTTGTTCTGGACTCTAGGTCCCAGGCCCAGCTCAGAGAGTTCCACTTAAGAGGGGCAGGAGGTGGAGCGCAGCCAGCACTCTGCATTTGTACTGAGCATCCCAAGTGGTTCTTGATTAAAAATAATTTTATCATGAAAATCTTTTAAAAAATTCAAAAAAATTGTACTTCCATCTCTTAGACTCTATCACTACAATTTAATTGTACTTACTTCATCATATATCATCCATCTGTCCATCCATTATTCCATGATTTTTTGAGGCGTTCCAAAGAAGTTGCATACCTCAGCATATTTCCCCCTAAATACTTTATCACACATTATCATTAAATAGAGATCAACACTGAGTTACAAGCTTTTGCTTTAAAAAAAAAAATTGGCTGTGCTGTATCTTCGCTGCTGCCTGGGCTTTCTCTAGTTGCGGTGCGTGGGCTTAGTTGCCCCGTGGCATGTGGGATCTTAGTTTCCTGACCAGGGGTCAGACCTGTATCCTTTGCATTGGAAGGCAGATTCTTAAACCACTGGACCACAAGGGAGGTCCCACAGTTTTTTATTTTTTAGTACAGTTTACGTAAAATTAAATGTCCGAGTCTTTATATATATTTGCTGAGTTCTGACAAATGCATACACCTGTGTATCTCAAAACCCTATCAAGATATGGAATGTTTCCTTATGCCTCTTCCCAATCAATCCCTGCTCCCACTTCTGCCCCTACCCTGGAGGTTACCACCATCCTAATTTTTTTTTCCATTATAAATTCTTTGCTTGTTTTAGAACTTCATATAAAGGAGTGTATTTGCTTGCTCAGTCACTTCAGTCATGTCCGACTCTCTTCGACCCCATGGACCACGGCCCGCCAGGCTCCCCTGTCCTTGGGATTCTCCAGGCAAGAATACTGGAATGGGTTGCCATTTCCTTCTCCAGTGATAAAGTATGAAGTGAGTGAAGTGAAGTCACTCAGTCGTGTCTGATTCTTTGTGACCCCATGGACTGTAGCCTACCAGGCTCCTCCATCCATGGGATTTTCCAGGGAAGAATACTGGAGTGGGTTGCCATTTCCTTCTCCAAAATGAGTGTATAGTGTATACTATTTTGTGTAAAGTTCCTTGCACACAGCACAGCGCTTTTGAGATTTATCCATAATGTTGCCTAAATCCACAGTTCCTTTTAACTGCTGAGTAATACTCTGTCTAGATCAGGCCCCTTTGTGCCACAGGGCACACAAGGGAGGAGGAGGCAGCTCTGCAGCTGGGTTAGGATCCTTCAAGACCTAGTCTACTCCATCCCACAAGGATCCTTTCTCTTGTTTCTTGGCCCTTCTATATGATTTGTTCCCTTTGCCTAGAATTCTCACCCTGCCATATGATTCCCCCATCACTTACCTGAGTCCTTGCATTAATTATCTGTTGCCATATAACAATTTCTCTCAAAATGTAATGGCTTAAAATGATAAACACTAAGGACTTCTCTGTGGCCCAGTGATTAGGACTCTGTGCTTCCACTGCGGAGGGCATGGGTTCCATCCTTGCCTGGTTTCGTGGTGCAGCCAAACAATTTTTTAAATAAAAATAAATAAGTAAATAAATAAAATGATAAATGCTTCTTATCTCACACAGTTTCTATGGGTCAGAAATCTAAGAGGGGCTTAGCTGGATAGTTTTGGCTTGAGGTCTCTCATGAGGTTGGAGTTAGGCTATAGGTGCAGTCACGGTCAGGCGGCTCAGTACTAAAGTGATTGTTTTGTGGAGTAGTTAATGACATAGAAAATGCCTATGATATTCTCAGGAGAAAATTTCAGGATATAAAACTTATGTACAATATGATCCTGTGTGGAGAAAACAATTCATATTTTGAATTGAATTTGAATTTTAGCATATTGAAGAATAATGCTAAAATGTTAAGGGTGGAAATTGCTATGCTCTTAAAATATTTTTGAAAGTTATACAGTCACAAGAAATTACAAAGGCAGTCCAGAAAGGTCCTTACCTGACTTATGTGATGTGCTTAGTCACTTAGTCGTGTCTGACTCTTTTCAACCCCATGGACTGTAGCCCACCAGGCTCCTCTGTCCATGGGGATTCTCCAGGCAAGAATACTGGAGTATTCTTGTGGATTCCTAAAGAAGGAATCCATAACCTTCTCCAGGGGATCCTCCCAACCCCGGAATGGAACCCAGGTCTCCTGCACTGTAGGCAGACTCTTTACTGTCTGAGCCATCAGGGAAACCCTTTATATGACTTAGTACAGTATCAAAATCAGAAAGTCGTCATTGCTATAAAGTGTGTGTATAATTCTACATCTTTTTATCATGTGTAGATTTGTGTATTCACCACATGGAAGATACAGAATTGTTCCATACCCCAAAGATGCCACCCTTTATAGTCACCCCAACCCTTCTATCTACCATCCCTAACTGTTTGCCACCACTAATCTGTTCTCCACCTCTATAATTTTGTCATTTTGAGAATGTTATGTAGTGGAATCTTACAGTAGGTGGCCTTTTGATTTCGTCTTTTTCTCACTCAGCATAATGCGTTTGAGATCCATCCACCTTGGTTCATGCATCTATAATTCATTCCTTTTTATTGCTGAGTACTATTCAATGAATGGTATAGAAAAATTTCCCCCCTTGCTCTCAGATTTCCTAGGGACTATGCAATATTTTAAGGCTTAGGGAAAAGGAAACATACTTGCAAGAGGGGCAGTGTAGAGAGAAGCAATTCATGCATTCAAGGAGATTTTGTGTTGAATTAAATAACAGAATTTTAGACTTGGCGCCCCCTCGGCAGTCACCTGGGCAAGTTTTTTGTGTTGTAGGGATCCTCCTTGCAGTATCCTGGCAGGTTTTTGTGCAGCCTCTGTGTGGATACTCCCAGTAACAGGAAATCGCTACCAGATGAAGCAGCTCATTAAATTGATACAAAATATGCCTTGCTTCCTGGAGCTTGGGCAAGACTGAGAGATCTTCTGTCCTGGGTTATTTTTACCCTGCCTGGAGTCTATTCCCTTTCTCCACTAACTAGATAAACACAAGCCCAAGAGAGTGAGAAAAGCCTGCAAGAGCCTGAGCAAGCTGGGGATGTCCTGGATCCAGGACTGGCCTCTCTAGGGAGATTTCAGCATTCACTGGCTTAGAAATACAAGGGACTAAAGACCTTTCAAAATGGAATAAAATTCTACATGAACACACACAGATATCCACAGTCCCCTATGAATGTTCTCCTTTCTGCATGATAGGAGTGCCCTTCGGAAGGCATGGAACTGTCTCAGAGGAAAGGTCTCAGCTTCTCTTCTGCCTGGAGTCCCCAGTTTCAGGCCAGAGAGCTCTTCGTTTTCCTCCAACCATCCTTGAATGCAGACTCTGATCTGTCCATGGTTCTGATTGTTAATGGTTTCACCTAGGGACAAGGCATGGTTCTTTCATTCATTCTTTTGTGGTGACTTGGGCTTCCCTTGTGGCTCAGCTGGTAAAGAATCCACCCGGAATGCGGGAAACCTGGGTTTGATCCCTGGGTTGGGATGATGCCCTGGAGAAGGGAAAGGCTACCCATTCCAGTGTTCTGGCCTGGAGAATTCCATGGACTGTATAGTCCGGGGGTCGCAAAGAATAGGACACGACTTTCACTTTCACTTTGTGGTAACTTATTGATCATTTACTGTGTACCAGGGACTGTGATGTGCTCCTTATATTCACCGTCTTTTTTTTTTAATATATAATTTTATTTATTTTTGGCTGTGCTGGATCTTCGCTGCTGCACAGGCTTTTCTCTAGTTGTGGCAGGTGGGGGCTACTCTCCAGTTGCGGTGCACAGGCTTCTCATTGCGGTGGCTTCTCCTGTTGCAGAGCACGAGCTGTAGGGCACTCAGACTTCAGCAGTTGCAGCTCGTGGGTTCAGTAGTTGCAGCTCGTGGGCTCTAGAGCACAGGCTCAATAGCTGTGGCGCACAGGCTTAGTTGCTCTGTGGCATATAGGATCTTCCCGGATCAGGGATTCAACCCATGTCTCCTGCATTGGCAGGTGAATTCTTTACCACTGAGCCACCAGAGAAGCCCCCACCCTCTTTCTGTTGAAGTACATCAGACATAACAGGACAGAGCACAAATCAAAAACATACTGTCCAGTGAATTTTCATACGGTGAATACATTCATGTAACCACCACAAAGATCAAGAAACAGAACACTGTCAGTGCCACCCCCCAATCAAGAAGGCCCCCTGTCCCCTTCCAGGTGCTGTCCTCCAACTGTAACCACTGCCCTGACTTTGAAAAACATAGACTAATTTTTTTTCTACTTTTTAACTTTATATAAATGGATCATACAGATTGTCTTTTTTGTCTCTGGCTTCTGTGGCCCAGCCTTATGTTTGTGAAGTTTATTCACACTATTCCAGATGGTTGTATTGATAGTTTGTTCCTTCCTGTTACTGTGTAGCATTATCTAGTGTAAAATATCCCACAACTTATTGGTTATACTCTTGATGGGGCCTTTTGATTGTTTCCAGTTTTCTACCATTATAAATATTGCTGATATAAAAATCTCTTGTTTATGTCTTTTGATAAACATGTGCTTTTCTATTATATATAATGTTTATTACATTTACATGTATATATGAATATGTGTGGGCTTCCCAGGTGGCTCAGTGGTAAAGAGCAGGTAAAGAGGTTAGCAGGTTAGCAGGTAAAGAATCCACCTGCTAACACGGGAGCCACAGGAGACACGCTCAATCCCTCGGTCAGGAAGATCCCCTGGAGGAGGAAATGGCAACTCACTCCAGTATTCTTGCCAGCATAATCCCGTGGACCGAGGAGCCTGGTGGGCTACAGTCCATGGGGTCACAAAGAGTCGGACGTGGCTAAGCAACAGCACACACAGGCACGCATGAATATGTATACACATACGCACATATACACATATACACATACACATGTATACACTGGGCGGGTTGTGGGCGGGTACGTTTTTCAATTCCTATTTTTCAGATAAGAAAGCTGAGGCTTGAAGACATTGTGGAGCCAGTTGTGGAGCTGGAAGTTGTGGAGCTGGAACGCGAACCCAGTTCTGTCTGGCCCTGGATCTCAAACTCTAACCATCCTGCTTTATTGCCGTCTGCTGTTTAATTGTACTCATGATGAACTTGAATGGTTGCTGCCATTGAGGGAAATAAAAAGATACGAAGGCACATGCAGTCACACAAGAAGGAAAATGACAGATGCTGGTGAAAGGCACATGAGTGTGACGAGGAGCCTGAGGGGTCATTTTTATCTTGGAAGGTCATAGGAGGCTTCCTGGAGAATGAAGCATTTGATGAGGAAGGTTGGGGACAGATGCTGGGCATGCAGGAGGGAAGGAGTGCAGGACTGAGAGAGCTCTGGGGCCTGAGAAGAGGAGGCCCTCATAGAGCCATAGCTGCAAGGGCCTTCATAGATTATTTCATCTGGTCCCCAACATGTCCACTCACCCACCTTTACACTGCTGGCTTCCAAATTTACATATTCAGTCTTTTTTTTTTCCGGCTGTGCTTTGTGGCTGGTAGGATCTTAGTTCCCTTGCCAGGGATCAAACTCAGACCCGCAGCAGTGTAAGTCCAGAGTCCTAACCACTGGACTGCCAGGGAATTGCCTATACACCCAGTTTTGACTGTTCTCCTAATTGCCAAACTGTTTTCTATTCAGTTAGATGACAAATAGGCATCTCAAGCTTGACCTGGCCAAAACAGGTCTCCTGGTCTCCCCTCCCCAACATACCCACTGCAAACTGCTCCTCTCACAATCTTTCTTGGTCTTTGGTACTATCAACCACCCGTAGCTCAGGTCTCAAGCTGCGGCATCATCCTTCTCTCCTCCCTTTCCCCATGTCCAATCCATGAGCACATCCCATCATCCCTATCTGTAAAGCACACCCCAAATCAGACCTCATCTTACGACCTCCCTGTTACTCCCCTGGTTGTGGTCACCACCATCACTTACCTGGAAGACAGAAACAGCCTCCACACAGCTCTCCCAGTTCCTTCTGAAGTTCCACGGGGAGAAACCTTCTTGGCCTCTTCCAGCTTCTGGTGACTCCACATGTTCCCTGGCTGGGGGCTACCTGACTCCAGTCTCTGCTTCTGTCTTCATATGACCTTCTTCTTTGTGTCTTCTCTTCCTGTTACAGCGGTCTCCTCTTATTGGTCTTTGCATTTAGGGCCCACCTGGACAATCCAAGACCATTTCATCTTGATATTCTTAATTTCATTATATCTGCAAAACCCTAAGGGCACATTTGCAAGTTCTAGGTGGACTTATCTTTTCAAGTGCTACCATTCAACTCACTGTGTTGTGTGCTGTGTTTGGTCGCTCCAGTCGTATCTGACTCTGCAACCCCATGGGCTGTACCCCACTGGGCTCCTCTGTCCATGGACTTTTCCAAGCAAGAATACTGGAGTGGGTTGCCATGCCGTCCTCCAGGGGATCTTCCTGATCTGGGGATCTTCCTGATCTGGGGATCTAACCCACGTCTCCTGCATTGCAGGCAGATTCTTTACCTGCCGAGCCATTAGGGAAGCCCATTCAACCCTGTATAGAGGTGAATATCAGAAAAAAATAAAACAGCTGGAAGAATTTTTATTGAGCTTACATTCAGTCCTCCAGTGAGTGATTATTTTTCAAAGTATAGAAGACTCTTGGCTTGCACATACTTGCTATTTCAGCACTGACTGTTCATGAGTCACTTCAAAGGTCTTTCCCGAGGAGTGAGCGTCTGCACTGTGTTTACTATAAGGCTCATGTGAGGCTGTGTGTCTCTAGCCTTGCTGCAGCCTCAAACCTACCAGATCATCTCTGCCCATTGCTGGGGACATTACCACTGCTGTCAAGGGGTCAAAATTGTTTCCTCTTAAAAACAAATAGTCTCCCCCAAGGAAAGGCAGCTGCTAGTGCTGATGATGAAAGGAAAAAAAAGGGATCCAAGAAAGTACTGGTTCTTACCCAGTGTGATGAGCAACCTCTAAATGAATATCCCCTAATGACCCCGCCTTCTGGGTTTTGTTTTGTGTTTTTTTATATTTTTGGCTGCAGTGGGTCTTCGTTGCTGCACGCTGACTTTCTCTAGCTGTGGTAAGTGGGGGCTCCTCTTTGCTGAATTGCAGATTTCTCACTGCAGTGGCTTCTCTTGTTGCAGAGCGCAGGCTCTAGAGTACCAGCTCAGTAGTTGTGGCACACAGGCTTAGTTGCTCCATAGCATGTGGAATCTTCCTGGACCAGGGATCGAACCCATGTTCCCTGCACTGGCAGGCAGATTCTCATCCACTGAGCAACCAGGGAAGGCCCCGCCTTCTGATTTTTATGTCTTTGTGACATCCTCTCCTCTTGAGTGTGGGCTAGATCTGGTAACTTGCCTCTACACAACAGAACATAGTAAAACTGACAGGATGTCATTTCTGAAATTAACTTACAAAAAGATTGTGGCTTCTGATTGCTCACCTCTTTCACTTTCTAGCTTGCTTGTTCTGAGCGAAGCCAGCTGCCATGTCAAACAGCCCTATGGAGAGGCCCACATGGCAAGGAGATAATACCTGCACCCGACAGCCTCTAAGAACCTGAGGTCCTCAGTCCAGCAGCCCTCCAGAAACTCAATTCTGCCACCCACCTGGTGAATAAGCTTGGGAGTGGACCTTCTGAGGCCCACAGGCAGCCATACATGTGAGCTTGGGAGCAGATCCCCCCAGTTGAGCCTTCTGATGATTGCAGCTCCGGCCAACACTTTGGGGTTTGGGGGCTGGTTGTTTTTTTTTTTTTCCATTTGCTTGAGTTTTTGTTGTTGTTTGTGTGGACCATTTTTAAAGACTTTATTGAATTTGTTACAGTATTGCTTCTGTTTCATGTTTGTTTTTTTCTTTTAGGCCTCAAGGCATGTAGGATCTTAGGTCCCTGAACAGGGATGGAACTTGACCCTCCTGCACTGGGAGTTGAAGTCTTAACCACTGAGCTACCGGAGAAGACCTTGGTCAACACTTTGACTGGAGCCTGAGAGAGACCCCGAGCCGCCAAGCTGTGCCCAGATTCCCACGCTACGGGAATTTTAGGATGATAAATGTTTGTTGATTCAACCACTGGGTTTTGGAATAATTTGTTATGCAGCAATAGACACACCCAGATATAGATTTCTAGGATATATTCAGCCATGTGGAAGGCTTCTGCTGCAGTGGTGGCTGTTTACAGGTTGGGGATTCACAGATATTAGCTCATATGCCTCAAGAATCTACAGCACCTCCTCCCACTTCTTTGATTCTGTTTATATTTTTAAACAAACATAATATAAAACTATAGTGACAGTTGCACATTCTATTTTTTCTGCTTGACATGTTGTAA
Source organism: Muntiacus reevesi (assembly GCF_963930625.1). Taxonomy (NCBI): domain Eukaryota; kingdom Metazoa; phylum Chordata; class Mammalia; order Artiodactyla; family Cervidae; genus Muntiacus; species Muntiacus reevesi. The sequence goes on from NC_089253.1 coordinate 41,016,862, forward strand.
GCACTCTCTCACCTCATTAAATATTCTTCAAAGCATTCTTTGTTCTTACCATCTCTTCTGGGGTGTGAGTGTACCAACATTAATTAAATCACTCCCCTCTCTTATTTTGAGCTTAAGGTAGGGTTTTACCTTCTTGGGTCACGTCTACGGGCATGTTTCGACCCCTCCATTCAGGGCCTACAGGGAAAGTTCCAGGAAGGTAGAAAGCAGAATCACCTGTGGTTAAGTGCTCCTGAGTTATATCAAGCCTATACCATTTCCTAGCTATGTGACCTTTACACCCGTGGGCCTTGGTTTCCCCTTCCAAACAAAGGGGTAATAATTATATCCACTTTCCAGAGTTATTAGAGGCATCAATGAGCTAACCCAAGTTACACAGAGAGTGCCTGACAAATTTTAGGTTATACAGACACAAGCCAGGCCACAGTATCCTCATCACCCCACAAGTCCTGGAGCACCACACATCACATCGACTCTTGTCCCAGACTCAAGCCAGCCTCCAACCAACAGTGTCTTGGCTTCCCTCCCGCCAGTCTGTTCTCCCTGAACCTGCTGGTGCCTCCTGCTGTGTAGCCATCCGCAATCCTGTGGCCATGACACCTCCTCTTACTGCATGACTCTGAGCAAGTCCATCCCATCTTAAGGCCTCAGTCTCCTCATCTGCAATATGGGAAGGGAGGTTGGATGAAGAGGTCCATGAGGGATTGCCCACCTAAGATTCTAGACCATGCTCTTTCCTTTCAAAGTTCTTTTGGTTTCAATAGTACAAAGTACAGTCAGAATTTTAAACAACTAACCAAAGAGAAAAGAATTGGAAAGCACTTTATTTACCATAACATAGGTACCAAGTGCTCAGCATTTCCTGGAGTGTGTCCAATACTAGCCTAGTGTCTGCTTACATGTGTAAATCTGGTGAAGAGCTGGAGTTTCTCATCTCTGTCCCCTTACAGTGTTTGTCTTGAATTTGAATGAGAACCCACCATCCCCCACTTCCACCCCCACCCCCAAGAAGGTGCTGCCACTGCGCTCCTATCTGGTCCCAGGCCCCTGCTCCATCAGGCCAAAGAACAACAGGGGCATTGCTCAGAGGGGCTGGAGGGTATGGGCTGCACAGGTATGGGGCGGTACTGAAGAAGATACAGGTCTCACTGCGTGCTAAGTGCTAAGTCATTCAGTCGTGTCCAACTCTGTGCCAGACCATGGACTGTAGCCGGGCAGGCTCGTCTATCCATGGGGATTCTCCAGGCAAGAATACTGGAGTGGGTTGCCATGCCCTCCTGCAGGGGAAATTCCCAACCTAGGGATGGAACCTGCATCTCTTACGTCTCCTGTATTGGCAGGCAAGTTCTTTACCACTAGCACCACCTGGGAAGCAGGGAATCACAGAGCGAAAGGTTCAAGTCCAGCACTTGCTTAAACCTGAGTTTGCACCTGGTCCTTCCCTCATTCTTTTCACCTGCCTTTTGTGCAGGACTTGAATGCTCTCAGAAGTCCACTCACCATGGCCCTGGGAGGAAGGGAGAGGTAGGGAGCTATTTGGGAATAGCTTGGTGAGCTGACCCTTCAGAATCTCCCCAAGGTCACCATGTGGCTATGGACCCTCACTATGTAGAAAGCCCAGAGGGGACTGCTCCGGGCTTGTCCACAACTCCAACCCACAGGTTCAGCTCTTTAGCACTGAAAAAACTACTAGGAGCAGAAAGGATTCTCTTCTGGGCTCCTGCATGGCCCTTCATCACCTGGGTTTGGGCTCTGGACCAGCCCCAGTAAGGGCAAACTTTCAGAAACTACAGGGCTTTGTGGCCCTGGGAATCACAAAACAAAAGGGAGAGTCCCTCCCCACTCCCAGCACTTAAACCTCTCATGCCGACTTTAGTTTTCTAGGACTCCAGCCCCTAGGGTGCCTGGGCCAGGATCCCACCAGGAGAAGGAGGAGCAGATTGTGATGTTTCAGGTCCCAAGAAAGGCTGTGTGACCTTGGACAAGCCACTTGGCTTCTCTGAGCCTCTGTGTCCTTTCCACTCCTAGTTAGCTGGTCAGCCAAGAAAAGCAGCCCCCGGCAGCAACAGAGGAGATGCCTGTGTGCTGAGGCTGCTTCCTGGGCCCAAGGAAGGGGCTAGCCCAGTTCTGGGGGCCGGGTTAGAAGTGAACTTGAGCAGAAGAGAGCAGAGGGAAGTCCAGGAGTGGGTGGGGGCTGGGCCCTTGCCAATCTGCTACTGAGGGAGCTGGCTTATGCTCCCTGTCCTGCAGAGACCCCAGCCCTGGAGCAGCTGAGGGGCTGTGGGGTGAGGCCCCCGGCTTCCCCCTGGTGGGGTGCTCCAGCCTGAGGGACTCTAGAGGGGCGGCTTGGGCTGGGGGGCTGGGCAGGAGGGTGTTGAGCTTAGAGGAAGGTCTCAGTAGGCTGGAGCCAGCGGGTGAGGTGGACTGGGCAGGAGTTGCAGTGACCGCAGCGGGACCAAGGGACAGTGAGGGCAGAGGGGACAGGAGGAGGCCGAGGGAGCCAGGAGGCTGTGGGTCTGGAGAGGGTTGTGGAGCCGAGGAAGAAGAGACTGGGGTCCGGAACAGGCCCAGCTGCTCCTGGCAGCCATGCTGTCCGTGGGGCATGGGACCTGGGGGCCGCTCGGCCTGGCCCCAGCAGCCAGCGGCCCCTGGAGCCAAGCAGGAGGCACAGTCCAGCGGGCACAGGCGCTCGTGCACGTGCAGGGTCTGACTCCACCAGGCCAGCTCGGCCTGAAGGGCCTGGATCTCCTTCCGCAGGGCGTGGTTCTGCTTCTCCAGTGACTCATGCTGCTGGGGGGAGAAGCAGAGATACGCAGGGAGGGTTATGTCAGCCAGAATCAGAGGCCCAGCTTGAGCCCTATTTCCCAATGCCTCAGGGTCCTCAATTTAGGAGGAAAGATACCGCTGCCACCCGAATGCCCTTTGGCTGCTCTCTGACCAGACATTCATGACCACCAGCTCAGACCTGCCTGCTCTCTCTCTCCAGTGCCAGGTCCCTGAGCCAGCCAGCCTGGGATCTCCGCTCACCCAGGAGCTCCACCAGCCTCCTAACTGGTGCGCCCTCAAACTACCTGAGCTCTTGGCCCAGAGGAGACATTCGATGGCTGCAGTGCTAATGGAACATTCAGTTCAGTTCAGTTCAGTCGCTCAGTTGTGTCCGACACTTTGCGATCCCGTGAATCGCAGCACGCCAGGCCTCCCTGTCCATCACAAACTCCCGAAGTCCACTCAAACTCATGCCCATCGAGTTGGTGATGCCATCCAGCCATGGAACACGAAAGCCCTTTAAATTCTCCCATGACTCCCCATGTGTGGTGGCCCCGGTTCACACTTCCAGTTTTATCTCTCCAACTGCTCCCAATGCCCCCACTTCCTGTTCCTCAAATGGACTCTACTTGCTCGCCACACTTCCAGTCTTCTCTGCCTGGACACTTTCAGCCCCGCTTCCTCGGTCTAATCCTGACCTGGCCTTCTTGTGACAACTTAGACGTCCTCTGTCCTGGACACTTCTAGGCTGCTCAGTGCCATTGCCAGACCTCCTCGACATGCAGAACTTGCCCATCGAGGCGTTGTGGGCAGAGTCCAGGGTCATGTTTTACAGGTTGGCAGCACAGGTATGCTCTTTTTGGCATTTAGTTTCTGTTCTGCTGAGCACTGGGTGGGAACCCGGTGGGAGAGTAATCAATGTGAAGTTCTAAACAGTCATTGATTAGTATGATGGCAACAGTGGTGGAAAACGCAGAAGGAACTTTATTTCCATAGCTCATCAAGCTCAGTGACTTCCTTTGAGCCCCTTGCCCTGCCTTTTGAGGACACTTTTTAAAAGAAGAAGCTGCAAGGGTGTTTTATATTAAAATGTTGCTTAAGCCACAGACTCAAAGTTCTAACAGGCCTCATAGCCACCCACAGCCCCACTCCCAAGCTGGTTTCTGCTGTGGAAGGTGGAAAGACATTTTAAAAACATGTCATTAGGTCACTCTTTACCTAAATTCTCCAAAGGCATCAACTCACCTCCAGAAATGGGGTCACTCTTCATTCATTCATTCGTTTACCACCCTCAGGTTGCTCAACTGTCACCTCCTCCAGGCAGGCTTCCCTATTTAGGTTTCCATCACCCCACATGCCCCACTCCCTTCCCTCTTCCCTGCTTTAATCCTTCCTAGAGCACTTATCACTATCTGATATCCCAAATACCTCATGGGTCATTTCTTTGTCTGTCCGGCTCCCCCATGAAAATATGAATCTTGGGGAGGGTGAGCTGGACTTTTGTCTGCTGTGTTCACAGCTGCATCTCCAATGCTTAGAACTGTGCTTGCCGCACAAGAGATACTCAGTAGGCATTTCTGGAAGGAAGGAATAAATGAGCTCATGAAGTCTCAATTGCTTCCAGGCATGCCATCCTGGGCATCAGTCCTCATTCTCATGCACTGTACAGGGTGCTGCTCTCTTATGCTCATGTCAGCCCTATTTCATTTGCCTGCAATGCTTTTTCTTACCTTCATCCATTTGGAAAACTCCTGTTCATCCTTCAAAACCAGCTCAGACTTCATCTCTATATCACCTTGACCCAACTACCTGTATGTTGTTCCTACCTATGAGTTCTCACTTTATTCTGACTCTATTGTTCACTCCACAGAGAAATACTGAGTTCCTTCTATCTGCCAGGCACTGGTCCAGGTGATGGGGAGACAGTAGGCAACAGAAGAGTTCCCTGCCTTCAGGGTGCTTACAATCTGGTGAAGAAGACAAGCAATGGTCAACATCTAAGCTTGTGATGGAAAGTCAGCGCTAACCAGAAAAATAAAGCAGAGAAATAGGTGAGGTCTCTTTAGCTCAGTTCAGTTCAGTTCAGTCACTCAGTTGTGTCCGACTCTTTGCGACCTCATGAATCGCAGCACGCCAGGCCTCCCTGTCCATCACCAACTCCCGGAGTTCACTCAAACTCATGTCCATCAAGTTGGTGATGCCATCCAGTCATCTCATCCTCTGTGTCCCCTTCTCCTGCTGCCCCCAATCCCTCCCAGCATCAGGGTCTTTTCCAATTAGTCAACTCTTTGCATGAGGTGGCCAAAGTACTGGAGTTTCAGCTTCAGCATCAGTCCTTCCAATGAACACCCAGGACTGATCTCTTTTTTTTTTTTTTTCTGATCTCCTTTAGGATGGACTGGTTGGATCTCCTTGCAGTTCAAGGGACTCTCAAGAGTCTTCTCCACAGTTCAAAAGCATCAGTTTTTTGGTGCTCAACTTTCTTCACAGTCCAACTCTCACATCCACACATGACCACTGGAAAAACCATAGCCTTGACCAGACAGACATTTGTTGGCAAAGTAATGTCTCTGCTTTTTAATATGCTAACTAGGTTGGTCATAACTTTCCTTCCAAGGAGTAAGCGTCTTTTAACCTCATGGCTGCAGTCACCATCTGCAGTGATTTTGGAGCCCCAAAAAATAAAATCTGACACTGCTTCCACTGTTTCCCCATCTATTTCCCATGAAGTGATGGGAATAGATGCCATGATCTTTATTTTCTGAATTTTTTTTATTTTCTGAATTTCTTTATTTTCTGTTGAGCTTTAAGCCAACTTTTTCACTCTCCTCTTTCACTTTCATCAAAAGGTTTTTTAGTTCCTCTTCACTTTCTGCCATAAGGGTGGTGTCATCTGCATATCTGAGGTTATTGATATTTCTCCTGGCAATCTTGATTCCAGCTTGTGTTTCTTCCAGCCCAGCATTTCTCATGATGTACTCTGCATATAAGTTAAATAAGCAGGGTGACAGTATACAGCCTTGACGTACTCCTTTTCCTATTTGGAAACAGTCTGTTGTTCCATGTCCGGTTCTAACTGTTGCTTCCTGACCTGCATACAGGTTTCTCAAGAGGCAGGTCAGGTGGTCTGGTATTCCCATCTCTTTCAGAATTTTCCACAGTTTATTGTGATCCACACAGTCTTTAGCTCAGACGTTTAGAAAGACCTCCTCCTTTTGAGGCGGTGACATTTGAGCCAAACACCCAGCAAGGAGTGAAGATGCAGCTTGGCTGCTGTCTGAAGATGGAGGGAGCAGCCAGGGGAGCCCCTGAGGCTGGATGTGCTCCGTCAGGGAAGGAGCAGAGAGAACATGGTGCAGGATGTTAGGAGAGGAAGGTGGACAGTGGGGATGGGGCTGCAGAGAGCGTAGGACCTTTGGGTGTGGGGGGCTCTGAATTTTACCATTGCAATAAGGACTATCGTGTATGCAGCCCTACCAAAGGCCAGGTCCTGAACCCAGCTCTTAACAGTCCCCCTGAGGTGTGTCCTTTCTGCAGAGGAAGAAGACAAACTCCAAGGTCAGGTTACCATCTGAGGTTAGGTTACCATCCAAGGTGAAGAGCCAAGTGTGAGTAGAGACCCCCCACCCCACCTCTACTCCACAAGGCTCCTTGGCCTTCTTTAGTCTTCACAAGGGTCCTGCCAGGGGGCAGGGATTTTCGGATGAGGACAGTGAAGCTCAGTGAAGGAAATGACCTGCAGCTAAGGAACGTGGCAGCCGGGACTCTAAAGCCAGCCCATCGTAACCCTGAACCAGTTTCTCACAGACGGTATTGGCCACCCGCATCAGAAGCCAGACAGGCAGGGTGATCACCACAGCGCATCACCTCTGAGGTGGGTTCTGGATGGGCAGGGCTCAGGGACCTACATTTGAATGAAGGCTTCACCTGGTCACTGTGCCAGGTTCTCCCTGTTTCCCTCCACTTCTTGTCTCCTCCCTCTAGACTGGAGGCACCTTGAGGGCAGGCCTGGGCTGAGGATGTACTGTCATGCCCCTGGAGCCCAGCATGTATCTGGCACACAATTTCCACTCAGCACTCAGGAATTTCTGAATCTCAGCTGCAGAGCCCTCCTCTCTCCCCAAGTTCAGGGCCCCTGGCACCTACAGCAATGCAGGGGGAACTGCTGATTGGTGGGATGGAGAAGAGGTGGCCGGGCCAGGTGAGTGACGCCAGGGATGGGAAGGGAGGCATCCCCACCTGGTGCAGGGCATCCGCCTTGTTCGTGTGCTTCTGCCGGCTTCTCTGGGCAGCCGCCCGGTTCTTCTGTTTCTTCCTCAGCTGCCTCTGATGCTCCTCAGCGTCCTGTAGGGTGAGAGATTGAGGGCTCAGGGGGCCCGACAGGGGCGGGCTAGCTGTAAAGCCATTCCCTTCTCTTTTGGGGGGGAGGGTGTGCCGTGCGGCCTGTGGGATCTTAGTTTAGCTCAGGAGTTTAGAAAGACCTTCTCCTTTTGAGGCGGTGACATTTGAGCCGAACACCCAGCCAGGAGTGAGGGTCTAGCTGGGCTGCTCTCTGAAGGTAGAGGGAGCAGCCACGGGGAGCCACCAGGGTTCAAATCCGTGACCCCTAAATTGGAAGCCTGGAAACGTAACCACTGAGCCTCCAGGGAAGTCTTAGCCATAGCCTTCTTGAATCAAGTTCCCAAGGGTCCCCTCTCCCCCAGAAGCCCTCTCTGGCTCCGTTGGTGTCCACACACCCCATCACAGACACAGCACAACTCAGTGGAAAGCCAGCCTCACACACGCACTGCTCACAGCTCATGACGGGGCAGCACAAGCCCCAGACAGAACCCGCTTCACACCTACAGCCTCCTCATGGACCGTGTTGCTCTGGTTAGATCACTCACTTCCCTGAGTCCCGTTGCCTGATCTGCCACAAATGGAGGCACCAGTGCCTTCCTCACCAGCTGGAAGGCAGGCAGGGGTTAATAAAAGTTGCTGTTGTTCTTTCACTACTGTTTCCACCGTCAAGGTGTTGATTTCTTTAGCCCTGAGCTCTTTCTGTGAGGACGAAGCGGGGTGGTTCTGATTCTACTCTGTGTTCACCTGCTCAGCTCAGGCCCAAAGCTAATATTCATTTATCCCACAAATATTTGCACACCTACTATGTGCCACGCAGTGAGCTGAGGCGACACGGCAGCAAACATAAGAGGTAGTATTTCCCACCCTCAAGCTACTCGTATTCTCGTGGGCCAGCAGCCTAGAATGAGTGAATGAGTCCCTTCTGACAGAAGAGCGGACGCAGAGGGGGACAGCTGTGACCCTCCCCCTATACTGGGGTTCATGAAACTTAGATGAAATGGTTAACCCAAATGACCAGGGCTCTGGAAAATCGGACTAGAGGGAATGCTGGAGACCCCACAACCCCCTCCCTCAGGTCACTCTGGGAGGTGTGTTCTGAGTGTGGGGACCTCAGGCAAGACCCTGGCCTCGCTGGCTGAGGACTCTGCAACTCCTCGGCTCACGGCCACAGCAGGCCCCTTGCAGGTGCTGGGGGCCTGAGAGACGGGAGCCTGGAGGGGAAAGACCCGCCGTGAGAAGGGCTTGGGCCTCTGTACTTGGGTTCTGGACTAGAGGCAAGGCCTCCAGGGGAACCACGCCAGAGAGCCTGGCGAGGAAAGAGGAGGCTCCTGTAACGGCAGCAAGAGGACAGAGAGGTGAGGAGAGAGCTGTCATCAGAGGCCAAGCTCTAAACTGAAGGCTGGATCTGCTAAGTGAGAGCAGAAAAGCCCTCAAGCCAAACCCCTAAGGAGACTGAGGCCCAGAGACGGGCTGCATGAGGCCTCCGCCCCCAACCCGTGTGAACAGAGCCGCCCCGGAGCCCTGGGGCATATTCCCCTTCTTAGCCCCCCGAACCTGCTCCCCTGCACTCACCGTCCTGGTCAGAGGCCCGTCGCCCCCGCAGAGGTGCATGGCGGGGAGGAGAACAGGGGCTCACACCCGCTCAGGGCTTCTCTCAGCTGCTGTGACCTCCCAGTGCCCTCTTGGGGCCCAAGGAAGTGGCAGCTCTTTAAATCCCCGGTGACCACTCCGCCCCCAACAAGCCAAGTTTCAGTTTCTCCTAAAGCCACCGGCTGCTCAGAATCCCGGGCTCGGCTTGGCTCACGTGGCTGGAATTTCCTAACACGAACGGGCCTTCCGGTTGGGCCCCTTCTCTGGGATGAGGACGGTGGAGGGTGGCCAGATGAGGGGGGCTGAAGGCCAGGTGTGGGGAGGCTGTCATAGGAGAGGGCGGGCAGGCTGCCAGCCACAGAGCCAAGCGGAGAAGCCAGTGGGGCACCGAGGGCTCGTCGGGGGTGTGGGAGGACCCCTGGGCTCCACAATCGCAGGAGCCAGGGTCACGGCCCACTTTTGGCTCGTTGGAGCTGCGCAGCTTTGAGAAGGTGGTTTATCCTCTCTGAGCCTTAGTTTCCTCATCTGTAAAGGGAGATGATACAGACATTCATTCACAGGCTTGATGTAGGAACTAAGCAAGATAATACAACCACCTCCCCCAACCCTGTGAGACTAATAATGTTGAGACAAGTCTACAAATATAAGCAACAGCCCTTAAATAGGCGAACAGATGGCTAATGGCTGTGTTTTCATACAACAGACCACGCAGCAGTAGACAGAGTGATGTCTAACTGTTAAGAGCACAGTTCCCAAGCTTCGTGACTTGGGTACATCATTTCACCTTTCTGTGCCTCTGTTTCCAAGTCTGTAAAGTGGGGATAAAGATAATTTTGTTGCGAAGGTTACGTATGTGAAGGCAGGTGAGGCACCTGGAAGCATGCCTGGTGCAGAACGAGGGCTCAACAAATATTCACAGTTGTGATGCGGTGGAAGAGCCAAAGCTGCATGTATCATCACGTCTAAAGGTTCATTCCATCCACTTGGATGAAAATGACAAGTGGCAACAAGATCTGAATAACACCTTTTCTGTAATGTTGAATAATATGGATATGTAATTATGTAGGAAAAGTATTAAAAATATGCATGAGAATCAGAAACACAAAATCCAGAGAGTGGGGGCTTGGTGGGGGTGGAGGTGGAGAGCGACTAAAGAGGACCCACAGAGACTTCAGTGTGTCTGTGACTTATCATTGCTTCAACTGTGGGAACACAGTTGTCTTGTGATAGTATTATTAGCTACACTCTGGGGTCCTGGAGAGGGACAGGGCAACCCATTCCAGTATTCTTGCCTGGGAAATCCCATGGACGGAGGAGCCTGGTGGGCTACAGTCTGTGGGGTCACAAAGAGTCAGATACGACTTAGTGAGTAGACCACCACCACCACACTTTGGGGTAGTCCTGAAATGTTTCGTAATAAAAACTTTTGTTAAAGACCTAAAAAAACCTGAAGCCCCAGGCAAATCTGTATGGTTGCTGTATCTCTAAGACAGAGCATGCTTGGGAGCGACAGCAGTTCAGAGGATGGTGGAGCCATTAATCCCTGTCCAAGAACAGCATCATAACTGATACACAGGGAAGAGTCCTGTGGTCTGCTCACCAGAGCATCTGGGGGTTGTGCCTGAGTCTCAAGGGCTCAAGGCTGATGGTGTGGGTAAATACTGTGGATTCCATCTTCTGACAGATAATGGTTTCCTGAGAGATAATGTGTTGAAGAGTTCACAGCTGTCTCTGAGCTTATTAGAAAAGAACACTGTCAGGAATTCTCTGGTGGTCCAGTGCTTTGGACACGGCACTTTTACTGCCATGGACTGGGTTCAATCTCTGGTGGGGGAACTAAGATCCCTACAAGACTCATGAACAGCCAAAAAAGAGAAGAGGAAAAGAACACTGCAATTGATTAGCAATGTCTGCCATGCCGTAATTGATCAGTGATGCCTGTCATTAGCAGGGCGTTGACAGCAATAGTCCCCTGCTACCCACCCCAGTATTCTTGCCAGGAGAATTCTGGGACAGAGGAGCCTGGTGGGCTACAGTCCATGGGGTCACAGACAGTCAGACATGACTGAGAGTCTTGGGCTTCCCCAGTAGCTCAGACAGTAAAGATTCTGCCTGCAGTGCAGGAGACCTAGGTTCGATCCCTGGGTTGGGAAGATTCCCTGGAGAAGGGACTGGCTACGCACTCTAGTGTTCTTGCCTGGAGAATTCCATGGACAGAGGGGCCTGGTGGGCTGCAGTCCATTGAGTCCCAAAGAGTCAGACAGGGCTGAGCGACCAACACTTTCATAACACTTTCATGCCTAGAAGTGGGCATGAAACCTGTTTCTGCTTTAGAGTCAGACTGGACTCTGACACCTAGCACTCTCCTCACCAGGTCTAGCACCTGGGATCTCAGTGTTCTCGTATATATGCTGTGGATGACCAGGAAATCATACCTGTTTACAAAGCTGATTTGAAGATGGGAAAGAATGAAATGAGAAGAGAGCTCTTTGCATATTGTGAAGTACTCTCTGGCTAGAATCCATTCCCATTCCTGAGATTTGTGGGGACACAGGAGGAATTATGCCACCTCATAATTTTAAATGCCTGGGTATACATGGGATTGGGCATGACAGCTGGGCCTGGCCCTCCTTGTGTGTGAAGGGCCTGGGGGAGGAGGCTAAAGTGGGGGCAGGCACCCCATGCAGTGAGGCTGCCCCAACTACTCTGAATTATTTCTGTTTCCCAGAAACCAGGAGGGCTGAGGCCTCTTGCCTAAGGCGGGCACCTGAGGGGCTCATTAGGCCACAAGCTCCTCAGGGAAGGATCCGGGGGAGTCACATGCATGATGTAACCAAGGAAAAAACACCTGGAGTTGGGGAGGGAGGGGTGAGTAGGGCTAGGGGCCAAGTATCCCCACCTCAAGCTCCTGGCCCCAGACGTGGACCCCTCTCAAGACTTTGGCTTTCAGCGGAAGGGAGACAGCAAGTGTTCCTGTGACCCCTCTCAGAAGGCCACAGCCCCAGAGGAAAATCAAAGAAGGCAGGATTTATGGCTTGATGTCCCCGAGGAGTGGCAGGGAGGGAGGGACACAGAGTGGGTAATGTTTAACCGTGAATGGCCATGCCCGGCTGGCAGAGCAGGCTTCAGGGCCACCCAGTCCAACTTCTTACTTAGAAGGTGAGGAGCTAATGCTCAGAGAGGCAAGGTCATCTGGGGGAAGGGGGTGGAGCTGGAGGGAGGACACACCACTTTCCTCCAAGCCCTTAGTCTTTCTCCACACCCAGCATGGAAGGCCGAGTCCAAGAGTCCCAAGACTGGAGCACCTCTATGGGTGAAGGCTTGGAGGCCTCCCCAAACCAGAGTGACAGTGAGCTCCTGGGCAGCAAGATCACTGCCTGTCTTATTCTCTGAAGCATCTCCAGCACCTCAAACACTGCCTCCATGTAATGTTGTCACTGTTCAGCCACTCAGTCATGTCCGACTCTGCGACCCCATGGTCTGCAGCACACCAGGCTTCCCTGTCCTTCACCATCTCCTGGAGCTTGCTCAAACTCATGTCCATAGAGTCGATGATGCCATCCAATCATCTCATCCTCTGTTGGCCTCTTCTTCTCCTGCCCTCAGTCTTTCCCAGCATCAGGGTCTTTTCCAATGAGTCAGCTCTTTGCATCAAGTGGCCAAAGTACTGGAGCTTTAACTTCAGCATCAGTCCTTCCAATGAGTATTCAGGGCTGATTTCCTTTAGGACTGACTGGTTTGCACTTGATTAATGAACACATGAGTGAAAGTCCTGCAGGCAGGCAGCCTGCCATCAGGGAGCCCCACCAACTTCCTGGATGAGTAAAATACTTTCACTTTCCTCATTCCTAGGTTCCTGGGGGACTCTCCCTAACCAGCTTCTTCATTTTACCAGTGGGGAAACTAAGGTGCCAGGAGGGGACAGTCACACAGCTGGTTGGGAGAGGCCAAGATGCATTGATTACCTTGTCCCAATTCCCTCCCACACCTCCTAAAGTGAGAGAGAGGCCCAGGGTCTTCAGTCACCCAGGGAAGAGGACCCCTCTCTCTAGGTCCCGTCCATGTGCACCCCTCAGTTGAGGCCTGGCCTCTCCAGGGCACCTCAAGCGAGCTTCAGACAATGGCGAGGAGAGAAAGAGGCCAGGTGCCAGCTGGTGGGGCCGAGGCTGGCTGTCGACATCCTGCCATGAGCATGGATGGGCCCTCGTGGAAGCTAAGCCTCAGCTGGGAAGGGTTCACAACCGAATGGGGTATAGGACGCATGCCCAGGGCAGGGCAGGAGGGTGACAGCCTGCCTCTGTGAGGGCGTCTGTGGCAGGCAGAGAGCACTTCCTGTTGGGGAGATCAGAGGCTTTCCAGAGAAAGGAAGGAAGGACATTGTCTTTGGGAAGGACACTGAAGAACGGGGAGAGGGACTTGACCCAGGGCCCGGAACTTGAGCTCAAGCAAGTCATTTAACTAACGGGACTTCCCTGGTGGCCCACTGGTTAAGAATCTGCCTGGCAATGCTGGGCATGTGGGTTCAACCCCTGGTCGGGGAACTAAGATCTTACATACTGCAGGGCAACTAAACCCATGAGCTGCAACTACTGAGCCTGTACACCGCAACAAAGATCCTACATGCCGCCACCAAGACCCAATGCAGCCAAATAAATAAATAAACATTTTTAATTACAAAAAACCCAAACTAACCTGTTTCTGGCTTATTGTAAATTGGGGGTAATAACACAAGTATCTAGAAGTAATACAGGTGAAGTGCTTAGAACACTGCCTGGCACACAGTAAGTTCCAAAAATATCTTTTAGGCTTTTAACAGATGCACTTAATAAAAAGCTGATGAACTTTTTGTTCACATGGCGCAGGCTTGTATTTTGTTTTTTTCATTATTATTTTTACTACTATTATTAATTTTAAGGAAAAAAATGGCAGAGTGCAAGATCAGGCATGAGTTTTTTTATTCTAATGAAATACATTTATGAAAAGAGAGTTAATGATTGTGTCCAACTAGCCCAGGTGAGATGCATGAGACAAGTGCTCGGGCCTGGTGCACTGGGAGGACCCAGAGGAGTCGGGTGGAGAGGGAGGTGGGAGGGGAGATCGGGATGGGGAATACGTGTAACTCTATGGCTGATTCATGTCAACGTATGACAAAACCCACTGAAATGTTGTGAAGTAACTAGCCTCCAACTAATAAAATAAAATTAAAAAAAAAATGATTGTGTCCATATGTAAAGAGCAGCACATAATATTTGATGAAAACTGCTCAAAATTTCTCATGCTTACAAAGGAGTCTCAATAACAGATGGGAAATTAGCTGTCTCTAGATTCTTAGTTTCTAAATGATCTAGCTAGGCTTAAGTTACTGACAAGTTTTGAGTATACCAGCTTCAGGCACGGCTTGATCATGAAGCCCAAACAAGGTCATCAGGAGTCAGCGCCTCACCCTATCTGCTCTGTCCCTGACTGGCTCCATTCTCATGCAGGTCCTGCTCATGGTGGTAAGATGGCCACTAGAAACCCCAGCTTAGCTGCCCCAAGACGGGCATCCCTGCCACTTTCCCATTATTTCCAACAAAGATATCAGACCTGGCTCTGCTTGGTCTGCCCTGAGTCACGTGCCTGTTCCTGACATCAGGCATTGTGGCCAGGAGACAAGGTGAGATAGGGAAGGCTGGGGTCCCCTAGGGACCAGGGCTGAGGGAGGGGAAACTTCCAGAGGGCTCGGGGCACTGTTGGCAGGAGAAGGGGGACCGGATGCTGGGCTGATGTCACCTTGGCTGAGAGTCAGGTATGAGAAAGCTGCCTTTCCGCAGTACATACCTAGGCCAGGTCATGTCCCCAGCTGGGACAGGCTCGATCCCCACGTGTCTCTCACACCAAGCCCGGCACTCTCTCCTTTTATTGCCTCACAGGGACCTGTAAGCGGGAAAGGAAAGGTTTGCTAAGGGGACGACTCCAGATGAACAATGCTGGGCAAGGAAGGGTAGTGCCATCGTGGGGACAACCCACGGCATAGGGAGAAAAGGACTGACTTTCACCTCAGCACAGCACCTTGACCGTGGGGGTTCTCATTAAAGGTGGAATCTGCAACTAGCTGGGCCTCCCAGGGAGAGGGCAACTTCATGGGGGCCCTGTGATGCCATTACCTCCCAATCCTGCCAGGTCCCCTGGGGCCTCCAAAGCTTTGTGCTTCTGATTCTCTGCTATTTCTTGAATGTACATGTCTTTCTGGGAAGCTGACTCAAACTTCTGGAAGAGAGCAGGGAGTATAAATAGTAAACAACCAAACATTGAAGAGTGGGCGAGCCTCCCAGGGCTTCTCGGGTATGGCAACAGCGACCACAGCACATGGATTTCCCCAGGTGGCCCAAGCCCAAACAGATTGAGTTCAAATCCCTGCTCTGCTTCTTCTATCCATGTGAACTTAGATAGGGCCATTAGTTTCTCTGGGCCTCAGTTTCCTCATCTGTATAATGGGCCATGGTGATAACCGAAACCACATCTGGACAGCAGTCACCAGCAAGCTCCTTCTTGTCCCCGTGTCCCTGGCTGGGCCTCCCTGGTGATGTCCCATTTAGACTGTCCACTTTGGATGGTGGAGAAGCCCAGGCTGGGCACCCTGCTGAGACCCTGGATCCTGGAGAGCAAAGACAGCCTCCCTGGCCTTGGAGGGAGCGTTTCCCTTCTTCAAACGGTTCTCTCCCCCTGAGCTTCTGTGTCGGTTCCCACAAGAGCTCTGAGAGGCAGGAAACTCTCACTAGGAGGCTAGTTTGGGAGGCAGGCAAGGGCCTGGAGCAAGGGGCCTGGAGGACTCGGGTGAGATGAGGGCTAAAACTCAGCCCCGAGTGGCCAGCGACTCATGGGCACAGACCAGAGAGCGCTCGCCACGGCTGACTCAGCCCAGGACTCATACCAAGGGTGCCAAGAGCTTTGGCAAGGCAGATTGACAGTCTGCCATGGTCAGAAGATTCTAGAGATTGTCATCCAGTCTCCTTGCTTTACAGTTGGGGAAACAGGCTCAGGGGGGAGGGGACTTGCCTGGAGTAGGGAGGTGGCAGAGCCAGGCAGGCGGGGTTCTGCTGCAGCCCCTGACTTCTCACTTATCCAGCTAATATCTCCCAGCTCTGCTGTGGAAATAGCAGGGACACAGGGCACCCTCAGAAGAGCAGGGAGCACTCACACCTGTGGCAGAAACCTTGGGAGAAGGACTTTGACCTTCGTTGAAGCTCTGTTGAAGATGGGGCCTCCCACAGGTCCTGGGCCAGGGTTCCTAAAGCCAGGTGGGGGCCCCCAATCAGAAGAAGCCCAGGAAGTTGTCCCAGGAGAACTGGGTTCACCTGCAGCTCAGGGACTGCGAGGGACGAGGCCTCCGGCAGACTTGCGCCCTCTCTGGGGCTCAATTTCCTCATATTAAAAGGAAGGAACGTGACCACTGACCTCTGAGAGTCCTCTTGCTCTGGGTGGAGGCTGGGAACAGCCTGAGGCCTATGGGGAGGGGACACCTCTAAGCAGGAGGGAGTTCCTGCCATTTGAGAGAACAGAGCCAGTATTTTACTGAACCAGGGGCTGCGCATGGAACCCAGGGTGGACGCAGGGGCACAGGAGACCCAGCGCTTCCCTGCCTTCCACACCAGGCCCCAGCTCCCACTCGACACCTGCTGGCAGTCTGCCTGTGAGATGCCCTCCTTGGTTGGAGCCTGCTCTGGGCGTTGAGCTCTGTGGGGTCTCAGAGGAGAGGGTGGGGGCCAGGCCTGGGCTGAGAAGCCTGGTGGTTAGAAACAAGACTGATGAGGCTCTGCTGCTTTCGGACCACGTAAGCAGCTAGAAAGCAGTTGGTGAACCCTCTGCCCCGTTCCTTTCACTCAACAGATATTTACTGAGCATCTATTATGTGGTAGGCCCTGTTCCAGGTACTGCGAACAGCTAAAAAAAAAAAATCCAAATCCTGCTGTTGGGACTTTCCTGGTGATCCAGTGGTTAAGAATCTGCCTTCTAATGCAGCGGACACAGGGGACTGTGAAACCTTCTTTACATTCCTTTTATATTGATATATAGTAGTTTCTTTAATTCTCAGATCCAGCTTGCATGGCAAACATAATTATTATACTGTTTGTACAAAGGAGACAACAGAAACTCAAAACAGTTAATGATTTGGCCCAATTCACAAAGGTGGTGGTGCTGGTGGTTTAGTCATTCAGCCTGACTCTGCGACCCTATGGATTATAGCCTGCCAGGCTCCTCTATGTGATTTTCCAGGCAAGAATACTGAAGTTGGGCAAGAATACTGGAAATGGGTTGCCATTTCCTTCTCCAGGGGAACTTTCAGACCCAGGGATCGAATCCGGGTCTCCTGTATCGAAGGCAGTCTTCTGCATTGCAGGCTGATTCTTTACTGACTGAGCCAGCACGGAAGCCCCCTGCTTTCTAATGCAGGGGACGCAGGTTCACTCCCGGGTCAAGGAACTAAGATCCCACATGCCTCAGAGCAACTAAGCTTGCACATCACAACTACTAAGCCCATGAGCCACAATGAAGATCCAGCGCAGCCAAAATAAAAAAGCAAAACAAAAACAAATCTGTGCCCTCATGGTGCTTCCGTTCTTGAGGGGACAGAGGTGTAGGGGAGAATAAATTGCGATCAATTAAGGGAATTACATAGGCTGATAGGAGGACTTAGGTGTCACAAAGGAATACAGAGCAAAACAAAGGATTTGGAGAATGTGGGTGGGGGATTGGGCAGTTTCAAACCTAACAAGGCTGGTCACACAGGACATCGTTGTGCTATTTGAACAGAAAAAAAAAATTGTTTTTTTTTTTAATCTTTTTTTTTTTTTTGGCCACACCCTGTGGCTTGTGGGACCTTAATTCCCTGACCAGGGATTGAACCTGTGCCCTCAGCAGTGAAAAGCACAGAGTCCTAACCACTGGACCCCCAGGGAATGCCCCCCTAAAACTGTTTGGAAACATTGAACATTTGAGCAAAAAGTTGAAAAGAGGAAGGTGACAAGGAGGGATGCGTTAGGGGTGCTGGTCATTCAGAGGACTGATGAGCAGGGGAGGAACAGGTGATGGGGGCACAGAGCATGGGGCGCACTCAGGGGGGCTGGAAGGCCACTGAAGCCCTTGGGCTCTAACACCGAAAGCTACAGGAGCGCCCAGTGGACAGTGGAGGGCTTTGAGCGAAGGACAGTCATGATCTGACCGGAAACCACTGGAGAGACTGCTGTGGCCATCCGGGTGAGCGGAGCCCTGGTTCTTCTGTTCAGTGGGGATAAGAGTGGTAACTGCCTCTCAGGTTGCTGCGTGAAGGCGCAGCAGCTCCTTCCTCGCCCCTTCCCGCCTGCCCCATTCACCAGGCCAGGCCCTGGGGAGACAGACAAGAAGCAGCCGGCACAGCCTTGCTCTAGAGGTTGCCAAGGCACGGGTCAGATGGACGTGGAAGAGCTCAGATTTTCAAGTTCTTAATCATTCTTATGGAGAAGGGAATGGCAGTCCACTCCAGTGTTCTTGCCTGGAGAATCCCATAGACAGAGAAGCCTGGAGGGCTACATACAGTTCATGGGATCACAAAGGGTCAGATATGACAGAGCAAGTAACATACACACACACCATCATTCTTGAGATTCTGGAAAGGTCTGAGGATGCCATGTGCCCTGAGGAGGATGACTGGGCTGTAACAGCTCATCCTGTCATCTGGGAGTTGGAGAAGATACCTCCCCTGGGTCCCACGAGAGGCATCTGGGCTGAGACCTATGACGAGGATGCTCAGACACTCTGACTTCCCATTCAAGGCCTTCAGCTGTGGCTTGCATGTTGCACACAGGCACTGGGGACACGGTGGCCCTTGGATACTTCAGGCCCACTAAACCACCACCACAGGGGGAACGGGGTGGGGGTGCAGGAGCAGGCCAGAGTAGGACTGCGGTCCATAGGCAGCTATTGATGACTAAGTCATGCATTCAGCCCTCCAATTCTTTGTTCACTCATTAGAAGGATAAAAGCTGCACTTGGACGAACCAGGACAAAACCAGCCACCAAGTGCTGGTTGGAGCTTTCGTCATACACGTGTGGTCCCCAAAATAAAACTTGCATCACAGATGTTTCACCAGAGAGAAAAACAGGATTCCTTTCATCAAAGCTGTAACTTTTAAAAATATATGTATAAGATGGTAAGCTTCTTCACACTACTTTTTTTGAACTCTATTTTTATTTTGAACTCTATTTTATTTGAACTCTATTTTTTTGGCCACCCACCCCCCCATGGCATGTGGGATCTTAGTTCCCCCATGAAGAACTGAACCCACTCTTCCTGCGGCGGAAGGATGGACTCCTAACCACTGGACCACCAGGGAAGTCCCTATAACTTCATTTTAAACAACCTCAATTGAACATTACAGTTTAAAAGAATCAAATAGGAAGTTGACCTGGAGCAACTTTAAATATATATACAAATAAATAAAATACATACTTTGTTATATACTCCTTGCTGGGCTTCCCTGGTGGCTCAGCGGTAAAGAATCCGACTGCTGGACTTCCGCAGTGGTGCAGTGGATAAGAATCCACCCGCCAAGGCAGGGGACACAGGTTCACCCCCTGATCTGGGAAGATCCCATATGCCTCAGAGCAACTAAAGCCTGTGTACCATGCCTGCTGAGTCCAAGTGCCACAGCCTGTGCTCTGGAACAAAAGAAGCCACCGCAGTGAGAAACCTGGGCAAAAGCAGCAAAAACCCAGTGCAGAAATAAATTTTTAAAGTTAAAAAAAAAAAAAAAAAAGAATCTGCCTGCCAGTGCAGGAGATGTGGCTTTGATCCTTGGGTCAGGAAGATCCCCTAGAGAAGAAAATGGCAACCCACTCCAGTATTCTTGCCTGAGAAATCCTATGGACACAGGAGCCTGGCGGACTACGGTCCATGGGGTCACAAAGAGTCAGACACGACTTAGTGTCCTAGTGTGTTAGAGTCTGTCTTAACAATAATACTCAGTGCTAATGCTTAATGATCAACAGTTATACTTAAGTAGAGTCTTTTCCCTCGGCTTTTTTTTTTTTTTTAATTATTGTTGTTGTTGTTCCATAATAACAAAGTTTCCTTTATGATTATAAAGGTGATGCAGTGAGTGGACTAGCTGGATCCAAAAGGTTACACCTCTGGGACGTCCCTGGCAGTCTGGTGGTTAAGACTCCGTGCTCCCAGTGTAGGAGGCACAGGTTTGATTCCTGGTTGGGGAATTAAGATCCCGAATGCCATGCTGCTGCTGCTGCTAAGTCACTTCAGTTGTGTCCAACTCTGTGCGACCCTATAGATGGAAGCCCACCAGGCTCCCCGATCCCTGGGATTCTCCAGGCAAGAACACTGGAGTAGGTTGCCACTTCCTTCTCCAATGCACGAAAGTGAAAAGTGAAAGGGAAGTCACTCAGTTGTGTCCGACTCTTAGCGACCCCATGGACTACAGCCTACCAGGCTCCTCCATCCACGGGATTTTCCAGGCAAGAGTACTGGAGTGGGGTGCCATTTTCTTCTCCACCCAAATGCCATGGGGTGTAGGAAAAAAGAAGTTTACGTGTCTTAAAATTAAAACCATAAGGCCAAATTTTCCTCCTCAGACTTTGGGTAAATACTTCCTTTTAGAAGGCATCTAGAACTCTATCCACAAGTTAAAATTCACTTACTTAGCTCCAAGAAACTTTCCCTTCAAAAGCCAGTTTCAGAGCTGTCAGGATTTGGGTATTTTAAGCTCATGAGTCTTTCCTGTGAATATGTATATATTCCAAAGATATATATATATTCACAGTTATATATAACTACGACTCTAGAGATCTTCTTTCCCAGTTTTCTTTCAAAGGTATTCCCCAGAGATTTTATTTCCTCAAGAGCAACCTTTCCTCCTTTCCTTAAGGCAAATGAAAATACTTTCACTAGGCTCTTAACAGGGTTTTCCAGGTGGCACTAGTGGTGAAGAACTTATCTGCCAATGCAGGAGACAGTAGAGATGAGGGTTTGATCCCTGTATTTGATTCCCTGGAGGAGGGCATGGCAACCCACTCCAGTATTCTTGCCTGGAGAATCCCATGTACAAAGGAGCCTAGCAGGCTACAGTCCATGGGGTCACAAAGAGTTGGACATGACTGAAGTGATTTAGCATGCATGCAGGCCCCTAACAGGTTTTTAAAAGCCCCTCCACCCCAAGTCTCCAACCCCTGACTTCTAACTACTAGCAATTACTATTCAAAAGTTCAATACCAAAAAAATAAATAAATAAAAGCTCAATATAGTTACCCCCTGGTCTCCTAATGTTTCATTAAGCTATGAGGTTTTTTTTCAAACAGGTGTCCATTGAAATTCTACTACTCCAACCCCAGGGGAGCTACAACAATAGCTTGGACAGGACAGGGCTATAAAGCCTGACATTTATACAAGGATTTCAACTACTATAATGAGACAAACCTAGACAGCATACTAAAAAGCAGATACATCATTTTGCGGGCAAAGGTCTGTATAGCCAAAGCTATGGTTTTTCCAGTAGTCATGTCTGGATGTGAGAGTTGGACTCAAAAGAAGGCTGAGCACTGAAGAAATGATGCTTTTGAACTGTGGTGTGGAGAAGACTCTTGAGAATCCCTTGGACCGCAAGGAGATCAGTCAATCCTAAAGGAATCAGTCCTGAATATTCATTGGAAGGATTGTTGCTGAAGCTGACACTCACATCCTTTGGCCAACTGATGCAAAGAGCTGACTCTTTGGAAAAGACCCTGATGCTGGGAAAGCTTGAAGGCAAAAGGAGAAGGGGGTGGAAAAGGATGAGATAGTTAGATAGCATCACCGACTCAGTGGACATGAATCTGAGCAAACTCTGGGAGACAGTGGGGGACACAGTGGCGTGCTGTAGTCCATGGGGTCACAAAGAGTTGGGCATGACTTACTGCCTTAATAACAACAACAGTAGTAGTGAAGTAAACCCACCCAGAAGTGCTTATAGTAATAATTTTAAGAAAGTGAAGTCACTCAGTCGTGTCTGACTCTTTGCGACCCTGTGGACTGTAGCCCACCAGGTTCTTCTGTCCATGGGATTCTCCAGGCACGAGTACTGGAGTGGGTTGCCATTTCCTTCTCCAGGGGATCTTCCCGACCTAGAGATCAAACCCAGGTCTCCCGCATTGCGGGCAGACGCTTTAACCTCTGAGCTACCAGGGAAGCCCCTCAAATGTGCTCCAGAGTTAACAGTTGAGGTGCAGCAACTTTCAAACTTCTGTGACTATGACCTTGTGAGTACATATATTCTGATATAAATCAGAATCTGATATAAATATCAGAAACAAATGTGCTAACAAATACCACTTACCTTCTCTTCAAGGGCACAGGCAGCAATGTTTTCTTTCTTTCTTTCCTTATTTGGCTGTGTAAGGTCTTGGTTGCAGCACATGGGATCTTCAATTTTTTGTTGCAGCATGTGGGATCTCTGACCAGGGATTAAACCCGGGCCCCCTGCATTGGGAGCAAGGAGACTTAGACCACCAGGGAAATCCCATAAATGTTTTCTGTTTTGTTCATTCTATTTAATTTTTGCTAATGCTACCAGGCCGAGCTATATGAAACTGGTATCTGTGTGGCCCAAACGGTCAAATACGGGAAATTTCATATGGTCCAATTTATTTGTGACACTAAAGTAACTCTACAATCTACTTAATGGGCTATTTAGTATCCCATAGTTTGAAAACAACATTGTTTAGGGGTTATTGTCATTTTAAAAATTAAAATGGGCCTGAAATTCATTTTTTTCACTTAATATGGCATACACATCTTTCTATGCAGGTATTAGGTTGGCCAAAATGGTCATTCAGGTTTTTGTAACATCTTATGAAAAAACCTGAACAAACTTTTTGGCCAACACAATACTACACCTTTCTCAAAGGCTTAATAGAAACCACCACACATGATTACCCCAACTTAAGTTAACTGATGTCCACTGGAGACTCTTAGATTTTTTCCAATTACTTGTTGTTCCAAACCATGCCAAACTGAACATCCTTGTCATAAATGTTCATGTGCTGGTGCTAGAATTTCTGTAACGTAGACTCAGGGAGGCGGGGTGGAAACACACTGTGGTCTTAGCTGTATTTCAAAACCTTTGAAGAAAAATTACTGCCACTGTTTTCCCTTGGTGC
Organism: Muntiacus reevesi; assembly: GCF_963930625.1. Classification (NCBI taxonomy): domain Eukaryota; kingdom Metazoa; phylum Chordata; class Mammalia; order Artiodactyla; family Cervidae; genus Muntiacus; species Muntiacus reevesi. The sequence continues at coordinate 41,039,722 of NC_089253.1, forward strand.
GCTTGGTGGAGAGCAAGTGGGGCTGACCGCAGGGGCCCCACCAGACACCCCTTTCTGTGCAGCCCTCATCTCTCTACAGCCTTCTTCTGCAAGATGGGAAGTTCCAGCTCATCCCAGACCTCTCCCTCTGTAGACAAACATCATGGAGGAACCCAGAGAAACACTGCCCACCACTAGTTTAAATTGCTGCCCAAGTTCCTTAAACTCTGCGGACTCCACTATCACATCTACAAAAAGGAAATAAATCTCTTAGGGTTGTAAGGAAGATAAAGTAGGAAATGTGGATGCTTTATAAAATGTCACAGCAATTAGCCATTCTTTTCAGCTAGTGCTGCGCTGTTGTTTCCCAATCATGAGACACAGCTTCTTCCACTGCCTACTCACATTCACCCTATAGTTCCCTTGGGAAGGGCTCAAAACAAAGACACTAAGCCTCACTCTTCATTTTTTTATTTTAATTTTTGGCCTCCTGGCCTGGCACAGCAGGAGGGATCTTAGTTCCCCCATTAGGGATTGAACCAGCACCCTGTGCAATGGAAGAAAGAAATTTTAACCACTGGATTGCTAGGGAGGTCCAAGGCTCACCTTTTTTTTTTTGGAGTGGGGCACTGAGTGGCATGCTGGATCTTAGTTGCCGGACCAGGAATAGAACCCCTTCCCCCTGCAGTGGAAGCAAGGAGTCTTAACCACTGGACTGCCAGTGAAATCCCAAGCTCATCCTTCTGAGTTTCCAATCTGTGGAGTCCCCAGCCTCGGCTTCTTCACTTATTCTGGACTTGAGCACTAACGTAAAGAACCAAACTCTTGGACAAAGTCATTCATTACACTACAAATATTTATTGAGCACATACTACATGTCAATTATGCTAAGCACACGTGAGCATCAAGTTTCTTACTGGCAAAATGAAAAATGGCGCTTCTCAATAAACAATGGGCATCTTGGACCGAACAGTTCTTGTGCGAGTCTGTCCAATGACCTCTAGATGACAGGGGCTCTACCTTGTAATTGAAACAACCCACTGAGAGCCCTACACATTTCCTCAGGGGCATTTCCACCCTGGATGAAGGATCCCGTCTACCCTCTACGATTGATTTCGGAAGCCAGGGAATGAGGGGAAGCCCTAACACTGGCAGATTTAGGATGACGCCCTTCAAGGCCCAAGACAGTAGGATCTGGATCCTGTTTCCGCGGAACAAAGCCCTACGGTGGCCCCAGGGTGACGTCAACAGCCTTGGGGCTCTCGGTTCTGACTCCAGAACTCTTACTCCCTCTGCGCCTAAGACACAGCAGCGGAATTTCAGGTTTCCGTTCCAATAGGGCCTGGGGTCCTGGAAGCGCGGTGCTCTGGTCACCCAAGAACTGGGGATGAGAAGAGTTAACGCGAGTGGCCACGCAGAAGCGCCCCTCCCCGGGCAGGCTAGAAAGATTGTGCATCCCAGCACCTCCCGGCGCCTTCGCGGTCACGTGGGAGTGAGGGCGGGACCAATCGAGGAGCCAGCCAATAGGCTGTGCTGTCCGTGGGCGTGATAGCCAATAGGAGCAGGGAAAGGGGTCCCGGGATACGAAGAAACGGCGGCCGGGAGGGGGCTACCGGGACATGGGGCTTCTGACCATACTGAAGAAGATGAAGCAGAAAGAGCGGGAGCTGCGACTGCTCATGCTGTATCCTTCCTGACGCCGGAGCCGGAGCTGCGAGGGTAGCGGTGGGGAGATGGGGGGGGGGGGGGCAGTGTCAGGCGCCCCCTACCGGGCGCTGCGTGTGCGGCCGGCCGGCCTGTACCAACTGCCCATTGTGCGTCACGCTCGTGGGCCCTACCATCGCTTTTGGCTGGGGGGAGCCGGGAGGAGGCCGTACCATCGGCTCGAGGCGGGGGGGGGGGGCTTCGTTTCCAAGGTGTGGGCGTCACGGCGCGGCGGCCGGACCAGGTGTCCCAGTGTAGGGGGAGGCGGGGCTGGTGACTCGAACGCTACCACCGGTCGGCCCGAGCGTGGGGCCGCCGTCCTCCCCCGCCCTGGGCGCCTCCTTCCCGAGTTGGAGGGTGCCAGGCCTCGGCCCCGCCCTCAGGGTCGGCCTCTCGGGGGCGTGCGGGCCCCGCCCTACTCTCCCAGTAGAGGGCGGGGTTGGGGCGGTGTGCCGTCTGCGGGTCGCTCGGTTCGTGTGGGTCCGACTGTCCATCGCTTTGCAGTCTCACGGCCAGTCGGAATCCCCGCGGTTGACTGCTTGTAGGCCCGAGGGCCTTGCTGACTTTCTGAGTCTCGCTCGCAGGCAACCACATCCGCTCCCCCTCCTCCGTGCCAGGCTGGGGCGGGGTGGGGGGCAAGCTGAGATCCAAGAGCTGGGCCGGCCTCACCCCCAGCAGAGAGGAGACATTTATATGCACAAATAACTTAGTAATATTTACATCATGTCTGTTTTTAAGAACCCTGAGACAGGCACAGAGAATTCACTCTCCAGTAAACATTTATTGAGCGCCTGTTCTGTGCTAGGTTCTCTCCTGGGCGGCTAGGGAAAACAGCAAAACAAACAAAAATCCTACCTTCGGACATTTTGTGTGATACTGAGGGAAGAAAGATGTTAGCAAATTTAATAAGTAAAATATATAGCACTTACAGAGGATAATCCTGCATAAATAAGGTGGTCAAAGAAGACCATAATGAGAAAGTGACAGTTGAATCTAGACAGGTGAGGGATGAATTATGTGGAGATCTGGAGAAGACTGTTTAAGCAAAGGGAGCAACAAGTGTAAAGGTCTCCGAGGAGGAAGCCAACTAGTGTGTCCAAAGGACTGTGGAGGAGGGAGGTGTGACCTGAGGGAGCGAAAACACTGGAAGACCAGGTCAGATGGAGGAGGTATTTCAGGTGGGGCCTTTTAGTTCTGAACTTTTCCTCTGTTTATTTATTAATTTATGTGTGTGTGTTTTAAGGAGGACCATTTTTAAAGTCTTTATTGAATTGGTTACAATATTGCTTGTGTTTTGTGTTCTTTCTTTTTTGGCTCTGAGTCCTGTGGGATCGTAGCTCCCTGACCAGGGATTAAAGCTCCCTGACCAGGGATTGAACCCACAGCCCCTGAATTGGAAGATAAAGTCTTAACCACTAGACCACCAGGGAAGTCCCATATTTTTTATTGTTTTTTAATTTTATTTTTATTTTGCATTTAAATTTTATTTTGTATTAAATTAAAAAATTAAAAATTTTAATTTATTTTGCAGTTGATTTTTGGGCTTCCCAGGTAGCGCAAGTGGTAAAGAATCTGCCTGTCAGTGCAGAAGACGAAAGGGACAGGTGTTCAGTCCCTGGGTGGGAAGATGCCCTGGGGTAGAAAATGGCAACCCCTTCCAGTATCTTTGCCCGGGAAATCCTATGGAGAGAGGAACCTGGTGGGCTACAGTTCATAGGGTTGCAAAGAGTCAGACGTGACTAAGCACACACATGCACGTTGTTAATTTACAATATTGTGTCAGTTTCAGGTGTATAGCAGAGTGTTTTAGTTATATATATATATATATATATTCTTTTTCCATCCATTTTTTGAGATGGTTGGATGGCATCACTGACTGGATGGACATGAGTTTGAGTAAGTTCCAGGAATTGGTGATGGACGGGGAAGCCTGGTGTGCTGCAGTCCATGGGGTCACAAAGAGTCCGACACGACTGAGCGGCTGAACTGATTCTTTTTCAGGTTCTTTTCCCAAATAGGTTATTACCGAATATTGAGTAGAGTTCCCTGTTCTATACAGTAGGGGACGTTTCCTTTAATGAGAAACGCAGAGAGGAAGCGAGAGCTGAGACTGGTTAGGCCACTGCAGTAACACAGGTATGGTAGGATGGTAGCTTGGATCAGGATGGAAGCAGTGATGGATGTTGATTTAAATCTTGATAGTAAGACCAGCAGCAATTGCTGCAGGATTGGCCATGAGCGTTAGAAGAAGAATGGTGTCATCAAGCATGGCTCCTAGCAATAGGATGAATGAGGAGCCACTTGCTGACAGGTATTATAGAAGGGGATGGGGAACACATCCAGGGGGAAGATGAGAGCTCAGATTGGGCCCTGTAAGATGCTGCTGCAACATCCTAGAAATGTCACCTGGGCAGCTGGATATAGAGACCAATGTCCAGGGGCGCAGCCAGGTGGGACGTTTGAATTTGGGAGTCATCAGCATAAAGATGGTATTTGAAGCCATGATCCTGGATGAGACCACTGAGGGAGTGTGTGTAGACAGGGAAGAGAACCTCGGGGCCGAGCTCAGAACAAAAGGTCAGGGCGATGAGGAATGGTGACCAGGGAAATCAGGAGGAGAGCCAGGTAAGGCCATGTCCCGGAGTGGAGGAGGGGGCTGGCCAGGAGCAGGAGGAAGAGGGTTGAGACTACCTGGTCAGTGGAGAACAAGGCTAAGGACTGACCTTGGCCAGAGCAGTTTCGGGGAAGCAGTGGGAGCAAAGGTCTTATGGGTTCACAAAGGAGCAGGAGGAAGAAACTGGAGAGGGTGAGTATGGACACCAGTTCTGAGATTTGCTATAAAGGGAAGGAAATGAAGGAAAAAGTCAGGGGGAGAGGGGTCAAGAGAGGGTGGTGTTTGCCTCTTCTTGGTGGGAGAGACATCTGCTCATCAGCTGATGAGAATGGTTCAGTGGAGAAGGAAGCAGGATGATGGAACTGGGGTGGGGGGTGATGAGGGGAGCAATCAACCACCAGTGATCAGGGACGAAGAGAGAGGTCCTCTAGCCCCCCACTCCCAGGTGTAAGCCCCCTGGGTGTTAGAAGGAAAAAGGAGGGTAGTTTTCTCCGGCTGGTGAATGTACCCATTTGTTTGCACACTCAGCAGCAAAGGGTTTGGAATATTCCAGAAACAAAGAGCAAGGGTGGCTGCCTCCAGATACTTGCTCTGGTTGTCGCCTCTGCCTGGAATGCTCTTCTTCCCCTGGTCCTTCCAAAAGCCGGCTCCTTGCAGTCTGGGCCTTGGTCCAGCTGTCTCACACTAGAGTGGAAGCTGCACAGGGCAGCGACCGTGACTCCAGGGCACCCCGAGCGCCAGAGGTATTCTGGAGCAATGTAGGCTTTAAGCATGGGGTTGGCCAATAAGTTCATCAGGTTTTTCTGTAACATCTGTGGCGAAACCGAAGGAACTTTTTGGCCAACAATACATTTTTATTTTTTATTATTTGCCTGCACTGGGTCTTCATTGCCACACAGGCTTTTCTCTAATTGCAGTGAGTGGGGGCTGCTCTCTTGGCAGGCTTCTCATGGTGGCGGCTTCTCTTGTGAAGCAGGGCTCTAGGGCCCATGAGTTTCAGTGGTTGCGGCTCCTGGTCTCTAGAGCACAGGCTCAGTAGTCGTGCACGGGCTTAGTTGCTCCTTGCTGTGTGGAATCTTCCCAGACCCGGGATCGAACTCAAGTTTCCGGCATTGGCAGGTGGAATCTTTACCACTGAGCAACCAGGGTAACCTGGCCAACAGTGTATGTTGTGGGATGAATTAAGAGCATCTGGTCATAAGATAATATATTTTCACATTTATCATGTAGGTCAGGCAGGTACTCAACATACTTTGATGTGTGGTCAGAGAGGGGCCCTGGGATGGTGTCACCAGCCCACAGAGCCTGAGGGCTTCTCCTTAACCTGGCACACCCGCAGGGGCCTGGACAATGCCGGCAAGACAACCATCCTCAAGAAGTTCAACGGTGAAGACATCGACACCATCTCCCCCACACTGGGCTTCAACATCAAGACCTTGGAGCACCGAGGGTGAGCGGGGTCCCCCAGGGCGGGCCTGCCCAGCACAGGGCAGGGAGGGCAGGCAGGGGCCAGACTGACCCTATAGCCCCCACTTCCCTGTCCAGATTCAAGCTGAACATTTGGGATGTGGGCGGCCAGAAGTCCCTGCGGTCCTACTGGCGGAACTACTTTGAGAGCACCGACGGCCTCATCTGGGTGGTGGACAGCGCCGACCGCCAGCGCATGCAGGACTGCCAGCGGGAGCTCCAGAACCTGCTGGTGGAGGAGGTGGGCAGGGGGCTCCCCGCAGTGTCTGGGTCCCAGTGCGTTGTGCACCTGTGTGGGTGTGTGAACGCCACCCTCAGCCGATCGCCTGCGGGGTCCATGATCCCAGGGGGACACAGGTGGGGTCTGTCCCTTCACCCAGCCCTCACCACGTGCCCAGCACCCTTGGGGAGGCAGAGACGATCTGTATACCCGCCCCAGGGAGGCTCACAGTGCCGTGAGCAGAGCACGGGTCCATGTGGACTGAGACGTGGGTCCATGTCTCTGCAGTATCACTGCTTCACCACCCTGAGCTTCAGCTTCTGCACCTTGAGTCAGGCTTTGGGGAGGGTGACTTGAGGCTGGTCTGTGAAGCTTTGGCAGGCAGTGGAGCCTGGCTCAGGAGTTGGACTGTTTGGTTAGTGACCTCAGGCAAGGCACTTAGTTTCTCTGAATCGCCACTGCATCTCTCAGATGGGCATTATATTAATAGTTACAGTGATCTTAAAATGTACTGTCTGGGCCAAAACGCTCTTTAAATAAAATTGTAGATTTATAGAAAAGTTGCAAAGATAGTAAAAAGTTACCCATGTATCTTTTACCTGTTTTCCCTTAATGTGAACATCTTACAGAAGTGCCAAACATTTGTTAAAACTATTTAATAAGAAATTAACAAGTTACTGTTAACCAAACTACAGGTTTTGTTTGGATTGCACCAGTTTTTCCACTAATGTCCTTTCTCTGTTCCAGGGTTTAATCCAGGTTACTCCACTGCATTTAGCTGAAAATCAGGACACTTTTGAGAGTTGAAGAGGGAGTCGTTAATAATTATTCAGGGACAACAGGCCTAAGCAGTGGTCAAGCAGGTCCAGTGAGATTCTGGCTGTTGAATGCTCAGCCCTGGCCTGGCACCTCAAGTCCCTTTTTAAGGGCTAGAGCCACCATTCACATGGAGGGACTCCCGGTCACAAACACACAGAAGGAAATAACTGGAATCACAGGCAGAGAGGGAGGCCTGTCAGGGTAGTGGGACAGTTAGGGGACTGTATGAACTTGGAGGAGGGGAAGCTCATTGCCCACAGCCCCCATAGCCCCTGGGATAGTTGTGTTCTTTTTGATGGCAGGTCATCAGGTCAGAGCAATAGAGAAGCAGAAGCTTGGGGATCATCTTGTCCATCAACTCCTCCCCTTGTCCATCACCCCCTGCCCTTATCCATTACCCGCTCCCCTAGTCCATCACCCCCTCCCCTTGTCCATCATCCCCTCCTATTTATAGAAGAGGAATCTGATGCACGGAGGAGAGAGGAGAGAGGTGCCCACTGGTTGTGACTGTGTTGGAACCAAGGTCTCAGCCCAGCCCACGGCTCCCTCCAGCCCTTAATGGCTGGACAGGAAGGCCGTGTTCACACTGCCCACCTACTTGTGTCTTTGTAGTCACCATGGGACCTTGCTCTAATCTTCCAGACTGATCTCTGACCCCAGCTGCTCTGGCTGACTAGCGCAGGGGCCGGGCTGCCCTCTGAGCCTCCACCCTGCCTCCCCTTACCCTCTGTTTCTCTTCCCCAGCGCCTGGCTGGAGCGACCCTCCTCATCTTTGCCAACAAGCAAGACCTGCCCGGAGCACTGTCCTCTAACGCCATCCGCGAGGTGAGTCCAGGCCTTGGCACAGGCTCCCAGAGGAACAGGGGCATGTGATTCTTAGCTGCTAATTATTTAGAAAGCATTTATTAGCCCCTATTGTGTGGCAGGACCTATTCAGGGTACTGGAGATTCAGTGATATGAGACAGAGTTGTGCTCCACAGTCTGGGGGATGGCAGACCTGCAAGTAGATTATCCCCGGGATAACAATAGCCAACATGCAGTGGGTGCTTTCTCTGTGCTAGGCTCTTTGCATGGATTAACTTATTCAGTTCTCACAGCAACCTCCTGAGTTAGGAACCATTATCATCATTCTACAGATGGTGAAGGAGGCTTAGAGAGGTTAGGTAACTCACCCAAGGTCACATAGCCAGGAAGCAGACAAGCCAGGGTTTAAACCCAGGCCTACGTGACCTCAGGTTACATCTTAACTCTTACTCTGGAGCTTGAATACCAGAATGAGAAAGAGTGGGATTAGAATCTAGGTTCTTCCACTGATCAGCTGTGTGACCTTAGACGGGCTGCTTAACCTCTCTGATGTTTACTCCTCAGTAAAATGGCAAACACTATCCCTGGCTTAAGGGGCCACGGGGGCGAATGGATAAGAGGACATTTGTAGGGCCTGTAGCACAATGTCAGGAGCCCTTGTTGCCATCCTGTTATAAGGGGGTAGTGTTGGCATGGCGGTGACAGAGCCCGGGTGCCCTAGGAGGCCGCAGATCTTCTCCAGGGCCCAGGGGAGGCTTCCCAAAGCAGGCCCTTGATGGGGCTTGGATTTCCACTGGGCCAGGGGAAGGAAGGGGCAGAGGGTGAGCAGGGCCTATGGTCTCTGAGGCCCACCGTCACCTTCCGCCCTCCCAGGTCCTGGAGCTGGACTCCATCCGCAGCCATCACTGGTGCATCCAGGGCTGCAGCGCCGTCACCGGGGAGAACCTGCTACCTGGCATCGACTGGCTCCTGGATGACATCTCCAGCCGCATCTTCATGGCCGACTGAGCCGCTCCTGATGCCCCCACACCCAGCTCACAGTTCAGGCGCCCCCCCACCCCCCCGCCCACCACCAAGCACCATCCCTGGAAGGGTGGGAGTCCGCCAGCCCAACTAACAGCCCCCGCCCCATTCCATACCCTGCTGCTGCTACTGCTGCCCACCGCTGCTCTGTGGCCAGCCGGCTCCTAAGGCGGGAGGCCTGTCACCCTGGCTGTCCCCCTGGCTCCTGACCCGGCCCACCTGCAGCTGCGGGGCCAGGAGGAGAGGGCTGTGGCTGGGAGGGGGAGGCCTCTGCTGCTATCGAGGCTGTGGGCCTCATCATTTGCTCAGCTGTGAGAATAAATCGTTCCCCGCTCCCATTCCTGGCTGAGTCATTTGTTGATTCTACAGCCCTGCAGACTGCCTGGAGCCCGCAGCCCAGTGGGGGACGAAAAAGACATCATTTCAGTCAGAGGATTAACTGTCGCTGTGTCAAGGGAGTGGCAGAGAATTATAGAAGCACAGGACAGGGCATTGGAATTCTTACGGAAGAGTTCAGGTGGGCTGCCCAGAGATGACGTGAAAGCTGAGAGTCAAGGATGAGTAGAAGTTTTCTGGCCAGAGGAAGGGGAGGGACAGTTGACTGGAGCAGCTGCTACCCTCAGAGGAATGAATGAGAAAAAGGAAGGCACCCCCACGTCAGGGCTCTCGGCTTGGCGAACGGAACATGGGCTGAACCTCAGCCCCCAGCTTCCCACTGCAGCCAGGAATCTGCGCAATGGGCAACCTGCACGGCTGTGTGAGGCGGCGCTGGTTCAAGCAGAGGGGCTCACAGGACGAGGCCTGAAGAGCACGGGCTCCTGGGAAACAGGGAGGGGTGATGACTCCGGTGTAGGAGGATGTAGACATCTGTTGGGGTCCTTTAATGGACTGGGACCTGGCGGTCCGGAGTCAACGATAAGAAAGTGAAAGAGAGAGCCAGAGGGAGGGAGAGAGAGAAAGACAGACACGGGGACCCAAGCTCTGACAGGGACCCAAGCTCTGATGGAGCAAAGGTGCTTTAATGATTTTTCTGTGAGTATGTATAGGTTGTAGTACAAGAAATTTCTTTTGATAATGATGATCAGAAAACCAGACATACAGTAACCGTTACCCAGGGAACAAAGGATAATGTCACAAGTTCAGGAGACAATCCATATCTCAAGAAGGGGGGGCAAGACTAACCAGTTTTGTCGTAAAGAGGATGTTTTACTAAAGGAGACCCAAGCCCGCCTCACACAATGACCTCAGTCCTGAGAGCTGCGTGCAGTTCTACTCACTTCCGGCAGAAGCTGATAAGGAACAGAGGATTTATGAGAAACAGCACGTAGGAATCCTCCCGTCAAACACTCCCTGACAGACATCAGGCCGGTTAGCTAACCAAGAGCAGGGCTGGGACGGGAACTTCCCTGAAGGCTAACGGGCTCTCTTTGAGGTAGGGGCCAGGGTGGGGAAGGATGGGAAGGAACCGGGGGGACCCCAGGGCCCCCATCCCGGTGGCAGGATAAGTGGATATTTGTACAGGGTGCCCTGCTTATAGTCCTTCCAGTGGGGACTTACTCTGCAGCGCTCTCTTTGAAGCACTTCTCACTTACATCACACTGAATTATAAGCCCAACCATATATGTCCCCATTTATGTAGGAACAAAGCCTCCAGGAGGTCATGTGACTTACTCAAACCAGCCAGCTAGAAGTAGAGGGGCTGGGATTTGAACCCAGCACACTGAGCCACTACACCCTGCTCACCATTTCGTGTTTGTTTCTCTGCTCAGAATTCCAGTGCCAGATGGAATTTGGCATAACATGTTTATGAGGGAAGGTGAGTTTTTCTAAGGGACAGGTGAGGAAGAGACACAGATTCACTGCTGAACTGGCATTAAGAGCCCTCCCTGGAGGGTTTAGACCTACCCAAATCTGGGCTCTGTTAGGATGAAAGAAGAGAAATGGATTTTGAGTGGACAACCTTGAAATATAAACTTGTCGGGACACCCCTGGTGGTTCAGTGGTTAAGAATCTGCCTTCCAGTGCAGAGGACGCGGGTTCGATCCCTGGTTGGGGAACTAAGATCTCACATGCTGTGAGGCGACTAAGCCCGCGTGCTATAACTACTGAGCCCTCGCGCCTCGATGACAACCCCACGTGGCAAAGACCTGACACAGCCAAATAAAATAAGAAAATAAGTACTTTTTTAAGAGTAGAAACTGTCCATCACCATAGAAATTGAGAACCACCTGCTGTGTCTTCTGTGCAAGATAGACAACCATGTCCCATGCTCCCATCCCTATGGTGAGCAGACATACCCAGTCTCCAGAGCCGAACCCTGGCTCTGCCGCTCACTGATTGATGAAGAGCAAGTTGCTTAACCTGTCTGTGCCTCGGGGTCCCCACCTGGGTTAAAGATAGTGTCACCTACTTCCTAGGGTTGGGAGGAGAATCAGATGGGTGGGGTGTCTTATGTGTCATATGCACTATAGGTCAGCTATAATTATCTTTATTTGAACCAGTAGGAGTTCAGGCAGATCCAATCAATGTGAATTCATACATCCACTGATCTGGGTGAGTCAACCCAGTGTTCAAGCCCTCCTAGGGGCCCTTAGTAAGCAGCATCCTTTCATTCAAAGGTGAAGGTAACTGTTCATGGTTAATGACAAATATTTCCCAGGCAAGAATACTGGAGGACATGGGTTGCCATGCCCTTCTCCAGAGGATCTTGCTGACCAGGGATCAAAGCTGGTCTCCCACATTTTGGGCAGATTCTTTACCATCTGAGCCATCAGGGAAGTCCAGAGACAAATAAGAAAAATAACAAGGTTACAGTCATCACAAGTCCTCTGACTGTGGAGGATGAGCTGCGGCAGAAAGTCTGCATCATGTGGTCAAGCTGACCTAGTGGGAATGTGGGGAGCAGACCCCCTTCCCCTGTGCATTTGCAGCTTTTCCTTCTCCCCTGCCTTCTGAGAAGGCTCTTCTGTTCACTTCTACCAGTGACGGAACTCCTATGGAAGGAGAAAGGCCAGGGGCTAAGCTGACCTAGATGGGAAAGGAAAAAGGGCAGAAATGGGAGAATGGGGAGCTGCCAGGCAAGGGAGGGGAGGGAATGATGGGAAAGAAGGGGACTTGAAGCCAGGGCCCTGCCAAGAGAATTCTGAAAACCAGGTGTGTGTGTGTGTGTGTGTGTCTGTTAATCGCTCAGTCCTGTCTCGACTCTTTGTGACCCTATGGACTGTAGCCCA